>NC_056725.1:860089276-860404276 GCF_019279795.1 Protopterus annectens
AGACAGTAGGGGACGTGTCCGTAGGCTGAGCCCTGCAAGCGGACACGCCCCCAGAAGTGTAAAAGTGCCCAAAGTAAACACCCACAACAGAGTCCACGGAAATGTGAATAAACACAACACAACACATGCCCCCACAGACTATGAACATAAAATATATATAAATGAACATGTCATAATTTTTTTTAAATTGTAAAGATGTTTAACCGTGAGTGCGCTCGTTTGCGCGGGCGTGCCCGTAGCGCAGCTACAGTTAGCAGTCAGTGGGAAAGCATATAAGAACTAAATATGAAAAATAAGCCAGGAAGCAATAGCGTAGCGGTAGAGATGTTGGCTGAAGAGCAGGCATTCATGGTTCGAGCCCCCACAACACCAATTTTTTTTTTTTTTTTCAAAATAAGCAGGAAACAAGTCCCTGACAAATATGTACACATAAAACCCCAATATATGTAAAATGTAATGAAATAGCCCATTTATATTGAAGACATGTGAGGTAACAAAAGAAGAAAAAATGCCAGATGTGCTCATAGCTGAGCTGCAGTTTAACAGAGTGAGTGCATGTGCCCGCAGATGAGCAGTGGTTTAACTGGTGCAAAATGAGTGCCCGTAGCTGAGCAGTGGTTTAACATGCTAAATCTATGTGCCCCTAACTGAGCTGAGCGTAATATGCGTGCCGATAGCCAAATGAGGCTTAAACCAGCGTACCCAGTTTGCGCGAGCTGCACCGCAAACAAGCTAACCAACGGGCAACGTTGAGCAAGCCGTATCAAAACTGCCTTTACACAAACACACCCCTCAGCATGTCTAGACAGTCATGAAAAATAAAAAGCAGTGGCCAGGTTCGAACCCAGGATACTATACACCATAGTCAAGGTACAGAACCACTAAGCCATGACAGCAGTACCTATAAATGCAATAATAGCTAATATATAGGAATGAATACAAACTAGAGCATGACAATGCAGGTTTACTGAAGTTGATACAATTCCAAAATGGCCAATCACAGATATGTGCGGGACAAAACGGACTATATAAGCCCCATAGGCGGGAATACACAGAATAAACGATTGTAGAACTGACCTGCAGGCAGAATGACAGGAGTAGGAGAGGGTAGTCGCTTTCGAGCACAGAGGTGGGGTGTTGAGGGGTCCAGGTACATGGTCTGGCTCCTAGTCCATAATCATGAGGCCCAACTCATGCAGAGCCAGGTCCTCTGGGGAGCATACAGGGCTGAGGCGTGGGACCGGTTGGCTCATGATCTCACCAGTGCCACAGGGATTCCAAGGACTGGTGAGCAGGTCCGTCACCACCATGTGGACCTGAAGAGACGCAAGCAGGACCAACTGAACCTTTGGATCCAGGAGGCCCGGCAAACACCCAACGCCCCACTACTGAGTAAGTAACATTTAATTATGTATGTAAGAAATTAAACTAGCTGATATTATGGAGATGTGTATTCCAATATTACTTCATTTATATTACAGCTGCAGGTGTCCGTTCTGTGAACCGCAGAGCCTATGGCGATAGGCTGGTGCGGTTGCGCCACCAGGCAGGTTAGTAATCCACTACCAGTAACTATAAAGAAATATAAAAGTATGACAGTCAGCAAAAGAGTGCAGTGTAGTCAGTAAGGAATAAAATCTGCAAGTAACAGTGTGAAAGTGTATGCAAGTATTGCTTGATTACAAAAGTGTGTTTCAGCCTGTAAGTTTAACCTAAACATGAAACTGTCCGACATATATTCTGAAATAAAAATGCCCTGCCTGTAAGAAAATAGTACACAACCTGCAGCAGGCTGAAAAGTATAGCTGCAGAAGATGATGAAATCACATGTGTGAAATATATCCCTGTGGAAATACTGAAACATGACAGAAGTGAGACTGCCGGAAAGGATTGTAATAACTACTGGTAAAACATGTCAATAAAGCCTAGAAGTACCATCCTGAATAGTAAAATGAAAGCAAGTGAGAGAGTGTGAGAAAGTGTCATGAATCCAGCAATACAGTAGTAATAACCCCTGAATAAAGTATACTGCAGTCAAGACAGAATGAAATGCATGTGAGATTCAAAACCAAACAGCAAAATCTGTTCAAAGTGTTGCTGCATCTGGAATGTGTATCCCAAAATCAGGATATGTTGCTCTCAGTCTGCAATATGCAGACAGGATGTTTGTCTGATATACCAAACATCCACACTTGTCTACAGCTATATAAAGCAAATGTAGCAGGATGATGTAGCTGAACAAAGCTAGATATGAATGTGTATGAAGAACCATAAAATGTATATTGATGTTGCAGTAACAGTCCTATCACCAAGTTGAAATAGTTATCATATAGGAAACTGTAGTTAGAACAGTAGTGTGTATATAACTGTAGCTATTAGAAATGTACAGCATATGTATTGTTATTCCAAGGTGTTAATATTACTTTCTTCACCCCACCCTATAACCACATATAACCCATTCCACGTGAAAATGGTATGTGCAATCACAATTAACACCCCTGGACGTTTGTCCTGCTGGGTCATATATATTTGCATGTCTGTTGATGCATCTGCCCTGTTCATACATCCACACCTGATGGCCTGTTGCCATCAATTAACCCTGCATGTTGTTGGACTGTGTATTTCTCTTCAAATTATGCATGTGTTATGCACGCTGTTCAATGGTGTGAATATCTGGGTGTTTGGTTAATGGGAATACTAATGCATGCTGTTACAACTAATTGTGAATGGTATTATATGTCACTAACCCAAACTGTCATGACATAATGCAAAACATAGTACGACAGGGAAGGCGGGTTCCAGCGGACCCACCTCTGCCACCTCAGCTGGCGAGTGCACCTGGCACTAGTGCCGAGTCCGGACCCTCCTCCGGTGGCCCTGTGCCACCTGCAGGTGGAAGCGCTGCAGGATGGGGCAAGCCCCCTCTGCAAGTGTGGCCGGAGGAGAACCACCACTCACCCTCCGTAGCGTCCGGACTGTGGTGCGTAGGGAGATTCGGGACTCTGTTCTCGAGCCCCTACGCCAGCTCGAGGCACGGGTGGCGCAACTAACGGGCATGCCTGTTGCCCCGCCTACACAGCCCCCAGCACAGCCCCGTCCTGGGCAGTGAAGGAACAGTGGCAACTGCCTATGGGTGGGGATATCAGTTCCACTGTTGCCATCTGTGGGCTCAGGGGCTCTGGATATCCAAACCTCAGTCCCCGTCAATTGCGTTACCCCCCCACACGTGTCATACACCGCCCCTGTATGCATCTTGTTTGTCTTGTCTGTTTACCTACCCAACCTACCTCCCAGCTGTACCGACTTCCTTCACCTGACATACCACTCTCACCTGAAAAAAAAAAAAAAAAAAAGGGCACTCTGTACCCACAAAAAAATTACGCCCCATACATAGCTGCCCATTCCGCACATGTCTACTGGACATGGAACCTATCAATTACAATTGGCTGTACAAGTATTATTGTTGTCCTGACACCTCTCTCAGGGGTGGAAGGTTTCAAATGTCACACCATATTACATACATATGCACAGCTGTTGCTGATGAAGAAATGGGCAGCTATGGGCCTTACCTACATCCCTCCTGCACATCCCAAGCTTGTTTCCCAACTGTCTTACCCTCTTTGTGACCCCTTTTTCACCACTTTCCTGTCTCCCCATTTTCTTTTCTTTCAAAGAAAATAGCCGGTGTGAGCAAGAGTAAGCACGTTTAAGCGGTTGTAAGCGGGTGTGCGCGGAGCTAACCGCCAGTGCGCATGCGTGAGCTCCACGCAAACCAGCGCTAAACTGGTTACAACTGCTTAAAAGTGCCTTAGTCACTTTGATTGACAGGTCCTGTACTCAGTTCAAAAGCAAAATCAAATCCCACTGTGAGTCCCGAACCCAGGACCTTGGAAACAGTAGTCTGCATGACTTACCACTAAGCCATGACTCTTATACAAGAACATTGTGCTAAAATAAATATATCATGTAATAGTAGGAATGAATGTAAAGGGAATATAGATGTGTAGTACACAAAGCATGCCATTTAGAATTACTATCAAAACTACTGGATTTCCATAATAGTAGTGTGTGAACAGAAACAGCCATGCTAGTTGGAAGCTAGTAGGTAATAATGTCACTATAGCACCTTGCAAGCCACACACATACTCACAGCAGGATAAGCACTGCCCATACCTCACAACCTCTTACAGGAACACATCTGGACCAAGTAATAAAATATGTGGAGCAAAGGCCCAAAACCAGGGACACATTACAAATGTTACAACAAACGCAGACAGTTCAGAGAGTAACAGGGTCTGCACTTTGTGGGATGTTTGGAAGGGTATGCAGTCTGAAGCTTGAATGTTTGTCACCATATTCTGACTTGAGCCCAGAGTGACTTGCCAGAAAAAGGTGTGCATGAGATATTGATGAAAATATGAGGCAGAAATGTGGACAACCTGCAAATATCTGTACACATGACGGGTCTGACACCACCATATTTGAATAGTTAAGAGCCTAGACATAGCAACAGTGAATGGCTTACAGGGATGCCCCACAGATCCCATGTGAAATGTACAAACAGTAGGCAGAAAGGTGTAACACATGCAATGGTAACTATGGAGTCCTGAAAGTATTCATCACTTGCATGGCAGAAAAAGTGTAGTAATACATATGCTCATGCTAACCCACAGTCACAACTGCAGCATACCAGGCATTTTAATGGGTGTACCCCACTGATATGTACCATTCCATGAGGCACATAACAGATGAAACTGAAAGTCTCTGGGGCCTGCTCAGCAGCATACTCAAATACCCTAATAGATGTCAAGGCCCACACCATGGCCAGACCACACTGCATGCTGTAACACCCTAGCAGATATAGCAAGCATTCCAAGGTGTGAATGTACATGGAAAATAGGAAAGCTACAGCAGCACACTACAGTCAAGACACCTAGCAGGCATACAAGTAGTGACTGTAAAGGGCAACTATTGAAGCCTTAGCAACAAAGTGCAAGCAAAAGTGAAAGGAAAGCACACACACACACATTAACAGTAGTAGTAGTTGTAGGTGTCAGTGTACATACACAGTTAGTACAGGAAACTGGAGAAATGAATGGAGGAATGTTAATCTACAACACACCTGGAAATATGAGAGAGATACCAACCTTTACACTCACAGAACATTGTCCACAGCATAACAGCATGGTCCCTGCCCTTAAAATCTGAAAGAACTATGCCTATCTCACATACCTTTTTATAGCACTGTTCTGAAATCACAGTGAGAACTGCAATCAGTACACAACTGGCTGCATGCAATTAGCAAATGCTGGCTAACAACTGGTGCAAAGGCCATCACATGGGCATATGCAGATACTTACAAAAGTATGCTGTACTCCCAGTCCACACATGCAATACTTTCATTGCACCCTGAGAAGGACGTGAGAGACAGACAGAGAGAGAGAGAGAGAGACACACAGAGACAGAGAAAACTGCAATTAAGCAGACACAAACAAATTGTTCAGCAACAGCTACCTGAAAGCTGACAACTGGAAAGTGGAGCAGCAGGACAGAGAACCAGATGGCAACACAAGCAGCTGTGACAAACACAGGTAATGTAAAGTAATACTATAAAGGTCTACATACTGTGAACCCTCCATATGTGTCATTGGTCTGTATCCATATGTATATGAAGATGTGTAAAGGGCAGGGGACATACAGCAACTATCAGTGAAGGCTGTACATACATTTGTATGTGACAGCATCTATGTGCACATATCAATGTTGGTTGACTGTAGGTTGTAGTGCCATGTACAAAGTAGGTTTCACAGTTATGTATGTTTAGCAGTATGTTAGTGTGTGTATACAGTATGGTAGACAAATATGTTGATATACCTGTCTAACATATGGATACGTATGTATGTCAACATATGTATGTGTGTATATATATATATATATATATATATATATATATATATATATATATATATATATATATGATATGCATATATGTATACATACATAGAGAGAGAGATGTAGGAATACATAGACAGATGTAGATAGAATATTGTACAAACATATCTATGTAATGCACACATACAGATATAGATATATGTAGATACATATACATAGACAGACTGATCTGACTACCTAAAAGTATGACTGTATATGATGACCTGCAACACAGCCTGTCCCACCCCCCCTGTCACTCACACCCCCTCTGTGTCCCCCCCATCCACATCTATAGCAATATATGTACATCAATATATATATGTGCATATGTATACGGATATATATATATATATATATATATATATATATATATATATAGATATATAGATATATCTATATACATATATATATATATATATATATATATATATATATATAGAGATAGAGAAAGAGAGAGAGAGAGAGAGATGTATATAAATTCTGAGTGAGGCACATGTGTACAGATGTATTGCAACAGGTGCCTGGTGACAAAGGCATGGAGTGAACACCAGTGTCAAAACCGGAGTACCATACCACATTCCAGATCACCTACACCAGTAACCACCAGATATGTGACTGGCTGCCAACCACTGCATGTGTCAGGGGTGAGCAGGGTCATAAATGTGTACAATAGTGGTCCCAATGATATTCACAGTGGCACACTATCCCTGGAATACCTGCTAATGGTATGTGTCAGCGAACATGGTGTGTCAGCTATGGACATGTAGGTCGGTGTACCCCTCCACACCACATAATGGATGCCATGGTATGGACCTCACATGACAGCTACAGATATGGAGAAGGACACAGTGACATGTACAACACTGTGACAATGCACTCAAACACATTACCAATGCACAGTGACTGACAACACCACAGAGTACACATATGCTACCCACATAGAGGTTACCACTCCCGGATTTACATATGTAAGCCACACCCATGACAGATGTCCAACAACCATAGTAACACCTCACACCATCCACAACCTAAATGTCTGCTGTGTGTCGTCCGTGCCACTGCAATAGAGTGCACATGTGGAGGTAAGAGTTTCTACCCACAGATAAGACATACCCTGCAATAAACCACATAGTGTTAAGAAGCAAGACTCCCCATGAGTACGTCACACATACCCCTGCTGAATGTTAGTCAGATAGGTAATATGCCATATGAGTCACCCTGTGTAACTGTGTGACAGCATCAGGTACCATCACACCACATGTGTCACAATGGTCAGGGTAGCAGAACAGTACGCTGCTGTAGTCCCAGGGGCAATAGCATATTGTATAGTATTGTATTGTAATGTAATGTATTGTGTTGTATTGTATTGGTATGTTGAGGTGCCTCCTTCGTGGAGTGGAACCACTGCTGCTGCGCCAGTGTACAGGTACATATCCTGTAGTCAGGCTAGTGTTACATAGCACTTCTATATGTGTGTTTAGCTCCTGTCAGAGTTTATGTAGCATGCAACTGGGGATACCATCAGGTCCCATTCATGTTGTGTATTCTGCTGTCCTGTGGGTGGCTCTCACCTGGACATCTGTGATGACAGGGAGGTTACAGTCAGCTGGGATAACTATGTCTTATTTTGGGGGAGAGAGCGGGGTGACACCTGCACTGAACCTGTCTGCCACAATGTTGTCGATATCTGTGGTGTCAGTGAAATATTTGTTGTTGTGTACTAACTATGGGCATAGAGGATGGATCCTGACCAGGTTGCTAACATAACTGAAGAAGGCCTTCTGGTTATCTGTAGTGTCCCTCTTGATTTCCCTCTCAAAGTTGCCCATGGATTTTGTATGGATTTTGTATGATGGAAAATAGATCCTTACTAGTGCTGCTCAGACATGCCCTCCCTTTATGGAATTATGCTCTGTCTTGCAGTAGCTTCCATCTTCTGTAATACAATCTGTCTATGGCTGGGGTCCACCAGACAGGATGCTGTCCCTTTGTGGAGAGTGTCTTGGTCATATATGGGATTGCATGATCCATGCATTCTCGGAGATGTCTGTAGAAAGCAATTGTGTAGGGGTCAGCATTGTCGGTTGTATCTGCCACTGGCCCAGTGGGCTGAAAGGATACCATGTCACTGTTACAAAGTGTAAAGTTTGTATCTGTAATGTTATGCACTATAGTCGTTTGTGCTGGTGGTGGAGGTGGGATATGTATATCCAGAGCAATCAGTGTGTGGTCAGCTCACAGTAGTTGATGATGTAGGCCATACAGTACCTAGATACAAACCCCCAGAGTGAGGAGGTGCTCTTGACCTGAATCAGTGTTCTGACTGCTGGGGTTTGGTAGTATGTCGTATGGAGTGTGCCAGGTACTGTTGCACAGTTGCTGGCTGAGCACTGATACCTGGCCATCTACATGTATATCCACCAATAGACAGACAAATGCTACATATGTGAGATATGTTGTATCATAACAGTCGAGTAGCATGTGTAGTATGTGTGCCAAATTCTGCTGACATATTGATGATACCAGGTTATTTTCTTTCTCTGGTACATGGCCCACCCGCGGAATCCCACCTACTCCACAGCTGAGGATGAGGAGATACACCACGGCCTGGTGCGGAATTATGCAATACTCTTTTCCCGCACCAGCCAGAATCAGCAGGAGAGGGCTGCACTGTGGCAAGACCTTGTCCGTCGGGTAAATGACATAGGCACGCATAATAGGACATACGAGCAGGTATGACATCACTGCAGTGATTTAATCAGACATGTCCGTCAGCGTGCGTCGGATATCCACAGGCAACAGGTCGCCACAGGTGGTTGGGTGGCAACACATCCCCCACTCACCAGACTGAAGGGACTACTCATGAGTGTAGTGGCTCCAGTCCGCCAGCAACAACAACAGCAGCAGACACGCATTATGATGGAGGCTGGAGCCACGCAGCAGCAAGACAGTGAACGTGCAAGTAATATGCCATATGTATAGTTGACTGTTGTGTACACTGGTAGTTAATGCATGTGTGAGGTGTGTCCTTGGTTTGTAGCTGTCACCATAGTATTTAATGTGCCAGTGTGATATCCTCAATATTAGCAGCTGACCTGTGAAAGGCGACTGTTGTCCTACTGACCTGTATCATACTCAGTAACAATGGCACAGTTCTGCCCACTGACATTAGTTTCTTCACGTCTGCAGGACCCTCTGGTATAACAGCAATGCAGCCTATCCATGCTGGTGAGTGTGTATTAACAATTCCTGTAAAAGTGTTGATAGTAATAGTACTATTTGGCTCACTTAGTAGTGCTCTTTGTATGCATGTAGGTGTGTCTGTGTCTGTCTGTTGATATCACGCATACTGAGTACTGTACAATTGTGTGAAACTGTGTGCATGTATGCACGTGTGCATGTGTGCACCTGTGCATGTGTGCATATGTGCATGTGTGCATCACTGGTAATGTGTAGACATTGTAAACTGTGTTTCCTGTTTCCCTCCCACAGGTTCTGTTGCTGCTCTGGTGTCATGTAGCAGGGAACCTGAAAAAGGTGCCGTGGGTACTGATAATGATGACATCTGTGTAATGGCACAGGAAAGTATGCCAGGGTCCGCCACTGGTCAGCTGATTGACAGTACACAGCTGTCGACCCCATCAATGTGCACAGTTATCCTGCCAATACACCCTTTGTCACCAATGTCCCTAGGTGATGGACAGCATACAGTGGGCACTGACCAGGGTAATGTGGTATCTGTGGCACATGCCTCCCCGCACAGCAGCCATGGGCATGGCCCAGAGATGGTACCACACAGACAGATGTCCAGGGGTTCTCATGGGAGCATCTGTGCATGCCCCCTGCCAGACGTGCCCACAGAGGTCTTACAACCTCAGCTATGTTTAGGGCTGTCATGCAGGCACAGTCACGTATGGAACGGTACACCAGACAGGGTCTGAGGGAGCTGACAGCATGTCGCACAGCCATGACTGACCGTATGCGTGACATTGCGGCTGCCATCCGTGATTTCATCGATGTCATAGACAGACGTTGTGGGGACATATTAGACCGGTTCCACAACTACATGTCCATGAGCCAGGGCAATGGTGGGCGGTTGAGGCGTAGACGTGGCAGATGCCAGCAACAGCAGCAGCTGGCAGTCATCGCGACGACAACAGGGCCGCCGCCCGTAGTGCCAGCAGCAGCCCCAGCAATGCTGGGTCTGTGCTGTCATCAGACCGCCCCAGGAGACCACGTGCACGTGGCTCTGGCCAGGCCCGACAGGGATCTGTGTCCAGTCAATGAACACCTGCTTCTGATGACAGTACCCAGTCTGGGTTGGTACTGGATACGGTCCGTAGCACCCCTGCAAGGCACAGGTACCGTGTCCGTGGCCATAGACACTGATCTGTATGACCTGGCAGGTACAGTCTGTGGCTGTCCACAAATACCAGTATATGGCAGCCATGAGGTGGAACTGTGTGCATCCATACACACATGCGAATTGACAACACCTAGGGCTACCGCATGCATGCACACACTGCATCAACATTGCCCCACCTTCTACTGCTGTCCCTCACCAACACACATACACATACATGTCAATTGGTGGTGTCGGTGGCTGACTCAGGCATACCAAGTTCACACCCTGTGCATATGATGAAACTGTGCCACCTCCTGCAATCTGTAACAACTGTGCAGGTACAGGTTAACATGTTGCTGATGCACAGGGTGACCACATAGATGTGTCGTAATAGTATCATGTTGTTAACAGTACTGTGTGCTGAATTAATTGTGGGTATATCACAGCATGCCTGATGCAGTAAGTGTGTGATTGTCATGTCCTGTTTTCTACACCCATGGTAAGTACCATAGTGTATCATCTGCACATGTTGGCATACTGGTGGTAATGATGTCAACAGAAGGCTACATACATAGGTAGCACAGGGGATAAGGTAATGAATGTAGTAATACACAATGATGGACATGTAAATTGCAAGTGGCACGTTGCCCACACTGGACTCTGCAATGCAGATGTTTGAGGATGTTGATATATGTGCAGTACTACACGACTGGTACAGGACGCACAGGAGCACCCTAGCACTGCATGCTCACATCTCATACCATGCTAGACAGCCCCAACACACATAACTAACTGTCACAGGAGGGAGAGTCCCCATATATGTCAGGGATACTGTGGTGGCAGGCCAGGTAGCATACATCCTACTAAGTATGGAACCACTGAGTGAAGGCTCAGTGTCTGTTATTTGACATGTGTATTACTGCAGGTATGCGCACATGGGTTTCCATCCAGTTATTGTACATCCTGACAGTACATGGTCTGTACACTTGTGTGCACTGAGACTGGACCCTAGCCATCTGACCCGTGTATTTCCATGTACATGTGCATAGTGCCTGCATATTTGCAGTGTTACCTACTGGAACTAGTACAGCTTGTTTGTTGTACAATGGACTACATGCAGCCCTGTTTACTGTAGCTTTGTTTGCATGCATGTTTGCTTGCAATTACCCTGGAATACTGATCACACCTGCAATGCATAGTTATAGAGCTTCTGTGGACTCCTAGTGCCATCTGCATAGCTTACTATATGTATGTCCATGTCCCACTTGACAGGATGTCACTGTTTGCCCTGTTCACATGTACATTGCCTATGACACAGTGCATATGACTTACCTGGCATGTGTCCACGTGAGCAGTCATATATGCTACTGCTAACTAATCACAGGCACTACACCTTCACATATTCATCTTCTGTTGAACTACCTGCTTCGCTAGGGACGGCCTGCACTTGTCACCCCTGGGCTTTCAGATATTGGCAAAGGCTCTTGCTACCCCCATAGTGCCTATGTTAGGCAAGGCTCAAATGACAAACCCACCTTCATAGGTATCACAAGGGATAAGAAACTAAGAGTAATGCTACCCAATGCCAGAAGTCTAAACCTCCAGATGCATGCACCCAAAACACTCCTTGGCATGGACATCGATATCTGTGCAGTAACAAATGCCTGGTTCAGGGCTACTGAGAGCACACCAGCACTACCAGGTTTAACCTGGTTGATTTCTTTGAAACAGTCACCAAAGCCATTGACGAGGGGAAGGTGGTTCACACAGCCTACCTGGACCTTGCAAAAGCCTTCACAACAATACCCCACTTGGGCATTCTAGAGAAGCTCACCAGCTTAAATATAAGCCCCTATGTCCCTAGATGGATTGCACAGTGGCTCAAGGACAGAACCCACATGGTTAGAATTGCTGGAGCCATGCCAGACTCCAAACCAGTTACGAGTTGTGTCCCACAAGGCTCAGTCCTGGGACCTCTCTTGTTTGGTATATATTTATTGGAGGTACAGGCCAACATGGACGGACTGTGGCTGACCAAATATGCAGATGACTGCGAACTGGCCACCATAATCGACTCTCCAGCCGACACAAGCATCTTCCAAAGGGGCATCATAGAAAGAGACAACTTGTGCCAGAGCCATGGCCTTCAGCTGAACAGTGTTTGGAAAGGGGAATGTGCATCCTGTAGTCTGTTCACCTAGTTGCCAAAAGGGACATTGTCCTCACACACACTAACCCCCCTCAGCCAAAAACACACACTTGCCATTCACAGGATTCAAACCCCTATCTGACTATGTTATGACACTCGAGACGGACACATTAGCAGAGTGTGCTATTCGCATTACTGGGAGGTTTCCCTTCTCTTGCTGTACTTATAGGGTGCTGACATCATCAGCGTTTAGAAAGGGAAATGTGCATCCTGTAGTCTGTTCTCCTAGTTGCCAAAAGGGACATTTCCCTCACACATACTAACCCCCCTCAGACAAACACACACACTCACCATTTGCAGGATTCAAACCTCTATCTAACTATATTATGACACTTGAGACGGACACATTAGCAGAGTGTGCTATTCGCATTACTGAAAGGTTTCCTTTCTCTTGCTGTACTTATAGGGTGCTGACATCATCAGTGTTTAGAAAGGGAAATGTGCATCCTGTAGTCTGTTCTCCTAGTTGCCAAAAGGGACATTTCCCTCACACACACACTAACCTCCCTAGGACAAACACACACACTTGCCAATTGCAGGATTCAAACCCCTACCTAACTATGTTATGACACTTGAGACGGATGCATTAGCAGAGCGCGCTATTCGCATTACTGGGAGGTTTTTCTTCTCCTGCTGTACTTATAGAGTGCTGACATCATCGGTGTTTAGAAAGGGGAATGTGCATCCAGTAGTGTGTTTTCCCAGTTGTCAAAAGGGACATTTCTCTCCCAAAGACTTACACACTCACCAACCCCACACTCACATACACACACTGAGCATTTGCAGGATTCAAACGCCTACCTACCTATGTTATGACACTTGTGACGGACGCATTAGCAGAGCGCGCTATTCACATTACTGGGAGGTTTCCCTTCTCCTGCTATACTTATATAGAGTGCTGACATCATCTGTGTTTAGAAAGGGGAATGTGCATCCTGTAGTGTGTTTTCCTAGTTGCCAAAAGGGACATTTCTCTCCCACAGACTTGCACACCCACCAACCCCACTCACACACGCACACTGAGCATTTGCAGGATTCAAACCCCTACCTAACTATATTACGACACTTGTGACGGGCGCATTAGCGGAGCGCGCTATTCACATTACTGGGAAGTTTCTTTTCTCCTGCTGTACTTATAGGGTGCTGACATCATCGGTGTTTAGAAAGGGGAATGTGCATCCTGTGGGGAGGCAGACAGCAAGCACACTCTGGCTAAGCTGTCATTCCCTAGGGCAAACAGCCTAGTGTTGACCTCTACACCCATATGTTTAATTGTCAAATGCACATTATTTGTTGCTGATAGACTGTTTGCATATCTTTATTGCCATAGCATTCCCTGTTTGTATGAACAACTTGTGCATCTGTGGAAGATGCTTGCATATGGGAGGGATCCACTATATCACGTATGTCTCTGTAGTCATTTAACTGTGTGCACTGGGCAGACTGCTATAATGTGGTTGGTTCCTGGAATAACACATAAAAATACCAGATATGTGTGTCCAACTGCTAAACAGAGATTTGGCCTAAGTGTGTGAGCATGCCCAGTTCAGCCTTCCCATGGCATGTTGTCTGACATATGTCTCATTTATCAAAGTGTGTGAGCATGCTCAGTGTGAGCATTCCATATGTTGGACTCTGCAGCCCACCACATTTGTGGATGAGTGTGAACTTCAACAAATATCACCCGTTTATGGTTGTGTGTTGTGTGTCATGTTGTGTAGTTACTGTACAACTGCTTTGTGTGTGAACACAACAGGATTATACTGTGCCTGCAGTGTTTGCATGGGATACTTTGCATACAGTTGTCAACATCCTTTCACACTGACCTAACACTGTAGTACTGTATAGTGTACTGGTAGTACTTTGACTGTGGTGGACAGTATCCTGGGCTTTAGTGCTATCACTGCTTTACATTTCGATAGTGGGCACAACATCCTGGTTAGGGGCCAGTTGTGTACATCTGACCATGTTGCATTCTGTTCAGATATGAACTACTTAAACCAGGCTTGTCCAACATTGGTAGTGTATTCCACAACATAGGTGTACATTTGCAAACACTAGCGATGTGTCCTAGTCCATGTCTAATGCTAGTTGGAGAGTGTGTTTGTCCTTCAACACACATTGTAAGTGGAGTTTGCCATGACATATGTCATGGTTAGTATACTGTGCCTCTGTCTACCTGTGACATGACAGTGATACCAGGATAAAGCTACCATCTCCCATCCACTCATCAAGATTCCTATTGAGGAAGATTGATAAGTGACTCTATGGGTAGCCTGTACTGGGGGTTCACTCATGGGTGGGGGTGGCTTCTGTTATGGATCATGCAGTACAGCTTGTCCTATGTAAGTCAGTGCTGGGGTTCAGGTCTCTCATGTGCATAGCTCACTGCCATTCAGATTGTACAAGGTGCAGCATGTTTATTGATACCAGCAACACAGGCAACACATGGCATCTGTGCAAGCTCTTTGATACTCCTGGTGAGGTACTGTTGGGGACTTTACGGTTGATGGAGGTGTCTGCTAAGGTACATCCCACAGGGCTATTGTAGTCAATTGTACCGCTGATGAAGGATGACTGCAGAGCCACAATGACCTCCTTATCTAGATCTGACAACCTTCATGATTAGGTGGGTATATGGTATGTTTCTGTAAACACTACAGCACATGTTTGTCCAATGCAGGATATCTATCACCTTGTGTCCCCAGGTCTCATTACATGTTAACTACATAATGGGTTAACACCTATGTGGTAATTGGTGGGCACTTACTGTATATCCATGGGGGTTGACTATACACGTTTCTGCAATTAGCTTGCTGACATGGCTATGGCACCAGTTGTCTGTTTCTATGTGGCCCTTTTGTGGGATGCTTGTGTCAGCTGGTGGATCATATGTGGTGAGCAGTTTGTAGTCCTCTGCAAACATGTTCGACACAGTCCTTCCATGTTTGCCTGTACCTATGGGACATATATACCAGACGAGGGAGATCCCAGGACCAAGCCTTGTGGGATGCCAGTTATATCTGGTTTGTAGTCTGACATGGCTGCAGCATGTCTGACCATGTCTGTTCTGTCCTTGGTCTGGTTTGCAACCCCTCTACTGACATAGGGGGTTTATTTAAGCTGGTGAGCTTATCTATAATGAACAAAGTAGGGTATTGTATAGAAGCCCTTTGCAGGTCCAGCTAAAGTATCGAGGGTATTGTATAGAAGCTTTTGCAAGGTCCAGCTACGCTGTGTGGACCACATTGCCCTCATCAATGACCTTAATGACTGTTTCAATTGAGTCAAACATGTTTAGGGGCAGGATCTGCACTTAATAGGTTCATAGGTTCATAGGTTTATACTAGGCTATCTGCCCTAAGGCATTTATAAGCCTAGCCCAAATTTTTGTGGCTTACGCCACCCCTTATATGAAAAAATACTGTGCCCATTAGTTTGTTGTGCCTCTGTCCAGCAGTGACACAGAGATGATTCCCGGGGTAAACCTACGATCTCCCATCCACAGGTCTAGATTTCTCTTGAACAGAGTCAGCGAGGTGCTCTGCCTCACATGGACCGGGATTTTATTCCACAGCATAGGGAGTCTCTGAGTGATAAATCTATCCCTCCAGCACGTCCTATTTATATCCGTGCTAAGGTTTAAGTCGCTTGCTCTAGTGGTTTTGGTGGATTTGGATTTTTGAGGTGGAGCATGTCCATTAATTCCGGGTTGGACATGGCCTTGTATGTCAGGCACATGTCACCTCTGAGCAGACTGTATGACTGAATAGAGCTGGAGTTTCTTCAATCTGGCAGCATATGACAGATTTTGGAGTCCTTTATCCTTCTGGTGAGGAACTTTTGGGGTCTCTCCAATTGCTGCAGATGTCGGGTGAGATACATCCCGAATGGGGCATTGTACTCGATCATTGGTCTGATAAGTGAAGAGTACAGGGGAACAATGACCTCACTAGATCTGGATGTGAATCCCTTCATGATCAGGTGGGCAATGTAGAAGGTCTTTCTAACCACTTTAGCAATGTGAGTGTCAAAAGAAAGGCCACTGTCAACCTGGGTCCCCAGGTCCCTGATAACCTCTTCTGTGCTTAGTGGATTGCCACTTCTTCTGTGCTTAGTGGATTGCCACCTATATGGTAGCTTGGGGTTACCTTGTTTTTCCCGAAGGGTATGACTATACATTTTTTGGCGTTTAACTTCAGGCCATGGCTCTGGCACCAGCTATCTGTTTCCGTGAGTCCCTTCTGAAGGGTATCCGTGTCCGATGCACTTTCCACTATGGCGCCCAGTTTGCAGTCGTCTGCAATCTTTGTCAGCCAAAGTCCTTCCATGTTGGCCTGTACTTCTGAGAAGTAGATGCCAAACAATAGGGGGCCAAGGACCGAGCCCTGTGGGACACCACTTGTGACCGGCTTGGAGTCTGACACAGCGCCAGCAACTCTAACCCTGTGGGTTCTGTCCTTAAGCCAGTTTGCAACCCATCTTGTGACATATGGGTTTACATTTAAGCTGGTAGTTTTTCTACAATACCCGAGTGGGGTATTGTGTCGAAGCCTTTGCAAGGTCAAGGTAGGCTGTATGGACTGCCTTTCCTCATCAATGGCCTTGGTGACTGTTTCAAGAAGTCGACCAAGTTCAAAAGGCATGATCTTCCCTTGACAAAGCCAAACTGGGTCGGGTCCAATGTCTGCAAGTCCCCTATATCTTTGTTTATGAGCTCCATTATGATCCTCTCCATAGCTTTGCAGACTAGACTTGTTAAGCTTATGGGGTAATTACCAGGGTCCGTGAGAGGTGCCGCCTTTGTGGAGTGGGACCACAGTTGCCGTGACGCCACTCCTTGGGCACGTATCCTGTGGTAAGGCTGAGATTAAACAGCTGCCTTATGCGGGTTTAATTCCTCATTTAGCTCGTGTAGCACACAGCCGGGACACCATCCGTCCCATTGATGCTGTGTTTTTGCTTTAGAGAGAGCAGCTTTCACCTGCGCATTTGAGATGTCCGGGAGGCTACACTCGGCTGGGGTAGTTATCTCTCCTTTAGGGGAGAGGGGTGAAGTTTGCACTGAACCTGTCTGCCAGTATGTTGGCAATGTCTGTGGGTTCAGTGATTTTTTTGTATCATTTTGGACTAATTCTGAGCATATCTGGGAGTTTCCACCCAGGTTCCTAACATAGCTGAAAAGGCCTTATGATTGTCCTTTGAATCCATGGCAATTTTTCTCTCAAAATTGGCCTTAGTTGATTTTATGAGTGCTCGATTTTTTACTAATAATGATCAGGGTGACTTCCCTTTTATGGATTTTGTTCTATCATGTAATAGCTTTCTCCCCTTATTCTAAAGTTTGTTAATGGCTGGGGTCCACCAGACTGGACGTTTGCCCTTTGTGGAAAGAGTCATGGTTTTATTTGGTATTGCCTGATCCATGCAGTCCTGGAGGTGTTCATAGAAGGCATTTGTAAGGGCTTCCAGCTTGGGTTGTGGTTTCCTCTGGCTCAGGGGCCTTGAAGGATACCACACCAGTCTTGAGTAGTGTGAAGTTTGCTTTAGAGAAGTTCTTCACTATGGTCTTTTTGTTTGGGGTGGGGCGGATGTGGATTTCCAGTGAGATTATTTTATGATCAGATCTCACCAATGAGGGATATACTTCCGGTGTGGAGCATTTTGTCCCCATGTTTGTGACAATGAGATCTAGTATATTTTCTCCTCTTGTGGGAACAGTGACTAGCTGTTCCATGGCATTTGAATTTATGAACTCCAGGAACCGTTGGGCTAGAAAGTTAGGGCTTGAGTAATGTTCCCAGTCTATATTCGGTAGTTGAAGTCACCCAATATGATGGTGTTTGGAGATACATTTATACCCTCCAGTGTCTTCAGGAAGGCTGTGTGGGGTTCCTGAGTTTGAGAGGGTGGCCTGTAGCATGCTACAATTTGTAGAGCAGTTTTGCCTATGGTTAGTTGCACCTGGATGGTTTCAAGCTTAGGCGTTACCAACCTGGAGGTGTGAGCATCCTTTATGAATATGGATACACCCTCCTTTTGTGGTGTGGTCCAGGTTTTGGGGCGGAACGCATGATATGAGGTAAAACCTAATAGTGCCGGGTGCTCTCAGGCGCCTTGCACCAGGTTTCAGTTACAGCAAAGACCTCGATGTTCTCCATACTGAGCCGGGCCTCGAAAGTGCATTTTGAGATTTAGACTTCTGGCATTGAGCAGCATTACCCTCAGTTTCTTCCCATTTTTGTTTTCTAGGGTGGTAGGTTTAGAATTTGAGCCTTGCCTAAAAAAGGCACTATGAGGGTGGCAAGAGCCTTAGCCAATATCCGGGATCCCAGGGGTGACAGGTGCAAGCCGTCCCTTGCGAAGCAGCGTGGCTTGTCAAGCATGTCATCCCAGGCAGACAGACACTGGATCCCCTTTGAATGACACCAGACATTAAGCCAATTGTTAAAGCTGATCATCTTGTCTCTATATTGTGGCATCATTCTTGGTGAAGGAAGGATATTGCTCAGGGTTAGGGTCATACCTGCCTGGGCTACATAATCAGAGAGCTCCTCTATGTCTCTCTTCATGTAGTCCAGGGAGGTACGTGTCAGGTCGTTCACACCAGCATGGACAATGACTGTGTCATATTTGTACTTGCCGTGGAGTGACCCGAGTGCTTGTGTTATGTGGCGGATTCTAGCACCCGATAGGCAGCTTACTGTGACCCTCTCCTTGTTCAGCCTGGTGAGTGGGACGTCAGTGTGTCTGACTATGGAGTCACCTATGACAAGTATGTTTGGTGTTGTATTTGGCCTTAAGGGCTGTGACTGCTTTGCACACTGCTTTTGTGGTTTATGTGTTGCTTGTGGGGTGTCTTGAGGTAGCAGTTGTTTGGGTGTCTGCTTTGGAGGCCTCTGCTGTTTAGGTAAATTTTTACTCAGAGCCTCCGAGTATGTCTTTGTGTGTTTATGTGTTTGATTCAGTGGAGTGGTAGCATTATGTGAGGCTGGTTTTGTGGTGTGTGTAGTTGCCTTCTCCTCCTGTCTGGTCTTGTCAGTCCTGAGTTGAGAGAGCTCAGCCTCCAGTTTGGCTAAATAGCTGCATCTCATGAAGTATTTGTGTTATGTGGGAAGAGGAGAGGGTTGTCTGTGTACATGAGGCAGTTATAACATTGCCTCAAGATTCCCAGATTCACCAGCTGGACCGGAGAGGAGATTGACAACTGACCTTTGGACATGCTAGAATAATATTGGGAAATCCTTAATTGAAAACAAGGGCCAGTGGGGAGTGAGGGTGTAGTGCTTTTAATTTTTAGTGCTGACTTATATAATTGCTTTAGTGAGCAAGTGCCAGGTAACTTGAGTGCAATGTGTTACAAGTAGCTAAATGCAAAAACGACAAACAGTAACTTTCTTTCAAGTGAAACAAGGAAATAAGTACAGTAAGCAATGCAGATATCACTAGTGATCCACAGAAGCACTGAGAAGTTGCGTATTAGGTGGAATTAGCTTCCAGGGAAATAACAAGCAAACAAACAAGCATATAAACAAAGCTAGATTCAGTAGGCCTGGATCTAGTCTATGCTAGAGCAAACAAGGTGAACCAATTTCAGTAAGATACAGTTCAAATATTCAGGCACTATAAACCTTTAACCAGAAATTCCCAGCTCAGAAGGGCAGAGTCCAGCCTCTTCTCCCACAAGAGTGCAGACCACGAACCTTCTTAATGTAAAATAACTGGCCTGAAGCCCAAGTGCCTAAACCAGAACTAATACACTTGGACACTGGGCTCTCAATCAGCAGTTCCCAACTTAGAAGGATGAAAGCTACCTGTCCTGCCACCACAGTGCTTGCCACAAACCTTCCTAATGTAAAACAACTGGTCTGAAGCCCAAGTGCTTAATCCAAAAGACTTGAATGATAGCTACACTTTAATCAAGTTACAACCAAGCAGTAATAAATACCATTGAATACTTTAGAGAATGTCTGGATTAGTGCACAAGTTACACAAACAAAGCTAGATCCAGCAGGCCCGAATCCAGTCTATGCCACAGCAAACAAGGCGCACCAACTTCAGTAAGAAACAGTTCAGATATGCATGCACTATAAGCCTTTAACCAGAAATTCCCAGCTCAGAAGGGCAGAGTCCAGCCTCTCCTCCCACAAGAGTGCAGACCACGAACCCTCTTAATGTAAAATAACTGGCTTGAAAGCCCAAGTGCTTAAACCAGCATTAATACACTTTTAGAATAACAGACACTGAGCCCTCAATCAGCAGTTCTCAACCTAGAAGGATGTAAGCTACCTGTTCTGCCACAACAGTGCAGACCACAAACCCTCTCAGTGCAAAACAACTAACTGGTCCGAAGCCCAAGTGTTTAAACCAAAAGGCTTAGAATGAGTTACACCAAGCAGTAATAAATACAATTGAGTATTTTAAGATGATGCAAAAGTAAAAGAAGTGGGTAGAAACACAAGTACAGTAAAAGCAGATGAATTTTTTTTTTTTTTTTTCCTGAACAAGTGCTGAGATCAAAGAAACAGATTTGAGTGCTGAAACTAGAAAACTGGCTAGTTATAAGAAAAAACAAGCTAGAGGCTTCCCTCAAACACAGAAGGGCTTGGGGACTCAGAAGCCTACAAATAGTCTGTACCACTTAACAAGAAAGGCAGGAAATAAGCTTAATTTTTTTTTTTTTTTTTCTATTTCCCAGATGCTCTCTTTGTACACAGTAGGAGTGCCTGAAATCAGAATATGATCTCACTGCACTCAGTTGAGTGAGCAAATAAGAAAGCCACACTGGGTAGGGTCCGGTGTCAGTAGGTCCCCAATATCTTTAAGTCTGTGGTACATGCTGATCCTTTCCATAGCAGTGCAGACCGAGCTTCTCAGGATTCTGGGGTAGTAGTTTTCAGTATCCATTCAGGCAACACCTTTGTTGAGAAGGACCACTGTTGTTGTACACTGCTCTTTGGGTACATATTCTGTGGTAAGGCTGACATTGAGCAGTAGTGTGGTTTGGCATTCCATTCATCTTGGAGTCCATGTTGCACTAAGCCCAGGACACCATCTCATACCATTGCTGCTGTGTGTTTTGCTTTGTAGATGTTGGCTGTTATCTCAGTATCTGCAATGTCAGGGGGCCAGCAGTCTGCTGGGATAGATATTCTGCATTAGGGGTTGCACTGCACCTGTCAGGATGTATGTTAGCAATATGTGTGTGTGTTTGTGATATTTGTGTGATTCAGAGCATATCTGTGAATTCCCAACATGGTTCCTACCATCAGTTGTGAAAGCCTTGGGATTATCCTTAGTGTCCTGTACAATTTGTATCTTCATAGGTTCATAGGTTCATACTAGGCTATCCACCCTAGGGCATTTGTTAGCCTAGCCAGAGTGTGTGTGGCTTTTGCCACCCTTGCTATGTGAATATTATGGCCATTTATGATTTGCTTTGCTGTGCCTCTGTCTGGACATGACACAGTGAAGACCCCCAGTGTAACTCTACAATCATCCATCCACTTGGCAAGATTCCTGTTGAAGAGTGTCAATGAGGGCTCTGCCTAACATGGAGTGGGATTCTGGTCCAGGGTGTGGGAGCCTCTGGATTATGTATCTGTCCCACCAGCACATCCTATTTCATTATTTGCTGAGGTTGACATCTCTCACTCTCACAGCTCTGATGGATTTGAGTTTTCTGGGGTGGAGCATGTCCATTACTCCTGTGTTGGGCATGGCCTTCTACAACAGGCATGCAATGCCTCTGTGTAGGCAGTATGTGACTGCATTCGGCTGGGGTGTCTACAGCCAGGCAGCATATGACATATATTTGAGACCCTTTATCCTCTTGGTGAGGTACCTTTGAGGTCTTTCTAACTGCTGCAGGTGTCAGGTAAGGTACATCCCATATGAGGCATTGTACTACATTATGGGTGTGATTAGAGAACAGTATAGGGGCACAATGACCTCTGTTGACGTAAATGTGAACCGTTTCCTGATACGGTGTCAAATGTAGACAGTCTTCCTAGCCACATTGGCAATGTGGGTGTCACATAACAGGTTACTGTCCACTTGTGTCCCTAGGTCCCTGGTTACTCCTTCCATACATAATGGTTTACCACCTATGTGGTAATTTGTGGTACCTTGTTTGGTATTTGGTGGGACATTCATACTGTCCAGTGTCTTCAGGACAGCTGGGTGGGGTTCCTGTGTGTGAGTGTGGTCTGTAGCATGCTACAGACTGTACAGCAGTCTTGCCTACAGTTAGTTGCACATGGGTGGACTCCAATGCCTTGTGCATTGTCAGTTACCTGGACGTATGGGTGTCTGTGCTGAATATAGATACTCACCCTCCTTTTATGTTTTGTTCCAGGTTTTGGGGCCATGACACATGATACGTGGTATAACCTGGTAGTGCTGGTGTGCTGTCAGGAGGCTTGCAGCAGGTTTCTGTCACTGCACAGACATCGATGTTCTCCATACTGGGGATGGCCTTGGGAGCATGCATATTGGGGTTTACACATCTGGCATTGGTCAGCATTACCCTTATGTTTCTTTCCACTTATGTTTTCTAGGGTGGTGGGTCAGTCTTTTCAGCCTTGTCTACAAAAGGCTCTATGGAGGTGGCAAAGGCCTTATCCAATATTCAGACGCCCAGGGGTAACAGGTGCAAGCCATCCCAAGAACAGCTGCGTGGCTTGTCAAGCTTGACATCCCAAGCAGACAGACACTGGATCCCCTTGGAATGACACCAGTAAGTGTGCCACTTGCTATGACTGATCATTCCGTGTTTGTACTGTGGCATTATTCTTGGTAAGGGCAGGATGCTGCAAACGGTGAGTGTCATACCGGCCTGGACTACATAATCAGAGAGCTCATCTATGTCTCTTTTCATGTAGTCTAGGAGGTACATCTCAGGTCATTCACACCAGCATGGACTATGACTGCATCATATTTCTACTTGCTTTGGAGTGACCTGCATACTTCTGTTATGTGGCGTATTGTGGCAGCCTACAGGCAGCTTACTGTACCCTTTCCCTTGTTCAGTCTGGTGTGCAGGACAGCAGTGTGTCTGACTATGGAGTCACCTATTACAACTGTATCAGGCGTGTTGTTTCTCCTTCTGGCCTGTGACTGTTTGGCACACCAGCTTTGTGTACTATGTGTTGCATGTGCTATGTTTGGAGGTTGTTTGATTGGGTGTCTGCTTTAGAGGCCTCTGTTGGTGTGCTGCGTTTGTAATTTGTGCCTCCGGGAATGTTTTTCTGTGTTTATGTGTTTGGTTTGCAGTTGTGATAGGTCTATGTGGGACTGTGTTTGTGGTGTGTGTGTGGTTACCTTCTCCTCCTGACTAGTTTTGGGAGTACTGAGTTGAGGGAGCTCAGCCTCCAGTTTGGATAGATGGTTGCATCTCTCACATATATTTGTATTTCTTGGGTGGAGTTGGGGGTTGTCTGTGTACTTGGGGCAGGTGTAACATTGCCTCAGGATTCACAGATTCAACTTGTTGTGGCTGGCCTTCGTGGATTGTATGTGTGGGCCATTTTATTGCCATACTACTGATCAGTGATTACTTCATTGTTTATGTTTGCTCTATCATGTAGTAGCTTCCTCATTCTCTTGCATGGTTTAGTTATGGCTGGTGTCCACCATGCCAGATTCCTGCGTGTATGGCATTGTGTCTTGTTTTAATTTAGGATTGCATAATCCAAGCATTCCTGGCAGTGTTCATGGAATGGCTGTATTACAGGTTCTGAGGTGTGGCCCATATTTTGCACCTGCACAGGACCTTTAATGGATTCCACATCAGTTTGGAGGAGTGCAAATATTGCTTAACACATGTTTTCCACTGTGGCTTTCTGGCCAGGGACTGTGGTCAGGATTTTTATATCCAGTGTGATTACTCTATGGTCTGGTTTTACCAGTGAGCAATACACTTCTCATCTTGCCATCCAGTACCCATGTTGCTGATTATCACATCCAGTATGCTTACCCCTCTTGTGGGAGTGGTACGTTGTTCCTGGGCCTTTTGGTTTATGGATTCTATGAACTTTTGTCCTACACTGTTGGAGCTAGTATAATGCTCCCAGTCTATGTCTGGGTATTTTCAGTCATCCAATATAATGTGGTTTGGAGGACTTGATATATTCATGTATTCCAGCATAGGCCAGGTGCAGTTCCTGGTGTTGGGACAGTAGTCTGTAGAAGGCTATAAACTGGGGGGCAGTTTTAGCCACTGTTACTTGACCATGGCTAGTCCATGCTGCTTTTTGTTGTGGTACCAACATGAGGGTGTGGTTATCCTTGACAATTCTTGCTAGTCACCCTCCTTTTGTAGCTTGTTCCATGTTTTGAGGATGTACAGCACAGTATGAGGTGTAACCTGGTAGTGTTAGGGTGCTGTTGTGAGCCTTGGCTCAGTTTTCTGTTACAGCGCAGATATCAACATTCTCCATACTGGGTGAGTTTAGACTGCATGCATCTTGCTGTTTCGACTTATCCCTTATCTTATTCTTATCCCTTCTGATACCTATGGAGATAGGTTTGTGTTTTGAGCCTTACCTATTCAGGGCACACTGTGGGTAACAACAGCCTTTGCCAGTATCCATACGGCCTGCACTGATAGGTGCGCCAGTCCTAGCAGGTGGTGCATCATGTCATGCTCAGCATGTCATCCCAGACTGGCACACATTGGATCCCCTTTGACTAACTGCGATACTTCAGTCAATTATTGCACTTGATCATCTCATTGTCATGTTGTGGCATGATGCTTGGTGAGGGTAGGATGTTAGTCAGGGTCCTCAGGTGTGCATATAGTACATGGTGTTACATTACTTAACACATAGCATTCATGCCTCAGGTGGTGCTGCAGGGCTGCCTCTGTCGGATGCGCATATTACACTTCCCTGTACATGTTTGAGAGCAGGTTGTGTCATGTTAGGCATCCCTGTTACTATATGAGTGAGTCAGAGAGGGGTATCATTCCCAGGGTTCCTACTGAGCCAGTGTATGTGCTATGCGTTGCCTCTTTGCCAAGGCCAGGGCATACTGGGCACGCCTCTTTCTGCCTACTGGGGCAGGCTCAGGTTGTTCCTCCTCCGAGTCACGCTCTGCCTGTGATGGCCTTGGCAATGGTGGGGGGCTGTTTGGCCCGGCCCTATGCTGGTCCTGTTGCAGCTATTTTCGCAAGATCATATTATGTAGCATAGCACATACCATGACAATTTGGGTACATGTAGTTGGTGTGTACTGCAAGGCTCCACCAGATGTGTCCAGACACCGGAACCGTGACTTGAGCAGCCCAAACACACGCTCTATTACATTACGTGTTTGTGCATGTGCCTCATTATGGCGTTCCTGTTCAGGTGTGTGTGCGTTTCTGAAGGGTATCATCAGCCACGGCTCCAGTGCATAACCTGCATCCCCCACTAGGTGTCCATGCGGGATGTCCCCATTGGCAAATGTCTGGTACAGCTGCGTCAAATGCCATGGTAGCTCCCAGGACAGCCAGCACACACATTCATTATTATGCCCTGGGCATCACACACAACCTGGCAGTTGATGGAGGGGAAGCCCTTGCGGTTGATGTATGCCCTACCCCGCTCACCGGCTGGTGCTTTGATGCGTATGTGCGTGCAGTCTATTGCACCCACTACCTCAGGGTATTCCACTATTTGTTGGAAGAGACGCATATTGCTGGCCAATACCTCACGGGCATTGGGGAAATATACATGATCACTGACATGTGCTGACATGGCATCCAGGAACTGGTGCAGTACCCTGGAGGCTGATGCCTGTGATATCCCCATCATATCACCAGTTGGTCTCTGGAAGGTACCTGTTGCTAGTATTCTTAGGCCAACACATACCTTGGTTTCCACTGGGATGGGTTCCCTCTGTTGGTTCTGTGTGAGGCGTGGCCTGCACAGCTCCACTATTTGCTGCAGGAGGTCTCTGTCCACTCTATAGTGCTCTACTATCTCCAGCTCATGTAACCCGTGGTAGGTGACCCTGGGCCTGTACACTCTTCTCCGTCTCCTCACTGTGGGTTGTCTGGCACCATCTGCATTGTCACCACCCTCAGCAAGTCGCCTATGTCTCATTATGACAGCTATGGCAGCCCCTAACATTTCTGCTCTGAGTTCAGCTTTTTCAGTTTTCACTTCTGATAACTTAACTCCTGTCTTGCAGTGTCTCTTGAGAGAAACATCCTGCACTGCTGTTTGCAGAGTTTTAAGTGCTGGGCTGGGCTACTATTCTGCCTGTGTAATTGCCTGCATCTAATTGTTTTCACCTGCTAGCTCCAGCAGTATTCCCTGCTAGCTTCCTACTAAATCTGTTGCTTCCTTTTTCCTTTCTGTTTCCTCAGTGTGGAGCCGTGTGTAAACCAGCAGAAACACGCTCACAGTGGCTTACACGCGCGCACACATACTTACATGGTTCAGATTCTGCTTATTCGGATTAAAACGCGTGCATGCCCGCGCAAACAGTGTTAAACATCTCCCAACACGCTCCCACATGCTCAGTCTGCCTTACACGCGCGCACACTGCCTTACTTGCGCTTCATGGCGCGCTGCGTCTTGACACGCAAGATACATTCAGCAAGAAACTCTGGTGTAGGCAACAGTGTACACCTTCCATTTCTTGACTTTCTCATGCTTAGTTAGTAGCACATCTCTTTCCATGATATCTGTCTGACATCTGTCATGTAACTCTGACCTCCAATCAACTCCATTTCTTTCTACCATTCCCCCCTGTGATGTCACCTATCTCCTACTCTGTTCCTCCCCCTTCTGTAACTCTTACACTACTCAGACTGTGCTCATTTGCTATGTGACAGTGGAATTCAGTATCCTTACACTCATTTGCATCAGATTGCCTACTAATGCTTAGTTACATGTCTTAGACTCAGCTTCCCCTTAGCAACCACTACACGGTGGCCATGTTGGTTTTGGTCTGCTGGTCCCTGCATTGACATTCCATGTATTGCATAAAACCTACATTTGTAGGTTTAAAACCTTCGCTTTTTATGTTCTATACAGCGCAGCCCGTTTGCTTGGGACTGCGCTGGTTTAAACATCGGCAATCAAAAAAAAAATTTATATTTTAATATATTTGCATCAGGTTACTTTGCCAATGGCCACATATTTGGCCATTGGCATGCTGCCTGACACATATGCACCCTTTATTTGGAGCTGACATGGCTCCATTGCAGTTTTTGCAGAAACATACTCAGTTGTCAACTGAGTACATTTCTGCAGCTAAAACGGCTCTTACACAGGCTGTTCTGGGCTTCCTGGATCGCTAATCATCCTCATTTGCATGCTATTAGGCTGCAAGTGAGGTGATTAGCTTATCCACGCCACTCCGTGTAAGAGTTTTAGCTTTAGCTGTCTCTTACACGGACTTTGGGCTGTTCCTGGATCGCGAAGGCTGCATGGAGTCTTACACTACTCTTAGACTCTGTGCAAGCCTTCATGAATCCGGCCCAATGTTTTTAGATTACCAGTCATCTCTATAAGCAAGTTACATGCTTGTTCTTAAAGGGATCAATGTAGACTGCTGTAGACATAATATAGCCTGAAAAAGCAACAGTGTTTCTGACTGCTGCAAAGAAAAAATGTACTCTGTAGAGTACAAACAGCATGTCTGGTTACATCCCTGGTTGCACATCCACAAGTTATGGAAAGTAAAATATATTGGTAAATGTGAGTTTTGAAACAGCACACATTACAACATAAATGTCCCCGTGCAATCATTCAACAACTAATCACATGTTCAAGTGGCATCCTGTACTTCCTACTTCTGAAGCAACAGATGCTGATGACAGTCCAGAGCATTTTGTATCTGAAACTCTTCTTTGAAGTAAAACAAAATCCTAAAATGGGCACCAAATTAGTTTTATAGAAGTCAGTCGTGTGGTTGCAATGCCAGTTAATTTCAGCATGCTTCATTAGGCAATGTTACCCTGACTTGTAGTACCTGCACTGCGAGGCAGAATAAAACTACTGAATGTTGATAAGTGGAAATTAATCTGTATTAGAACCGAAGCCTGTTCCAGTTAACATAGTTTCATTAAATGCATTGTATTAGTATAACAGTTTAAAAAATGGCCATAATCTTCCATTTATTATACAAGCATTCCACTCATTCATGACATCAGAAAGTGCAGCATAGCGACATACACCAGCCGTCAAGCATATTAGGAGTCTCTATAGCCTCAAAATTTAAAAATTATAATTTCTCATTAGCAATGCAAGCCAAATAATATATAAGAGTCGGTATTATAACTGTGTACTCCATACAGCCGGAAGAGATCAAGTACCTGAAGTTTATTTCAGGTATGCAAATTTGCTGCATACGATGATTTAAAACCGGAAAAAAGTACACAAATGTTATAACAACAGTTTTCAGCATATTAAAAAGTAAAATGTCCAGTATAATAGTACACAAGTGAACTTACCCGAAACTATCTCTTAAGGGCAAGAGTTTATATTACCTGTATTGCTGTTATGAGCTTGCAGTTCTTGCCTGCAAACTGCATCCTTACTCCACTTTGTAAAGTGAACTTCAAGATAAGAATACCTCTTGTACTTTCTAACTTCAGTGGAAGAGGCAGTTATACATATTCTGGTACTTTGTGTGGCGGAGTCCACTGACTTCTTTAGAACTCTAAAAGTGTTTTCCTCACCCCTTGCTTTTTTCTCCCCTTATGTTGCATACTAACTGCTTTGCAACAAAAGGTAAAATTCCAAAAAGCCAAACCAAGAGATGTGTTCTTACGCAGTTTCTCTTTCTGTCCCCATTATCAAATTATACTAATAAATGGGAGGAGTACAGAGGGCTCTGACTCTTAACTTGTGCATGTTAGCCAACCCATACTCATTCTTTTCTGGCTACTATGCCTCCCAGCCCAACCAGCTTCCAATAACAGGGGCATGTTGGCTTTACCAGTTATGAAAGGGGAAGAAGCAGCATGTACATATCAGATTGGGTGTTAATGGGGAAAGCCGTGCTGTCTTAAAAGACAACCAGACACCTTCGACTTGTGTATTTTTTAAATGTTTCATGTATATTTCCACTTCCCAGGTGTGCTCAGAGTATCAGCTTCAAGTACTAGCTGTAAAACTTAAGTTGCAAAAACAAAACTTAATATGCAGTCTTATTTCTTTTATCCATTTATTGCCAAAGTTATGGGAGCTGCAGCCCAGCAACCCCACAGCTCCAGCTGCTGTAGGTATTTTTTCAGAGTATACTACACTCATTAGCCATGTGTGTTTGTGATGCAGATTTACGTTAAAAAATGCAATAATCAGTCAATAATACATACAATCTGCTATCTCCTTACTGGCCCCAACAAAAACTAATTTCACGATTGCACAAGTAAGTTACATACCAGGTTTACAGTTGCATTACTGGAAATGAGCTGACAGAATACTAAAATTATCTAAATGGAAGAAATAGTACAAACTGAACTCCTATTAAAGCAGAAAGGCTCAGTGAGGTCATTATTTGGCTTTCTAAGCCATAGAAGTCTTTTGTATACAATCTTCAAACTGCAGAGATTTCACATGAAAAGAATGACCAAAAAAGGCAGAATCTCAAAACTTGCCTTCATTCTAACAGGTGAACAGTCTTGGCTTAATGTTGCTCAGTAACGTACTTCGGAATAAGACAGACAGGTAGTGAGCAGGGAACAATATAAAACTTAAAAAATTTTAGTGAGCAAGGAAGAGTTAGACCAAAGAATGTGAGAATGTTAGGAGGCAGAGTGACCCAAAGCAGTAATAAGAAGATAGAAGCAAAAGGGCTGTGCAAAATGCAAGAACGACAGAAAGAAAACTACAGGAATTCTGGAAGGAGAATGAATGAAGAAAACAGCTAAGTTCACAATTGAATTACATCTTGGGCAGAGCACATAAAACGCATTTAAAACTAACTGTGAAACCAGAAGAAGCTTAAAATTATTCACAAATGAAAAGCATGCAAAAAAATAAAAATGATAATGAATGCAGGAAGCTAACAATAATAATATAAGTAAAAATACAATGGTCTTGTACTATTAACTCTAAACAACTGATAACAGACCAGTTGGTATAGTAACTGAATGCTTCCAGTGCAAGTGGTCTCAACTCCCAGAGAACTCAACACACCACAAAGAACTGCACAAAAACACTGTTTTCAGCATTTTTTCCCTCCAAAATAAGATAAAGAATGTTTTTTTTCCCTTTATCTTTCAGTTTCTGACTCAAGCGGTCCTTCAATTATGGTACTATTTTACTAGCACAAGCTCAAACTGCTAGTCACAAGTAGTTGGTGTGCTGTAATACAAAAACCGTTAGCAAACTGAACCAGTCCCATACTAATGGGATGTTGTTGCAGCCTGTATACTTCAACCAACAAAACAAATAACCGAAAAATTAAATTGGGCAACGGTTACACTGCTGTACAAAAGATACTGTCTGGCCTTTCTGCAGAATATACTTCAGCTGAGGAGAGATCATTTTTTTGTACTACAGCAAAACTGAGTACAAAAATACTCTTGTTTGCTCGCAGTAGCTTGTGGTAGCAAAGTTCATTTGCTTTCACATAAACACAAACTCATTTCCTAAAATAACACTGATGGCTATCTTTTGCTACTCTTTTATCACAGGGTTTCTTGTAGAATATTCCTCCTTCTTCTCAGCCCATGCAGACTAGACAGAGACTATAATTCTTCCTCCACAGTCTAACACAGCAATCCCACCATCTAGGCAAACTCCATAAATGTACCCTTTATCAACAAAATGGATTCCCCATTACACATTAGTTCATGGATTTGTATCCCTTGAACAGTAGCCAGGTGACATACTCCATACGTAGGTTACTGGTTCTGTCATACATCTTAGATCCCCCTGAGCACCACTTTAATTTTTTTTTTATCTTTTCCATCCAATTTCAGGTAAAATGCCCTGCATTTTTACAATGCAGCTGTTTTTATGCTCTCTTGTACAACTTTGGTCTACCCAATTTCAGGAAAAGTAATGAAGGACATGGTTACAATGAATTAAACCGGAGCATGTCTATTCTCTGCACAGCAGTCCAAGATCATCTTTTTAATTTAATAACACAGTTAGCGGGGCTGGTAACAAAAGCAAGACCCAGGCCAAAAGGTAAATAAAGAACAGTACAAATACTATTAATGGCTAAATATAAATGCAAACAAATGCCGACAGTACAGATAGAAACAACATTGTTACAAAAGGCAAACTAAACATGACAAGCAGCAGCATTTACATTAGTGTTCAGTGAGTCTAACTCAATCAAAAATAAGCAGTAACAATAGCAGGTTTCACAGTGGTACAGGCTTTTTTCTGCTACTAAATGAAACCAAACTTGTTAGATGTTCACTGATCAATACTAGTTGTAACATAGCTATCTCATACCAAACTGTGTACCAAACCTTATGTAAGATATGAGCTTTATATACATGTAGATGTCCTTTATACATTACTCTGTACAGAGCACTGGTAATTTAATATATAAAATCTGTGTTTTAATATATAAAATCTGTGTAAATGTCACTGTATAGTGTGTGTGTGTATATATATATATATATATATATATATATATATATATATATATATATATATATTACCTATACTCTTACTGTTCATTATTAACCTATGTATCAGACTTTAATGTACCCTGGAGTTTTGTTATTCTGTGACAATAACTAATAATGTCTGTGTACCAGTCAGCCCGTATTGTAGCTGTAATGGGTCCATGGACCAGCCCAAACACTTGTTTAGCAGACTAATAAATAAATACACAAATAAATAAATGCATAAATACATATTAAGATTCATAGACCCATACTAGGCTGCTGATCTGGTGGATCATTTGTACTCTAGCCACATGATCCCACACTGAATTTACCAAGAAATTAATTAATACCAGACCTACAATGGAATGAATTACTTTCAACCTGGTTACAGTCCCTTCTCATAAGGACCTGAAGGGCCAGATCGGAGGTATACTTATAACTGCCCATCCGGTCATCTAAGTTGCACTTAAAAAGGGTAAAGGATTTTCTATGCTTAACATTCAGCAGCAGTCCATTCCATAAAAGAGGTATAATCTGAGACATATATCAGTCATGCCAGCAGTACTATTTATATTGCAGTGGAATTTCAGATCTTTTAAGTGGATGATGCCCTTTGTCTAAGCAGCACTTTTTAGTATGTGTTAGGCCTTCAAGAAGAATAGAGTGGTCAGTTGGAATATGTATGACAGCTTCCAGATGGCCATCATTGGCAAGCTTTGCCAGCCACAAACTCTTGATGTCAGAGAAGTAGATACCAAAGAGGAGTGGTCCCAGTACCGATTCCTGGGGTACATCACTGATAACTACTTTTTTTTTTTTTTTTTTAGTAACTACTCTTGGTGTGCCTCCAACACCAACCAGTCTTGGTTCTATTAATGAGCCAGTTTACTATCCAGTGGGTAAAATAGCTGTTTGCATTTAGTTTGATTAGCTTATCAATGAGTGGACTGGTATCAAAGGCTTTGGCTACATCCAAGTATGCAGTGTGAACTGGTTTGGCTGAGTCTAATGCCTCACTGACTTGTTCAAAATAGTCCATCATATTTAGGAGGCAGAATCTGCCTTTAACAAACCCAAACTAGTTTGGGTCCAAGGTTTGATAACTACGTACATCTTTGCTAATGACTTCTGTAATAACAATAATACAATCCACTGCCTTACAGATAAGATTGGTGAGGCTGATGGATCTGTAGTTCCCAAAGCAGTAATGGGTTCCCCTATAGAGAATTAGATGAATGCAAAACTTTTCCATATCTCTGGCATGAATCCAGAGGACAGGCCGACATCAAATAGACGTAATAATGAATCAGACAGACAAAGTTTGGTGCTGAGAAGAAGACAGCCTGGCACATTATCTGTTTCTTAGCTGTACAAAAAGCAATCAGGACTTGCTCAGACATGATCAAGTGGTTGCACAGTCTTTCTAATATGCTGTAGATCATTGTCCGGAGGGGAGTAATGTTTGAACTGAATTTGTCCACTAATATTCTGGTTATGTCCTCAGGCGATGAGTATGTGATGTTTTAACTCAGAGTGCCTAACATAGTCGAAGAAGACTTCGTGGTTATCCTTAGCATGGTGGTAATTCTAAATTCGTACTTGCTTTTGGAGGATTTGATTTTGTTTCTAAGCTCTTTGTTGATGTTTTTTGAATTCTTCTTTCAATGATGGTGTCAACTTTACTTTTCAGGCTATAGTTTGTTAATCCTGAGGTTTTACCAAATGGGTTTATTCTTAAAGTGGACATAGTATCTATGCCATATGGGCCCAAGACCTCCATGTAAACCTAGAAGTGGGCACAGAAGTTATCTGAGAAAATGGCCCCATGTGATGTAGGGTCATCGGGATGGGTAGAGTGCTTGAACTTTGTCAAGTCATCAGTTATTTGGAGTACATTTGTCTTGGAGTAATCTCTGAAGATGGAGAGGATACGAAATAACCTAGGTCTCAAACTTAAGATACCTATGGGTACAGAGTGGGGGGTGGGTAGGGGTGGATAGGTTGGTGAGAACCAGATCCAATATTTCTGAGCCATTTGTTGGGGTTTGTTTTACTTGGTTTAAGCAAATGGCTTTAATGTAGTCCAGGAATCTTTGTATATATTTATCTGTGATAGTACTGGTTCCTCAACAGGACAGCAGTGTTGGGCTCTACACAGAAGGATGCCAATTTGTTTAGATATGTCTTACGGTTTACCAGCATCAAGGTGGGGGCATAGTAGCTAGCAATGATGTGGCATTGGGTTTTACTTACTGTTAAAAGGATGTGGAAGAGTTTGAGGTCATTGTCCTGCATTATGAGTATGGAGGTGAAATGGTTTCTCAGGAGCACAGATATATCCCCTCCAACTACACTATCCAATTTGTCATTGGGTCAGAAGGAGTGATAGGCATTAAATCCCAGTACTGCAAGATTGCTACCATTGCCTTGAAACCATGTTTCAATAACTATGCATTTATCTTTATTTTCCAGAGTTAAAAATGCTTGTAAAGTGTGCAACTTATGTATTCGAACATCGAGAAGTGCCACCTTAACATTGTCCTGACTTTGATTTACTATTCAGATAATTTGAGAAGATTGACCTTGCCTACAAAAAAAACACTATGGGGAGGAAAATGTCTTGGCTAGTACATGGAAGCCATGAGGTGACATACATGGAAGCCCTCCTTAGCAAAGCAGCCAAGGTTGTCAGTCATCTCCTCCCAGGCTGAAATATATTGGATCCCCTTAGACTGACACCAAGAATTAAACACAACAATTTTTTTCTCTACAGAGGCAGCATTCTTGGTTATGCGAGGATGCTGCTCAATACTAGTTTCACAACCAATTCAGATGCATATTCTGTCATGTCCCTCTTCATATACACGTATACACACACACACACACACACACACACACACACACACACACACACACACACACACACACACACACACACACACACACACACACACACACACACACACACACACACACACACACACACACACACACAGTGTTTACACGGCAGGCTAAGCAAACAGAAGTAGGGAATATATTCAGCAGTGTAACTTGCAGATGGAAAAAGAAAGGAGTTATTAGTACACAAGGGTGAGGAGAGCAGAAAAAGTGGAATAAGGATAGTGAGAGAAAATTGGTGAGGAGTGTTAGGGAGGGGACTAAAAAATGAGTGAAAGGTCTATGTTATTATAGTAGTGAAACATTTGTACTGGGATATTTCAACAATATGTTCTTGTACTGCTTTTTAACCACTGCAAATGTATGAGAGTGGAATTCGACATTGTTGGACCCATTTCAGAGACGCACCTTTCTCTAGAAGAAGAAGAAGAAAGGGTATTTTTTGATCAACCCTGTGTGGGCAGGATGCCATCTGAATAGTAAGGGCTGGAGTGATATAAATGTTTTTAGAAGTGGAAGACTAGTTAGATTTAAGAAGTCTGAATGAAGTGGTACTGAAAAGGTGACACTTTCAGTAACTGGTGCCATACTTGCTGAGGGCAAGAGAGTGCAGTGACGAGTTTAATGATCAGGGAACAATCATCAGATTTTATTCTCTTTTTTTGGTACAGAGATCAAGCATGAAGACTGCCACTGAATAGTCAGGTATGAAACTACTGAAGGAGTTAACAAAGAGGAAGAAAGATAATGAGTATTTAATGACAGGTATTAGCATACTTTTAGCAATAGACCAGTGTGCCTAGATTGAGGTGTACTTTACACCTGTTGACTGTTAAAACTTATAAAAGAATTTGTAATAATCGTTTGTATATTTTTATCAGAGTGTTTGTGGAAAGTAAGGAAATCTAAATGGATGGTGAGATACAGCTGAGTTGACAAAACTGACCCAGATTTCAAAAATACTTTCAGTTTTTTGGGGGGTACTCAAGAGCACTGGTTTACGGATTTATTTATTTTTCACCCATAGGTATTTGTCCTTACTACCTGTCAAGCCACAGACCCTCTCTTGTTTGGTTCATTCGTTCCCCATACACTAGGACATGCGCCAGCTGAGACAGCCATCATTAAAACAGCCATCAGAAGTAGATAACTTTTTGCTTTTTGTAACCTTAACACTTTAATACATGACTAGCAACATTCCCAATGTTCAGTGTGAAATAGGTGTCACCAAGAGCATGTCACCCGCTTCCATGAATGATAAAACCCGCTTCCATGAATGATATAACCCCTCATTTTTTAGTCAGGTAAAGCACTTCTATATTATACAAAGTACTTCACTAGCTTAAAACCCCCCTTGAGTACCCACTTCCCTATAGGTCCTTTCTGACTCAGTTACACAGCAAACTTTTTCATTTCTTCTAGCATGTCAAAGGGTCAGTTGCTGGCATCCTCTCCTGCTCAGCTGGTGAATCTGGGAATATTGAGGCAATGTTACAATTGCCTCATGTACACAGACAACCCTCTCCTCCTCCCACAAAACACAAATACATGCGAGAGATGCAACTATATAGCGAAACTGGAGGCTGAGCTCTCTCAACTCAGGACTGGCAAAACCAGACAGGAGGAGAAGGTAACCACACACACCATAAACCCAGTCTCACATAGAACTATCACAACTACAAATCAAACACATAAACACACAAAGACATACTCGGAGGCACTGATCAAAAATCTACTAAAACAGCAGAGGCCTCCAAAGCAGACACCCAAACAACTGCCACCTCATGACATAACACAAGCAACACATAGATCACAAAGTCAGTGTGCAAATCAGTCACAGCCCTTAAGGCCAAACACAATGCCAGACACACTTGTCATAGGTGACTCCATAGTCAGACACACTGACGTCCCACTCACCAGACTGAACAAGGAGAGGGTCACAGTAAGCTGCCTGTCGGGCGCTAGAATCCGCCACATAACACAAGCACTCAGGTCACTTCACAGCAAGTACAAGTATGACTCAGTCATTGTCCATGCTGGTGTGAATGACCTGAGACGTACCTCCCTGGACTACATGAAAAGACATAAAGGAGCTCTCAGATTATGTAGCCCAGGCTGGTATGACCCTGACCAGTATCCTACCTTCACCAAGAATGATGCCACAATACAGAGACAAAATGATCAGTTTTAATAATTGGCTTAATTTCTGGTGACATTCTAAGGGGATCCAATGTCTGTCTGCCTGGAATGACATGCTTGACAAGCCACGCTGCTTCGAGACGGCTTGCACCTGTCACCCTGGGTTTCGGATATTGGCAAAGGCTCTTGCCACCCCATAGTGCCTTTTAGACAAGGCTCAAATTCTAAACCCACCGCCCTAGAAAACAATAATGGAAAAATCTAAGGGTAATGCTGCTCAATGTCAGAAGTCTAAATCTCAAGATGCACGCCCTCAAAGCCCTCCTCAGTATGGAGAACATCGATGTCTGTGCTGTGACTGAAACCTGGTTCAAGGCTCCTGAGAGCACCCGGCACTATCAGGTTTTACCTCATATCATGCGCTCCGCCCCAAAACCCGGACCATACCACAGGAGGAGGTGTATCCATATTCATCAAGGATACCCACACCTCCAGGCTGGTGGCAACTCACGAAGCATCAGAGACCATTCAGGTGCAATTAACCATAGGCAAAACTGCTCTACAGTTTGTAGCATGTTACAGGCCACCCTCTTAAACTCAGGAACCCCACACAGCCTTCCTGAAGACACTGGAGAGTATAAATGTCTCTCCAAACACCATCATATTGGGTGACTTCAACTACCCAAACATAGACTGGGAACATTACTCAAGCCCCAATACCCTAGCCCAAAGGTTCCTGGAGTTCATAAACTCAAATGCTATGGAACAACTTGTCACCATTCCCACAAGAGGTGAAAATATACTAGACCTGATCATCACAAACGTGGGGACAAAATGCTCCACACCGGAAGTATATCCCTCATTGGTGAGATCAGACCATAAACTAATCTCACATCCCGCCCCCACCCCCAACAAAAAAGACCACAGTGAAGAACTTCTCAAAAGCCAACTTCACACTTCTTAAGACTGGTGTGGTATCCTTCAAGGCCCCTGAGCCATTGGAAACCACAACCCACGCTGCTGAATCCCTTACAAATGCTTTCTACGAGCACCTCCAGGATTGCATGGATCAAGCAATCCCAAATAGAATCAAGACCCTTTCCACCAAAGGCAAGCGCCCGATCTGGTGGACCCCAGCCATAAGCAAACTTTACAACAAGAGGAGAAAGCTACTACAAGATAGAGCAAAATCCCTAAAAGGGAAGACATCTCTGATCAATACTAGTAAAAAACTACGATCACTCATAAAATCATCAGAGGCCAACTTTGAGAGAAAAATCGCCAAGGACTCAAAAGACAATCATAAGGCCTTCTTTAGCTATGTTAGAAATCTGGGTGGAAACTCCCAGATATGCTCAGAATTAGTCCAAAATGATACAAAAATCATCGAACCCACAGACATTGCAAACATACTGGCAGACAGGTTCAGTGAAAATTTCTCCCCTCCCTCCCCCAAAGGAGAAATATCTATCCCAGCAGAGTGTAGCCTCCCAATCATCTCAAATCCCCAGGTGAGAGCTGCTCTCTCTAAAGCTAAAAACACAGCATCAATGGGACCAGATGGTGTCCCCGGCTGTGTGCTGCACGAACTCAATGAGGAACTAAACCCACACATAAGGCTGCTGTTTAATCTTAGCCTTACCACAGGATACATACCCAAAGAGTGGCGTACGGCAACTGTGGTCCCACTCCACAAAGGCGGTGCTTCTAAGGACTCTGGTAATTACCGCCCCATAAGCTTAACAAGCCTGGTCTGCAAAGCTATGGAGAGGATCATAATGGAACTCATAAATAAAGACATAGGGGACCTACAGACATTGGATCCTACCCAATTCGGCTTTGTCAAGGGCAAACCCCATAAAACAAAAAACAATTTTGGGGAAAAAAAACCCAAAAAAATGGCCCCCAAAAAACAAACCCCGAAGAAAATTATCCCTCAAAAATTTTGGGGGTGAAAAAAAAAAAATTTTCCCAAAGGGGACCCCCAAATTAAACCCTAATCCCCCAAAAAAAAAATCCCGGGGGCCCCCACCCCCCCAAAAAAAAAAAAAAAAAAAAAAAAAAAAAAAAAAAAAAAAAAAAAAAAAAAAAAAAAAAAAAAAAAAAAAAAAAAAAAAAAAAAAAAAAAAAAAAAAAAAAAAAAAAAAAAGAAAAAAAAAAAAAAAAAAAAAAAAAAGCCCCGGGCTTTAAAGGGAACTTCCAAAAGACTGGTTGGTATCCTTCAAGGCCCCGGAAATTGGGAAACCCAACCCCAAGTTGAAACCCAAAATTTTTCTAAAAAAAGCCCTAGGGCAGAAGCCCCCATTCCCTTTTCCCAACAACCCCCTGGGGCCCCTTTAAACAACCAACCAAAGGGAAAAGGGTTTCCCCCCTGTGGAAAAATTTTTAAAAAACATTTGACAAAAACTTTTTAAAAACCCTTTCCTTTCACCAAAGGCAAACTTTGAGGAAATCCCAAAGGTAAAAAGAAACTGGCCCCTTTTTCTATTTTGTGGAAATAGAATTTTTGCCAAATTTAAAAAATTTCTCCTAAAAGGGAATTGCAAATACCTTAGAAGGTTCATGGAAAAACTTTAAAGGAGAAATCAAAAATGGTTTTTAAAAATAAAGCCCAGGTGGGCTCCTTTTAAAGAAAAAAAGCCTGGGCCCCGGGGGTTTTCCCTTTCCAAATTAATGGTTAAACCCCCTAAGCCTGATCATTAAAAGGGTTTAATAAAAATCACCCTTTTCCCACTCAAAAGGGGTTTCTCATAATTTTACCGGTTAACCCAATTTAAAACAAAAGGTAAAAACTCAAAAAAATTTAGCCCTAAAAATTTCCCCCCTTTTTGTTTGCCTAAATCCTTTCTGAAAATAAAGGATGTAAAGGAATTAAAAGCCCCCCTAAACAAAAAAAAAGGGCAATTTTTTCCCAAAATTTAAAATGGGGGTTTGCTGGGGAAGCCCCCGGGGTTTCCCTTCCCTTCAGTCCTCAAAACTGCCCAAAAAACCCTGCCCTGGGGGTCTTTTTCCGGAAAATTTGAAAATTTTCAAAAAAAACTAATTTTAAATCCTCCAAAAAATTTTTGAAGGCCCCAGGGGGAAAGGTTTAACTTTCCCTTTGGTTCTAAATCCCTTTAGTTTTTTAAAAAAAGGTAAAAATTACTGGGGGCAAACCCTTAAGGAAAAGGGGTTACAAAACTTTCATTTTTTTTTTTACTTGGGTTTGGTAAGGACTCTAATTTCCCAAAAAAGGGGTAAAAATAAAAAAGGTTTTGCCTTTAAAAATTTAAAAATTTTCTGATTTTAAACAGAATTGAAAACCCCCAAAAAAGTTCCTACAAAAGGATGGGGAAAATGATGAACAAAAAATCTTTTGGAAAAATGTCCTAAAAAACCCCTTCCCAAAATTTTTTTGGGAAAGATCAAAACCAAACCCAAAAACAAAAAAATTAAATAACACGGTATAAGGCTTGGGGTTTTTTTAAAAATAAAAAGGGGAAAAATTCATTAAAAACTTTCTTTAAAAATTTTAAGGGGAAGTCTTTTTAACCCGGAAATTCTTTAAAATTCAACACAAATAATTTAAAAAAGTTTTCAAACCCAAATTAAAAAATTTTTTTTCCCAGTTTTGTTTTCAAAGCCTAATATCCCAAAACCTTTTGTTTGCAATCCTTTCCCATTTTTAAAAAAATCCATTAAAAAATTTTTTATTTCAAAGAAGCCTCTTTTTTGGTTGAATGGATTTATTTAAAAAGATTTTTTTTGTTTTAAAAATACCTCCTTTTTTAGCAAAATAACGATTTATTTTTTCCAAAAAAAAATTTTAAAATTTGCCCCCAAAAATTTGACCATTTTTTTTAGAAAATTGAAATATAAATTAAAAAAAAAAACAGAAAATAAAATATGTTTTTTTTTTAGATGAGTAAAAAATTTAAAAATTTTTAATTTTTTTTAAAAAATTTTTCAAGCATTCAAAAAAAATTTTTAATCAGAAAAATTAAAAAATTTTTGGCAATTTATAAAAACCGGGGGCCCCTTTTTTTTTCTTAATATAAAAATTTTTAAAATTATTTTATTAACAAATTTTTTAAAAATCCTGTTTTCCATTATTTTTAAAATTAAATTAATAAAACAAAAAGTTTTCGGAAACAAAAAAAAAAGTTAATTTTACCCACAGTAATCCCTTTTTTTCCTTTTTAAAAATAAACAGTAAAAAGAAAAAAATGTTTAAACAATTTTTTTTTAAAATTCTTGAAATTCTATAAGTTCTGTTTTGTTTTAAAATACAGTCAACAAAAACCAAAAAATTTGTTTCTGAATCTCCCTTTTTCTTTGAAACCTTTTTTTTTTGGGGTTTAATGCCCAAACCCAAAAACAAAAAAATTAGTTAACAAAAATTAAAAAAGTAAATAAAATTTATTTACCTCTAAAAATTTCAAAAAACGTTTTAGGAACCCCATTTCCTTTTTTTCTGGAAAAAAAGGCGGTAATTTAAAAACAATAGGCTTACATAATGAACCCAATTATTAATGCAAAACTCTGCAAGAAAAATTTAAACTTTTAATTATAATTATATTTTTATATAAAATATTATAAAATAATAACAATTATTTAACTAACCATTAATAAAATATTTTAAAATTTTGTGTATTTTAATTATAAAAAACATTGGATTTACAAAAAATACCTAGAGGCATTCCCAAACACAAATGTTCCACAAAAGCATTCCCTCGTTTTGTCCACAAGCTTCCCCTAGAATACAAATTGAAACCCCCTGCATGTCTAAACCCAAATTTATGCTTTTAAGCAGAATTTGAAAAACACCCAAAGGACAAAGAAAACACATTAAAAATTTTAATAAACTTAAATGAAAGAAACCCTAAAAAACCCAAAATCTTCCAGGAAGAATCTGGTGTTCCATAAACAAACTCTACAAAAAAAAAAAATGTCAAAAAATAAATCCATGGGGGGAATATCACCCAGTGTGAATCCTAAAACCAAAGTAGTTGAAAACAAAATTCCCTATTCTAAAGAAATAAAAACTTTCATGTATTTAAAATTAACAACATAGATCTGCTCACCAAACAAAAATTTAAAAAACAACAATATTAAAACCGGCAGAAATTTTACCCTTTTTGGGGCCCATTAAGAAGAAAATTTTAACCCCGCAAAAAAACACTTAAACCAGAAACAGCAATGGTTTGAAAAATTTGGCCCTTACACAGAAAATGGAAATTAAGTACTGTTAATATACTTAAATTTTGTGCATGTTACAAACGAAAAAATTCCAAAAAGGAACCAGGGCCCGGGAAAAAAATCACCGAAGGGGTTGCAAAAATAAAATCATATGGAATTATACAATGACTTGGTAATAAAGAAAATTTTTTTGAAAAAATTGCCCCTGACAGACAATCAAAATTTAGATGATAAAAACAGATCTAGACTTAAACTTTCATTCACAAAAAATTTAACTTGGGAAACAGAACCCCCCAAGATAAACCAACTTCGCCTGAAAGTGAAATTCAGCCCCGATTTTTATAACTTCTGAACAGGAAACAGAATTTTTTTAAAAAGTTCAAAATAACCGGGCCATAATCAAAACTTTATTGGGGTACTGAACAGTGGTTGGGAAATGGTCAAGCCAAAAAGGGCATTGTACCCCTTTGGGAAAACCCTACCCATAACTGAAATACTCTTAACCGGGGAAAAGAGATGGGAATAAAACCTTTGTTTTGCCAGGTTCGAAATTAGTAAAAGGTTTCCAATAAAAATTAATAAATTAAATAAAAATTTAAATAATTATTTTATTTTATTATTATCTCTATTAAATAAAAACCCTTTCAAAAAAATAAAAATAAAAATTTTTCAAATTAATTTTTTAAAATCATAAAATTTAATTTAATATAATATTTATTATTTAATTTAAATATAATTAAAAAATTTTAATGCCAAAAAACCCCCCAAAACAACATATAATTTTTATAATAAAATTTCCAATAAAAAAATTAATAAGGGGTATTTAATTTTTATTTTATATATTTAAATAATTTAATATTAAAAATTTTAAAACCAAACAAAAACACAAAACAAAAAAAAAACAATAAAAAAAAAAAATATTATATTAAAAAAAAACAATTAATAATATTTATATAAATATATATTTTTATATATAAATTAAAACAAAAAAAAAAACCCAAACACACACTTTTTTATATATATATTATATATATTATTATATCTCAATAGTCAAAAAAAAATACATAAAATATTAATATTAAATAACAAAAAAAACAAAACACAAAAAAAAAAAAATATATTTTATTTTTTAAAACCCCACCTTAAAAAAAAAAACAACAATATATTAATATATATTATATATATATATATAATAAAATTTATTTATTTATTTATTTATTTATTTAAATTTGTTGACGGGAGTGTCCGAGGGGAGGTCCTTTTTCGGGAGGGGGAAAAAGCTCCACAGTAAAATAAACAGACAGTAGTTACATTGGATTACATTTTAACAATTTAACAAAAATTACAAACATATTTACAGATGAAGAACATAGTACATCAGTAGACAACTAGAATCTTTATCGGGAAGTACATAACAGACATTAACAAATGTTAAAGAAGTTCCTGCTGTAAAATAAGTACTAGGCTTATGAGCATCTGAGCTTGCTATAATCAAGGTAGTTAGTGGAGTGGGAAAGGTAGTGGTTGGATGGGGTGGTGATATTAGAGGGGAGTTGGGGCATAGCCAGCATGTTTTAGGTGCTTTTAGTAAAGTTTTGAAGTGGGTGCATGAGGGTTTGGAGGAAATTTGTGGGTGGGGGAGTTCCATAATTTGGCTATTAAGAGAATAGTGCTTCACCAGGGGTTATTGGCTTTAGTGATCTGCAAGTGATTTTTGTTGCTGGATCTTAGTGGTCTGGGGGGCGATAGGGTTGGAGTAGATTCTGGAGGGATGGGACATTTAGTGCATGGTTTACTAGCTTGTCGGGGAGAGTTGATACCACTGAAGGAGGTGAGGGAGTTCAAGCCAGCCCAGTTCAGCAAGTGAGAGACAGTGGTATTTGGACCCCTTTAAAATTTGGATTTTGTTGTAGCAGGTCTCTTGCTTGTTTAGATCACATTCCCTTAGGCTGGTATATATTGGAGAGGCATAAAGTAGGGTGGAGATAAGGTGGGAATTTGCTATTGAAATCTTTGCTGCTTTGGTGAGAAATTGCTTATTTCTGTATAGCGCTCCTAGTTTTTTGTGGATTTTTTTATGGTCATGGATATGTGAATGTCAAATTTTAGTTTTTTGTCTATTTCCACTCCTAGCAATTTGGTGTGTTCAGTTGGGTATATAGTGGTGTTGTCTTTTGCTGTGATGTTAAAGTGAGAGTTGTTTTGAGTATGTTTGGTGGGTTGGAAGATGAGTAGTTTAGTTTTGTTTGGGTTGAGTATTAATTGGGCATCGGATAACCATGTTTCAACAGAGGAAAAGGCTTCCTGTGTGACTTTTGCATTTTGGGGTAGGGACTGGGCAGAATGATGGTGAGTCATCTGGGTATGAGGGGCCATGTTTGGTGGCAGAGGCAAATTATTGGTGAAAAGAGAAGAGTGGGGGTCCAAGGATGGACCCTTTGGGGGAACCCCCTATGGAGACAGGTAGTTGGGGAGATATGTCATTCTGCCATCCCGGATTGTTGGCGGTCAGACAGGTAACTCTGAAACCAGTTGGTGACTGATTGTGAGAAGGATAGGTTATTGAGGACAGAGATAAGTTGTTTGTGTGGGACCATGTCAAATGCTTTAGATAGGTCTAGGAAAGTAGCAGAGGAGAGATAGCCATTGTTTTTATGCTGAAGGATAGTGTTAGTAAAGGAGAGTAAGGCAGTGGTGGTGCTATGGTTTGGTGGAAACCATGCTGAGTACTGGAAAGGAGGTTGTTAGTAAGGAGGTAGTCTGAGACCTGAGAGTGATCTCTCTAGTATTTTGGAGAGTGGAGAGAGAATAGCTATGGGTGGTAATTGGTTAGTTCTGGGAGGGTCCCCTTTGTGGAGGGAATTATATGTGATACTTTCCACAGTGGGGAACGTAACTTTCTGACAGAGATCGGTTAATCAAGATGGATACGGGTAGGCCAGAGCATCAGCTATTTGTAGGTATTCACTTGGGAGGTTGTCTGCTGCAAATTTTGGGGGGTTTAAGTTTAGTTAAGAGTTTTTATGTTGCAGGTAGGAAAAGGAGAAAAAGAGAAGGCAGGGGGGAGATTACTCGTTGAAGGTGTGGGTAGGTGGGGGGGGGGTTGTGTTGTTTAGCTAATGGTAGTATGGTTTGAGTGAAGTGGGTGTTGAATGGGGTATCAATATTTTCTGAGGAGTGAGGGATGTTAGGAGGAGGGTACTGACTTTACCTGGGTGGAGGATGGAGTTTATGGAGGACCAGAATTGTTTGGGGCTGTGTTGTGAGGAGTCTAGGGCAGACTGGTAGTATTGGAATTTGTCCTGTTTTATTAGCTTTTGACTCTATTGCGTAGTTCTAGGAATTTCTGTCTAGTGGGGGGGTTTTGGGTTTTTCCCGTGCTCCCAGGCTTTATCCCTTTTTTTCATTTCTGACTTAGGGGTTTTTCTGTAGCCATGGGGAGGGTTGTGCTTTGGTTCTGGAAAATCTTATGGGGCATGGTAATTAAGGATGTTCAGGAAGGTAGTTTTAAAAAAATTCAACTCCATCAGACTGAGGTACTTTAGAGGATGCCAGTTACATTCTTTGAGGGATGAGATGAATGTGAGTGGGTTAAAGTTTAGTTTTACGTTTTGAGGTAGATGACAGGTTTAGCTTGGTTGGTATTTTTGAGTAGAAATGTTGGGGAGTGATCACTGAGGCTATCTGATAAGCAGCCTGTTATATATGACTGGGGCTCTTACTGACTAGTATCCAATCCAGGGTAGTGTGCTTGCTGGAGTTTTATTTATCCTTTTTACTGGGCTAGTTGGGTGAAGCCATGAAGGTTACATGATGGGTTGGATTGTTGCCAGAACAGGATTGCCAGTCAATATTGAAATCACCTAAATGATAGTTTCTTGGGGGAGATGGTGGGTAGTCCAGCTGAGGAGGTTTTCTAGTGGAGGGATGTTTTGGCCAGGTGGGAAATAGCATCCAATTATGTTGATGGTTTTGGGTTCTTTAATTTTGAGGTTGGTATATATCATTTCTTCATTGCCTATTTGCGGAGCTGATGATTTTAAGATCTGGATGTTTAGATGCTGTTTAAATATTATAGCTATACCTCCTTTATTGTTTAGGGGCTACCCTTTGTATGCTAACCTGTAAATATTTGCTCACTGGTAATGTGAGGTTTTAGCCAGGTTTCTGTCAGGATGACTATATCTGGGGACAAGTCTATGGTGGCATGGAGTTCATGGACTTTGTTGGATATACTTCTAATATTTTTAGGAAGGAAGTCACTTGGCTTTCTATAATATGGGAGAAGTTGTGGTTTCTAGTCTGATTATGAGGATTGGGGTTGGAGATGGTAAAGGGGTTTGGGGGGGATGTCTCCACTTAGGGCTAGTTTTTATATGCATGAGATTATTAGTTTTCTCAGTTTTGAATGTGTTTGTTTTAAAGGGGAAAATTTATGATTGTGCTCTGTGGGTAATAGGTATGGTGGGAGGGTTACTATGTTGTTGTAGGGATGCTTTATGTTTGAGTAATATAGTTGGTAGAATATGGGTGGGATGGTTCTTGAGCTGGGGGGGGGAGTATGGGGGAAATGGTGGTGGGTAGAGTACAGTGGTAGTGGTTTAGTGGGGGAATTGGAGTTTTAGGGTGAAGAATGCAAGGAAGTGATGCTGAGTAGGAAAAGGGTTTTTGTAATGAGGAGGAGGTGTGTGAGGGGTGGAGGGGGAGGGTTGGGTTGCTTGGGGGGCATTGGAAAAAAGGGAGGGGGGGTGGGAAAAAATGGAACCCCGGGGATGGGGGGAAAAAAAGGGAGGTGGGGAGAAAATAAGACCCGATTTCTCTTTACTGGAAACAAAACCAAAAAACCAAAAGGGGAAAAACAATACTTGAAAACTGTTAAATTTAATACAACCAGGTGGGAAAAAGGATAAATTGTACAGAGGATTGGGAAGTTTAAATTGTTTGTGTTTGGTCTTTTGCAACAGAAGGGAAAAAGGGAAATAAAGGTGTTGTTTGTGTGTTGGGTTGGGGTTTTTTTGGGGGGGGGGGGTTTTTTTACCCAAAAAAGAGTGTTAGGGAAAAGAAAGGTCAAAAGGTAGCACTATAAATTAATTAGGGTTTAACACGACCAAAAGGGTTTTCAAAATGTTAAATTTGTTGAATACTTGAGGGGTTTTTGGAGAAAAAAAAACAGAAGGTAAGATTTTTAGAGGAAAAATTTTTAAAAGATTTCCACAGCAAAAGTATATAGGAAATTTTAACCAACACATAATGAAATGACCCAATTTGGGAAAAACATTTAAAAAAAAACCCCCAAAATTTGCATACAATAAAAATAGGACACAATTTTGGGCTAATTGATTCTTCCCCCCATAACAAAATATTGAAATTTAAACCCTTACTGCTAAAACAAACAAAAGAATAAATTAGTAAAAGGGCACAGAAATAAAACTATTTCTAAAAAACTTTGGAAAAATGTAGCAGCCTTCATCCCAAAAAAAAGAAAACAATTAGTGTTAAACAATTTAAAATAAAACGTTGAAAATTTAATCAATTAAAAAATACTTTACGTTGTAAAAATTAAAACACTAGTTATTGACAGATGGATTTTGTTTTAAAAAGGGAAAAGGAAAAAATTTGTTTTAAAAAAAACAGGAAGGGGAGGGGGAAAAAATGACAGGGAGTTCTTTTTTCTTAAGACCCAAAAAAGGGCAATTTGTTTTAAAAAACAATAAAATTACCAAGGGTCTTGAAACTGTAATTTTTTTTCAGGGGAAAAAAGGTAAACCGATATAGGGTATGTTTTGGGTTTAAAAACACATGATTTTCGTTTAAATTTTTAAAGGGAAAAAGGTTTGTGGTGTTTTCAGTTATGGGGTGTTCAACCCCAATGCTTTTGGGGAAAAAAAATTTAAAGGTAAAATACCCAAAAAACTTACTGTTTAGAATTAGACCTGGCTTTCCCAAAAAATTTAAAATGGTACAGGAATACTTAAATGGGGTTGGCAAAGTTAATTCGGGAACACATACCCCTTAAAGAATTTTAAAGGGGGAAAAGTTAAACAAGATGGGGAGGTTAAAATTAATTAGCGGAACATTACCCCCCAAAAAAAAAAAGGGAAAAAGGGAAAAAAAGGGATTCAAAGAACAGGGCCCCAAAACCCAAAAAAAAAAAAGGTACAAAACAAAGGGACAAAAAGGGGGAAAAAAAGAAAGGAAAAGAAAAAAAAGGGAAAAGGGAAAAAGAGGTTTGGGAAAGAACAGGGCAACGCACCCCCCAAAAAAAAAAGGGGACAAAAAACAAAAAGGGGAGGCAAAAACAGCCAACACTGAAAACCACAAAAAGGGGAAAAGGAAAAAAAGGGAAAAGGGAAAAACAAGGGGAGAAAAGAAAAAAAAAAATAAAAAAAAAAAAAGGAAATTAATAAAAAAAAAAAAAATATAAATACAAAACAACACAAATATTAATTTAAAAATATATAATATAAAAAAATTAATAATTTACATTAGGGAAAATTTTCCACAAAAAAAAAATTGGGGGTAGTTGTATATTTAAAAGGAACAAATAATTTTTAAAAATTCTTAATTTAAAAAAAAATTTTAACTATAAAAATAAAAATTAAATATTTTTCTTAAACAAAATAAATTCTAGAAAAAATTTAAAAAGGGACAAAGATTAAAAGAAAATATTATATTATAAATTTCTAAAATATATAATAATTATTAAAACTTATTATATAATATAAATTTTTTAAAAAATTATTAAACAAAACTAATTTTTATTATTAAAAACACACAACAAATAATATATATATATATTAATATTCCCCTATAAAAAATATATTTTAAAATATATTAAAATATATAATATAAAAATATAAACTTATTTTAAAAAAAATTTTTTTTTATTTTAATTTTTATTTTAAACAAATTTTAATAATTTAAATAAAATATATTTAAAAAAAAATTTTTTTAAAATAATTTTTTAAACATTTTAATATTTTGAAAAATAATTTTTTTAATCAAAAACCTTTTTTTTTAAAAAAAATTAAATTTATGAATTACCAAGTCTTTAAAATTTTAAAACAAATCTTTTTTTCAAAATTTTATTTAATACATAAAAATGTTATTTTTTTTAATTTTTTTAATAAATTTTAAAAATTTTTTTTTATTTTAATTTTTTGTCAATAAAAAATTTCTATATTAAAAAAATTTTATTTTAAAAAAATTTTGAATTGGATTTTGAAAAAATTTTTAAAAAGGGGGGAATTTTGGTTTTTGTTTTTAAAAAAATTTTTTAAAATTTATTTTTATCTAAAATTTTCAAAACATTTTTAATTTTGTTTTTAAAAGTTGTTTTCATTTTTTATTAAATTGTAATTTTAAAAATTTTAAAAATTTTTTTATTAAAATAAATTTAAAAAACCCCAAAAATTTTATTTTTCAAAAAAAAAATTTTTTTAATTAAAATATTTTAAATTTATACAATATTATTATTTTAATTTATAAAATATATTAATTATATTTTCATTTTATATCTTTTAAACATATATGTTTTAAAACATTTTTTAAAACATTACTGTTTAATTTTTAAACTTTTAAAATACTTAAAAAAAATAATTTTTTACAAACAATTATAAAAAATTAAATTTTTAAAAATTTAAATTTTTTTAAAAAAATTTAATTTTAAAATTTTAAAGTATTATAAAAATAAAATTTTTTATTAAACAAAATTAAAAATTTTTTAATTTTAAACAAAAATTTTTTTTTTAAAAAAATTTATAATTTAAATTTTAAAAAAATTTAATTTATAATAAATATGTTTTTAATAAATTTAAAAAAATAAAATTTTTATTAAATTTTTACTTTTTTTATTAAAAAATTTCATATTTTAAAAAAATAAAAACCAAAATTAAATTTAACAAAAATTAAAAAATTTTTAAACAAATTTATATTCATATATTTTTAAAAAAATTAAATTTTAAAAAATTTTTAAACAACCCAAAATTTTTTAAAAATTTTAAAAAAATTTTTATGAAAAATTTAAAAACATTTTTTTTAATTACATAATTTAAAATTAAAAATATATAACAAAAATTAAAATTATATTTCAAAACAAAAAAAAAAATATAATTATTATTAAAATAAATTAATAATAATAAAAAATTTAAAACAATATAAAAAAATTATTATAAAATTTTTAATTATATCAATTAATTTCTTAAAATTTTAATAAAATTTATTTAAAAATTTTTTATATATTTTTTAATTTATTATTTTTTATATAAAAATTTAAAATTTAAAATTATTATATAATTTTAAAATTAAAAAATTTTGTTTTAAAGATTAAATTTATTAAAAATTTTTTATAAATTTAAAATTTTATTATTTTTTATTAAAATTTATTCTAATTAATTATTTGGGGGGAATTTAAAATTTTAAAATTTAAAATTTTAATAATTTTTAATAATAATAAATAATATAATAATTTTAAAAATATAAAATTTTTAATTTTTTTTTATATTTTTTTTAATTATTTAATAATTTAAAAATTATTATATTATATTTAATAAATTAATTTTAATTAATTTAAAATTTTTTATTCATTAAATTCTTTTTAAATTTCAATTTTTTAAAAATTTATCAAAAAATTTAAACCCTATAATTTTTTTATTAAATTTTTAATTTAAAAATTTTAATTTTTTCAAAATTTTTTTAAATTTTAACATTTATTTATTTTAAACAAATGTAAAATTTTTTTTTTAAATTTAAAAATTTTTAAAAAAAAATTAAATTTTTCTCTCCCCTTTAAAAAATTTTAAATTTAAAAAATAAAAATTTTTACTAAAAATTTTATTAAAAAAATTAAAAATTACCCAAAAGAAAAATTAAAATTAAAAACTTTTTTTTCTTTTTACCATAAATTCGTTAATGTTTAATTATTCAAATTTTAAACATGTTTTCTTATCAATTTTTAACTTTTACTAAATTTTAAAAATTAAAAAGTACCATTTAAAAAATCTGTTTTAAAATTAATTAATTCTTAAACCCAATTCTTTTTATTATATATATTTCAATTGAATATATATTTGGGGATAAAATTTTATTTAAGTATTTTAAAAAATTTTTAAATTTTGATAAATTTTTAAATTTAAATTTAAAAATTTTATTAAATAATTTTTTAAATTTTAAAAATTTAAAAACCCCTTTAAAAAAAATTTTTTTTAAACCAAAATAAAAAATTTTTAACCCTTTTTAATAAAAACTTTTTTAAATTCATAATTTTAAATTTTTAAAACCCCTTAAAAAATTTTTTTTAACAAAAATTGATATAAAAATTTAACATAAAAAAACCCAAAAAAACCCCCAAAACCAAAAAAAAAATTTTAAAAATTAATTTTTTATTTTTATAAATTTTATAAAATTTTTAAAAAACATTTCTCTTTTTTACAATTTTTTAAAATAAACTAAACCTTTAATTTTTTTTTTTTAATTCACTTTAAAATAAATCAATTTTTAAAAAACCCCTTTTAAAACCCAAAAAATTTTCCAAAAAATTCCAAATTTTAAAAAATTTTTAACATTTTCCACTTTTTTTTTTCATTAATATAAAAAAAATTTAAAAATTTTAAAAATTAAACTTTTAAAATAAAACCCCTTTTATAAAACTATAAATTTTTTATTATATTTTATAATTTGATTTTAACCCAAAAAAAAATCTTTTATATGTTCATATTTTTATAATCATATAATTTCAAAATTTATTTTTTAATTTTAAAAACCGATTCATTGAATTTTTAATTTAATAAATTTGTTTAAATTTAAAATATTTCACATTATAAAAATTTAATTATTATTAAAAAAACTCCCTTTTTTCTTTTTTTAAAAAAAACAATATTATAATTAAAAAAATTTCTAAATTAAAAATTTTTATACAATTTATTTTTTTATTTAAAAAAATATATTTATTAAACTTTTTAAATTATTATTTTTTTTTTTTAAAAATTTTTACTTTTTAAAAAATATTTTTCAAATTTTAAATATAACATTTAATTTAAAACCCCCCAAAATTTAAATTAAAAATAAAATTATTTTTAATAAAAAATTTAATTTTAAAATATAAAATTTCTTTTCTTTTTTAATAAAATTAAATGTTAAAATATACCCTTTAAAATCAAAAAACCCCTAATTTTTTATTTAAAAAATAATTTAATATTAAAACAAAATAATATTTTAAAGTTTTACTAAATTTTTGTTAAACAAAAATTTTAAAAAAAATATATTTTTATTAATTATACCCAATTTTAATTTTTTTCATATTAAAATTTCAAAATTTTTTTATTAAAACCTTTTTTTAAATATTTTATTTTTTTTTTTTTTATAATTTTTAAAATTTCCCTTTATTTCCCAAATAATTTTTTTTTAAAATTTAAATTTTTTTTAAAAAAAATTTTTTTTTTTTAAAAATTATATTTAATTTTTTTAAATTTTTTTTTAAATTTTTAAAATTTTAAAAAACCAAAGATAAATATGGAAATCTCCTCTTCCTTTTGTGGTTCGGTCCAAGCTTTTAAATGCAAAGCACTATATGAGGTACAGCCTGCAGTGCTGGGGTTCTCTGGAGCCTGGAACCAGGCTCTGTCACTGCACAGATATCGATGTCTCCATACTGAGTGAGAGCTTCGGTGCATGCATCTTGAGGCAAGCACTCTGGCTGCCACAAGGCCATCTTAGTTTCTTGTTCCTCAAAGGTCTATGGGGTGGGTTTGACTTTGAGCCTGCCTAAAGGCACTATGGGGGTGGCAAGAGCCTGCCAATATCCAAAAGCCCAGTGGTGACAGGTGCAGTCACCCCTAGCTAAGCAACGTGGTTTGCCTGAGCATGTCATCCCAGGCTGACAGACACTGATCCCCTTTGAATGACACCAAAATTCCAGCCAATCGCTAAAACTCAATCATTCTTTGTCTTTGCACTGCAGCATCATTCTGTGTGAGGCAAGATGCTGCCTCAAGGTCAGGGTTTCATACTAGCCTGGGCTACATGACCAGAGCCTCTATGTCTCTTTCATGTAGTCCAGGAGGTACATCTCAGGTCATTCACACCAGCATGTACAACACCTGAGCCATATTTGCATTTGCCTTGGAGACCTGAGCGCTTGCTGCGTGATGGATCCTAGCATCTCACAGCTCCACCGTGACCTTCTTCTTGATTCAGCCTGCGAGCGATCACAGTGTGTCTGACAATAGTCACCTATTACAAGAGTATCAGGTGTTATCTCAGCCTTAGGGCTGTGGCTTTCTGGCACACCTGACTTTGTGGGCTGTGTTGTGCTGTTTTGTTTTGAGAAGGCTAGTTTGGATGCCTGCTTTGGAGGTCCTCTGCTGTTTAGGTAGATTTTATTTAGAGCCCGGTATGTTTCTTGTACCTTATGTGTTTTGGTCTGCTGATGTGGGAATTTATACTGAAATTGTGTTGTGAGGTTACCTTCTCCTCCTGGACTGGTTACACCAGTTTTGGAGATGAGAGAGCCTTGCCTCCAGTTTGGCTAAATAGTTGCATCTCTACATACATTTGAACCTGGGTTTGGAGGAGGAGAGGGTTGTCCCTGCACATGAGACAGTTGTAACATTGCCTCTGTACCCCAGATTCACCAGCTGGACTGGAGAGGAAACCATTGACTGACCTTTGGACATGCTAGTGTAATATAGGGAAACTGAATGGTTAAGACGGACCAATAGGAGGACAGGTAATCGCATTGGTGAGTATAAGAGTAAGTAGTGCTTTATGGTTTAATAGTGCTAACTTGTAGGATTACTTAATTGGACCAGTGAAGGGCCTTAGAAATGAGGATAATATGGTGCTTTAAAATTCGAGAGATAGAGCAGTTCTAAGGGAAAAAAGTGAAGAGCAGGACTTTGTGGAGCCAGGAACAGTTTAAACCCAATTAGCGGCTAGCCAAGTTGCCCGCTGTTATGCTTGCATGCTAAAAATGCTGAAAAGAGGGTTTTAAGAGAGGAAGATGAAGGAGTTTATGAAATTGACCCAAATTGGCCAATAAAACTACAGTTTCAAGTCAGTAACCACTCCCACAGGGGCAGGCAGACTGCTCAATGTTTTTCACTGCCACTGATCAACAGAGATACTTCCCTTTAGCCCAAGCAAAAAATGGCCTCACAGAAACTTACAAACAGTTCAAGAACAGCAAGCTTGTAACTGAACTTTTTTAAATCTCAGAAAAGTGGGGGGGAAAGCAAGATTTTTTTTGTTTTTTTCAGAGATAGCAGAGGTTCACAAGTATCAACAAGTTATAACAGTGCAGTAAATGACCCCACACAAGAGTGCTAGGCCAAAGACAGATAAAATGCAAGTTTTGAGAAAAAAACGATTTTGAAAATAAGTGCAAACAGATAATTCAGTAAACAGCTCTAGGTTGTGCTCTAAATACGGTCACTAGTCTATCTTGATTAACCGATCTCTGTCAGAATGCTAAGTCCCTACACTATGGAAAATATCACACATCATTCCCCTTCACAAAGGCGGCCCCTCCACAGAACTAAGTAACTACCTCCCCACAGCGATTCTATCTCCACTCTCCAAAATACTAGAGAGATGCATTCATTCTCAAATCTCAGACTACCTCCTTACTAACAACCTCCTTTCTAATACTCAACACTGTTTCCGACCAAACCATGGCACCACCACTGCCTTACTCTGTTTTACTAACACTATCCTTCACCATAAAAACAATGGCCATCTCTCCTCTGCTACTTTCCTAGACCTATCTAAAGCATTTGACATGGTCCCACACAAACAACTCCTCGCTGTACTCAATAACCTATCCTTTTCTCAATCAGTCACCAACTGGTTTCAAAGTTACCTATCTGACCGCCAGCAATCTGTTGTATGTCAAAATGACATATCTCTCCAACTACCTGTCTCTATTGGTGTTCCCCAAGGATCCATCCTTGGACCCCTACTCTTCTCTATTTTCACAAAGAATCTAGCCTCTGCCACCAAATATGGCACACTCATACAATATGCAGATGACTCAACCATCATCTGCTCAGCCCAGTCCCTACCCGAACTGCAAAAGGTCATACAGGGTGCCTTTTCCTCTGTTGAAACTTGGCTATCCAATGCCCAGTTAATACTCAACCCAAATAAAACTAAACTCCTCATATTTGAACTCACCAAACATACTCAAAACAACTCTCACTTTAACATCACAGCAAAAGACAACACCGCTATCCACCCAACAGATCACATCAAATTGCTAGGAGTTGAAATAGACAACAATCTCAAATTTGATATTCACATATCCATGACCATAAACAAAGTCCACCAAAAACTAGGAGCCTTATACAGAAATAAGCAACTCCTCACCAAAGCAGCTAGGATTTCAGTTGCAAATTCGCACCTTATCTCCACCCTACTTTATGCCTCTCCAATATATACCAACCTAAGGCAATGCGATAAACTTGAGACCTGCTACAACAAAATCGCCAAATTCGCCACCGGGGCATCTTACCACAGTCACCACTGTCTCTCACTTACTGAACTAGGCTGGCTAGAACTCCCTCACCTCCTTCAATGGTATCAACTCGCACTCGCCCACAAACTGGTTAACCATCCTTCTAAAGGTCCCATCCCTCCAGTATCTACTCCAACCCTATCTCACCACAAGACCACTACGATCCAGCAACAAAAATCAATTACAGGTTACTAGAGCCAATAATACTGCTGGAGAAGCACTATTCTCCAGCGCTATGGCCAAATTATGGAACACCCTCCCCCCACAATAACCTCTCTACCATCATGCACCCACTTCAAAGCTTTACTTAAAGCACACCTAAAAACATGCTGGCTATGCCCTTGTAACTCTCCCCTCTAACTTCTCCCACTCCATCCACCCTCTACCTCTATTCCACCCCACAAACTACCTTTGATTACAGCAAGCTCTGATGCTTCCATGCCTATCTACTTATTATATGGCAGTAACTTCTTATTGTAACAATTGTTAATATCTGCTATGACTTCATGGATAGAACAGATGCTAGTTATCTACTGAATGTACTATGTTCCTCATCTGTAACTATGTCTGTAATATTTTAACTGCTAGGATTCTTTATTTGTAACTATGTCTGTAATATTTTAATTTGTGGAGCTTTTCTCCCCGGGCTTCCGCTGATAATGGACCTGTGTCCAGTCGGACATTCCTTGTCAACAAATGTAAATAAATAAATAAATAAATTAGTTGGATATGATGGATAATAGACGGTAATGAAAGAGAGCTTGGTGGGATTGGTTTATTTTGGGAAGGGGGGTTAACTACTGCTACTTTCCACATACCTGTCATGGTGTTTTATGCTAGGGGGAGGTCACATATGTGCTGGAGTTATGTAGTAATATATTCTCTGCAATGAAACCATGGGTGGAGACTATCTGTGTCTGGGGAATGTAAATTTTTAGTTGTCCTGGAGAGGCTGTATGTCTTGGCTTTTAATGTATTTGAAATAAAATCGAGGGATATAAGGAGGGTCTCAAAAGTACAGACAGAATGAGTAGTGGTACAGCATTGTGTGGGACAGTTGCTAAATTCTGGGAGGAAATTAAATGGAGAGAATGTGCTTTAAGTGTTATAACTGTATAAAATAGTGTTTTGTCCTGTTAGCCTGCTGACTTCTTTCCAGAACTGTGTGAGTTATTAATTACTCGGTGTTATGTTTTTAACACTGGGATTTTATGGCATCTAGTGGATTGCTTGGAAAGGTTTCAAAGTTGGGTAAAATGTTTTCTAATTATGGCATTCCTCATCTCTGAGACTGAGCAGTCATTTTGGGTCAGGGTTGAACCAATCATTCTTCTTTGGCTTCTAAAGTCTAGTTCATAATGGAAAGTATTAGGGTTAGTCAGCCAGTGGGAAAGTATGTCTCCCTGCACCTGGACAAAGAGGGGCAAGCTTGGAAAAAAGGGAAAAGTATAATTGGTGGGAAAAGGATCAAAGATCCCCCAGCCTAAAATTACCCACTAGTAAAGAGGTGATAGAAGGAGGGAAAGAAGGACTGCATCAACAAGCACATTGAAACATTTGCTGATAATACTATAGTAGATTACCTACATAACTGTACTGTTTTTCATGCGTTTCACTGCTGAAGTCATTATGTCTGGGAAGATTATCAGACCTGCCACTTTACATATGGGAAGTTGATTAGAAGCCAGTGGGAGGCTAAAGAATGTCTCAAAAAAACAGCCAAGGCATACCCAACCCTGGCTCTAGACCCTAGACCCAGTCTGTAGTGTTTTGCAAGTATGTGGACTGAGGACCAGGTGGCTGTCTCTAGTATGTCCTGTATATTCACTCTTCTTACAAAAGTTGCATTACTGGTTGCCCCTGTAGTACAGTGTGCTATGACTGGGCCAGACAGAATCTTGCCATGGTTCTTGCAGCAAAAAGCAATGCAATCAGCAAGCCATTTATAAACAGTTTATTTAGAAACTGGTGGGTTAGTCCACAAGGTCACTTTATCTTTGTGGAATCATGAAAAAAGGCTGCATACACATAAGTGCTTGGAGTTCTGAAGTTGTTACGGCTGAATTAATAGCTATTAGGATGACAGTCTTCCAAGTCAGAAATTTCAAATGCATAGCAGCTGCAGTTTCAAAGAGAGGTAAGGTTAATTTCTCTTTGGCAAAGTTTAAGTCCCAAGTTGGGGGGTACTGTTTTTGTTGATGCTCTGAGATGCAACATGCTTTTTAGAAACTGAATGACTAAAAGCCTAGAAGCTGCTGGGGTAACCACAGACAGACATGCAGAAACAGCTGGCAAGTGCAAATTAAGGGGATGCATATGCTACCCCTAAAGAAAAAAAGCTTGGGAAGATGCTGCAAAATCAAGGACAAATATACTGCTTTTGATATTGATTCCTCCTTTAGCAGCAGACAGGAAATCTTTTCCATTTAGCTATGCATGGTTTTCTAATACTAGAACACACAGCCTCCTTCTTGAGTTTTAGCACATCCTTAGAATAACTGAGACCAAAGGGTAGAAAGACCAAATTCTCCAATCAGCTAACTTGAGTGTTGCAAGGTTTGGGTGCACCAAGATCCCACAGTCTGTGTCAGAAGATATACCTGTGGTGTCAAAACCAATGGCTTTTCCCTTACTGTCTCTAAGGAACAAATCCACTGCTGCTTTGGCCAGAAAGATGCAGTCAGTGCCATTTCTCATCTCTCCTCCCTTATCTTCTACACTTCGCTGGAATCAAAGGATTAAGGCGGAAGGCAAAAAAAAATGCCCAAGGCTGTTTTTGTGAAGCTCTGGAACTGAATCTGCTTAAATGTCTGTTTTCCCAAAAAAAAAAAATCTATTTCTGTTACCCCACCACCTGGCCATTATGTCAAAGAAAGAATCCCTGTGTGGCTTCCACTTATGTGGATCTACCACAGTCCCACTCAACCTATCTGTTAAAGAATTCTCTTGCATACAGATTCAGGGAGTCCTAAGAAACATCCTTACTACCAGAGCCTCCTCCAATGCCTGCATTGCTAGTCTAGTCTGTAGAGTATTTAGAAGTGTGGGTAGATGTCATTCATTTGACAGCACTATTATCGAGTGCAGAACAAGCAAAGAAAAGTGAGCAAAGCAACTTTCAATGACAGTGGAGTTTTTGCTTTACTCCACTGTTATGCAACCCCATAGTAGGTATATTTAAGTGTTCAAATGTGAGAAATTTGACCTCTGTGATTAATAATAGGTTTTGCTTGTGCTGAGATGGTTTATGTTGTACTCATAGTTTTTAAAACAGTAGCTAGAATTAGATAGAGCCTTTGATGTTATCTTTCCTTTCAGAATTCACTGACTTGTCTCAACAAAAACACTCAATGAAATGCAAAAATGCTGCAACTAAACACCTGAAGAAACATGCACCTTTACAGAAAGTACAGTGTAGAAAAAATGCAAAATTCAATACTTGCAAAAAATAAGACGAGTAAGATAAACATATTTTCTTTCTTTCTTTGTGGCACTCAAGAGTTTGAATAAAGAAAGGGAATCCGTTTTAAGAGAAGACTGTTATAAAGAAAGAAAGCATGTAATGTGTAAGGTATGGGAATTGAAAACGTTACTGTGGTTTGTTTTCTTTTCTATTAATGTATGTGTACCTATATCTTAATTGATAATCTAATGAAGGTGTTTAAAAAATGGAGAAGACAACTAATTTGCAATAAGAATAAATAATTGTTAGTTCTTTTTTTTAGTTTTTTTTTTCTGCATCTGAAAACTAAGCTTGAATGCCTTGCTTTTGTTCAGAATCCAGACTATAGTTTACCTGAGGTGTGATGCTGGCAATCCATGAATGGCAAGACACATTTAAATGTCATTAAGAGCCATTGTTTTCTTAATGGCTCTGTAGTTTGAATAAGTAACCTGTCCTAATTATTCTGTTACTGTTAGTAACAGTAACAATATAACAGATGAAGAGACAAAGGTAGGGAGAAATGCACAGAAAAATAAGTTCAGGCATAAAAAAAAAATGAAATAATTATTAAATGACGTGTTCTCTGTATGTGACATGTTTAATGTTGGATTACAGGGAAGAAATCACATTTTGGAAAGAAAAACCTGACACCTGGGTGCAGTTCTCCTTTAACTAGAATTCTTTTTCAAACTTTGTTCCTAAAATATGGAATAAACTGCCAACCCCCATAACCTCCAACTGCTCTATACTACAATTTAAGAAACTCCTAAAATCACAATTAACTGACTCCTGGCTCTGTTCTTGCAACTGTCCTGGATAGGCCTTATCTCAGTTCTTTAAGTGACCTCATCTGTTCAGAAACGAGTCCCTCTCTCATTTAAATTGTATATACTATGTATTATGCATGATGTAAATGTTTACTTCTGGAGAATCGTCTTATTCTTCATTATATGACTATTTTTGCAAATGTTTTCATTACTTCACACATATTCGTCAACGTCTGTAAAGTTTGTAATTCTAATACTGGAGATTTTTCCCCTAGGCCTCCGCTGAAAAAGGACCTGCGTCCAGTCGGACTTTCCCGGTTAACAAATGTAAAATGAATAAATTTGTCACATCTGATATTGTAAGAGATGCTTCTGATTACTCAGGAAGGTTTGTTATTAGTTTCTATATACTTTGGAGAGGACATACACATTTCCTACAATTTTACAGATATGCATAGCCCAGAACTACTCTTATAGCAAAGCAATTCACTACCTAAAATGCTGTCTGAAGGCCATAAACAAACTATGACAAACAGTGTACCTCTTTAATTTTCAAAAGCCAATACAGCACTGCATCTTGAGAGCTGACAGCAGAATTCGGCCTTTAAAACTTGCTTAAACCAAGCCTAACAGATGGCAATACTATAAACTATAGTTTTCTAACTCAGAGTCATCGTAAGATATCACTTCTTGATACATAATGGTACACATTAAGATTTTAAATCTGTCTGCATTTGAATTCGAAATCCAAGTCTATTCATGTCCAAAAGCTACCACTACTTAGTAACTCATCCAAGTTACTGCTGAGTAAACCTAAGGTGCAACCTATTTCCGGCCCTCATCTACAGCACTCAAGAGGAGTGAGTCATCAGGCTTGATATGATTACATATGACATAACCCCAATAATTATACAAGTATATATTAAATTGCACAGAAACTGGCTGTCGTCTGTAATTTCTGGAAGTAATTAGCCAGTAATCTGATAATGTAAGGAAATTACATTCTGTGCAATGTTTCAAATAATCTGTATATGCTATTACTCCATCTATTTCTTAGAAATGATGGCTTTCCCAAGACGCACAGATGATGATGCTTCAATGTTTTATAATGGTAGTCACGTCAAGGGTTTTTCAAAAGAATATCATTCACAGCCATTAAATAATTCTGGTAAATCTCATTAAAAATAAGATAATATAGTGAGTCAGTATACATTAGCGGCAGGTTATTCAGTGGTTGAGTTTTCTGCTTTAAAGCTCCAGGCATCTGACTTCCAGTCACTGTCTTAGGAGTCTGCATGTCCCTTCCATGTCTATGCAAGCTTTGTTTGAGCACTCTGGTTTCTTCCCAAAAGCATGCTGGTTTATTGGTTACTCTAAAAACTGTCCACACGTATCAAATTTACCCTCGCTCTCAAGGCCTGAGTCATGACTATAAAGGATCTGAGGAAAGATAAGATTACTTACCTGGTTAGTCCATACTAAATAAATAAAAACAGAAATGAGTAAAAAGTAGGTTTAAGTGCCAATAATTACAGCACAGTAGTTACAAGCTCATAGTAAAATGTCTGAAAAGTGAATGGTATCACTTTTAAAATGTTTTAATGTCACCACTCAAAACTAATAAACATCAGAGAAGTGATCATTTCTTTTTTGATCATCCCTGTGCAAACACTTGAGGCAACTAACCTGTAGCAACAGTGTCACAGACAGCATTAAAATGATATTTAAACGTTAACTAAGCCTTCTGTACAACATGATAGTGCCTACAATTTACAATGCAGAACGAGTGACAGCTGACTCGGTGGTCTTTTAGCTCATAAAAGGAAAAAAAAAAAAGAACAGTTAAGTGATGTGAAGTCTTCACAATAAAGAACATAAGGGTTGAGAGACTACTGCTGCAGTGCCTCACTTTGACTAGTTCCATAAAGCACTGTGTCTAGCTTAGCAAACTTGTCTTTCCAACTTCTCTGGAGACTGACTCATGCTAATAGCAGCTGTTACGTCACTATGGACTGGTGATCCCTATGGCTTTCCTGCAGTTTCTCTAGTATGACATTAAAAATAAATTGAGACTTTTAGTTATCCAAAACTGGCCAAAGAAGAGGATTCTACAAGACATTTGGTGATGCAGAACCCACGGCAAGAAAACAAAGCACAATTTGTCTGGGCTGCTCTGAGCTGCTTAACTGATCTGCTGCTGCTTCTGAACTGAGACTTACTCTACCATATTATTTTATTTATTTTATTGCATTTGTTTACCGGGAAAGTCCACTGGGCCTAAAAAAGCCCATTTCAGTGGAGGCCCAGGGAGAAAAGCTCCGACAAGAATATAGATACAGAAAATAGTAAACATTAATTGGTACAAAAGTAGATACAGTGTTACACATAGTGTTTACAGGAATATATACAGAATATATACATAAAAGCAGTAATCTAGTTGGTTTGATTGCAGTAATATATACAGAATATATATACAAAAGCAGGAATTTAGTTGGTTGCCAGATGAATTCAATCAGAGAGGTATAAACAGAGATATATTAATCAGCATTATTGTACCAGTATTAACAAGTGATGAAAAAATAATAAATATGAAGAAAATATCATCAGTCAGCAGTAGCAAAAAGCATAGGAGTTTAGTTATCATATAAGGAGAAGGAAGAGGTGAGGTTATAGACCAGATACACAGCCAGGAAGAGTTGAGATGACTTTTCAGTATTTGTTTGAAGGTGGTGGTGTGACCTAAAACCATTGTCATAATCACCAGAAAGGGGCTGTTGGGTACTTCTTTTTCATTTAACATCTAAAGCTACTGCATTCCTGATTATTTGCCAGTTTTGAACTGCTTATTATGCTGAGTGCTTTGTCTGCTTAGCTGAATGCTTAGTTTTAAGATTATCTTATCGGGAAATGTCAATTTGCTGGTATGCTGGGTGTCTACCATACTTAAAATAAGTAATGTTCTGATTGGCTATTAGCTAATTGCCATTGTTATTGCTGTTTTGCATGTCACTGTACTTCATTTGGCTGGCTACTCTGAACTTTGCAACAGGGCTACTGCTGCTTCTCAACTGACACATATTACACCAAATATGGCCTCAAACCAGTCTATCAAACACCAGGAAAATTATTTCTTTTTCATTTAACATACTGCATTGCTTACATTTGCTGATTTTGTACAGATTTATTGTGTCAGGTATTTCTGCTTAGTTAACACTTGGTTTTAATGTTATTTTGTGAGGCAGGTAACTGTTGATGTTCTGTGGTGCAGCGGTTAGTGCTGTCACCTCACAGCAATATGGTCTCTGGTTTGATTCTCGGCTGGGGTGCCTTCTGTGCAGAGTTTGCATGTCCTCCCAGTGTTTGTGTGGGTTTCCTCTGGGTGCTCTGGTTTCCTCCCACATTCCAAAGACATGCAGCAAGTGGACTGGACACTACATTGGCCTTAGCTGTCTGTGTGTGGTATGCATGCAATACAGTGACAGGACTAGCCACCTGGCAGTGTAAACCATGGCTCTAGATGACTGTCACTGTTGAAGTGACACCCTGACCGCATGTGCAAAAATGAGAAAAAGGGTTATAGATGGGTGTCTACATGAGAAAAAGGGTTATAGATTGGTGTCTACTCATTCAAGGTATAGAAATAAGCAGTGTTATGACTGGCTAATAGATGTATTTTGTGGCTTCTAGCTATAAAACAGGGCTACTGCTGCTTCTGAACTAAGACTTACTCCATCAGATTTAATCTAAAACCAGTCTCTTAAACATCAGGGAAGTGATATTTTCCCTTTTGTTTAACATCAAAAGTTATTGCATTGCTGATATTTGCAGAATTTGTACTGCAAACTATGCCAAAAAATTTTCTGCTTAGTTGAACACTTAGTTTTAAGTTTAGTTTGTGAGAAAATGTAATTTTGCAGGTGTTCTGGGAGTCTACTCATACCAGGCATTAAAAAAAGTGTTCTGATCTATTCTTTACACCTGTTACATTGCTGTGTTTTGTAAGCCTTTGTGTTCCACCTGTATGACTTGTGCATCACTCAGTGGCACGAAACAGTATACTCCATAGTCACAAGTTCTTGGTTTTAAAATTTTGACTTCAGTTTGATGTATTCTTATATTACCTTCCAACTATGAACTATGACCCTCACTTGAAGTTGCAAAGCTGCTCTCTCCTGTCTATAGAGTAGTCTGGGGACATCTTACTGCCCTAAACCGCAACCTCTACATCCTAAGACATATGGTGAGATGCTCTTTTACACTGAGCTGCACCCTTTTTCTTCTCTCAGTACAGCAATGCTCTTTTCTCATCAAGACTTAATAGCACAGAACAATGCCATGGTGCTACAGGCTGAGCTCAAGTAAAACAGATAAATCTCTTTAAATTGAAGACTGTTGTCAATTCCTCTCTCAGGTATATAGTTACCATTTAAAATCCCACTGCTAAGGAGAAAGTTAGCGTAGAAAATTATGCCCTACTTGTACTTATTGATAAATAGAACAAAACTGGAAATACCTTTGCATAGTAGTCTATATTTATTGCAAAATCCTCTGGTGTCTGAAATGTACTGTCTATTAGATACATATAGCTAGTAAGAATCTCTACACAGCTTATTAATTCCCAACTTTTGCCTGCTAAATACCAGTTTCTGGAACCCTGGTACCATAGTCTGCCCGTATACCATCTATTGCTAACTTGTGTGCATTAGACACTTTGAGGAAGAGCAACAATTGCCTCATGCTTACCAACAACCACTTACTTTTATCACACTACATTTGAGAGGTATAGCTAACTACTAAATATGTAAGTTATGTACTTACCAGAATGACAGATTTAGTTTCTGTCCATAAACTAGAATGGATGGACTGATTAGCGAAAGCACCTTCTTGAATAGCAACAACAAAATCTCTGATTAGCTCAAATCCTCCCCTCTCCCATAATGCGGTGCTCTCGACTAACTCTGCAGATCAAGTAAAGCCAGTGACTTAAAAACAGGAAGCTTGTAATAAGAGAATAATAATAATAATTCAAGATAGGTGACAATTTAGTATTCATCACCCTGCTTTAGGTCTCTGCTGCTCCTCTAGGTCTCTGTATCGGACAATTTGGACAAGGTAGGTAGGAGGGCTGCTTCTACTTTATGAACTGAGACCAACTAAATTTAATGTCCTGTAACATACAAAATTATGCACTTAAGTTAGTCCTGTCTGTACACTGGAAGGGATGGACAGAATCCCCAATGGACCTTGGGAGGAACTAGGATAAGAGACCTTTGAGAATGGAAGCTCAAAGCTATGGAAGGAAGGAAGACCAAGTAGCAGCTGCACAAATTTTATCTAAAAGTAGGTTTCTGAGGAAAGCCACTTGAGTAGCTTGTGCCCTGACATTACATACTTTAGGTCAGTAAAGTAACGGATTATTGCTACATGAATAACAGAAAATGATGCAATCAGATAACCATTTGGATAGTGGAAATTTTACTATTTTCTTGCCTTTCTTTATTTTTAAAAGGAAACAAACAGTGATAATTTCAAATTCCTATGTTCTTTGAAGATAAAGTCTGAGCTATCTTTGTACATCTAAGTACTGCAATCCATATTTTCTCTTGTTAGCATAGTTTGGAAAGAAAACTGGTAAGTGAATATACTGATTTAGATTAGACTGTACTGCAACCTTGGGCAAAGTGGGGATTGGTACAAAGTCAGACCCTCTGTTTGTGAATCTGGATGGCAAAACTTGAAACTCTGAAATTCATCTAGCAGAGGTAATAGCCATCAAAAGGGTTTTTCCAGGGAAGGAATTTAATTTCACCTGAATTGTCAGGTTCAAACAAAGGGAAAAATGAGTCTCTTCAATGCAAAGTTTAAGTCCCATGGAGGAGAAGGTCCAGTCAGTGGAGGACTGAAATGGAAAACATCCTTTAGGAATGACTTAAAATGCTTGTGAGAGGCAAAGGATAATGCAAAACCTTGGTGGTAAGATGAAATTGTTTCCAAATGAATTTTGGTGGAAGAGTAACTGGATCCTGAATGAAAAAGCTCTGTTAAATAGCTTAGAACTTTAGGAACTGCAGATGAAAATGGGTCTATGCCATGTTTGTTGCTTATATGGAGAACTTTAACTATTTGTCTCTAGATTTTTCTAGCTGAAGGCTGAAAAGCTCTAAGTAGCTGTATGACCTGAGGTGAGATATACAGTCCCTGGCCAACACTGGAAGTAGGAAAATGAGAAGTTATGTACCTACCATAACGTTCCATGTTAGTTGTCTTCTTCTCGCCTTCTTTCTTGCTGGATGGGGTTCGGAGCCGATCCTCGGCTCCGACTCGGCTTATACCAAAGCTCGAGAGCTATTTTTACCGACTCGAGGTAACCCTGTATCCCACAATGCTAGGCGCTAACTACTCAGATCTCGTTTGATAGCTAACACTACAGCAGTTCTGCTCCCAGAACAAAAGGAGAGAATGGCATACCCATATATATAGCCATCCCAAGAAAAGGATAACCACTGGAGACCATACTGGGGAAAAAAAAAAAAGGAAGGCTCCGTAGGATCCTATCGGTCTGTCCAGGCTAGGGGGTTGGAGGGCGGGACGCAAGAAAGAAGGCGAGAAGAAGACAACTAACATGGAACGTTATGGTAGGTACATAACTTCTCAATGTTAAGTTGTCAATCTCACCTTCATTCTTGCTGGATGGGACCGCATCCCTAGCACCTCAACCCTGGGTGGCTCGTTGGAACAGACTCTTGAGGACGGTGGAACCAAAGTTAGCTCGGCTTCTGGAGGACATGTCCAATTTGTAATGAGAAATAAAGGTATGGGGAGAGGCCCATGTGGCTGCTGCACAAATTGAATCTAAAGGCAACCTGTCCTGAAAGGCTATAGACGTAGCTAAGGCTCTAGTTGAATGGGCTCTAGGTCTTGAAGGAAGCTTTTGACGCCTCAGTTCATACATGAAAGTGATGACAGAGGCCAGCCACCTAAAAAGGGTTACTTTGGAAACTGGAAGGCCTTTCCTCCCTTCAGCATAAGATAGGAAGAGCTGGTCAGACTTCCTAATTTGCTTGGTTCTATCCAGGTAGTAACAGAGTTGGCGATGAACATCCAAGAAATGCAACTTTTGTTCCGCTCTGTCAGTGTAATTAGGGAAGAAAACTGGGAGATCGATAGTCTGGTTTAGATTCGCCTCAGAAGATATCTTGGGTAAAAAGGAGGGGTTAGTTCTGAGGGAGACTCTGTCTTTATGGAAAACAAGATAAGGAGGACGAACGCAAAGGGCGTGAAGTTCTGAGACTCTCCTCGCAGAGGTTATGGCCACTAGAAACAAAGTTTTCCATGAAAGTAACTTCATGGAACAGGAAGCCGCAGGTTCAAAGGGAGGGAGAATCAAGGAGGTTAAAACTAGATTCAAATCCCACTGCGGTGGGGGATGTCTAACCGGGGGCTTATGTAAAAAGATACCTTTAAGGAATGCTTTACAAAGTTTATGAGACATAATGGAGGAGTCTGACAAGCCAACATGAAAATTTGAAATGGCCGCCAACTGGACTCTGATAGTGGAGGAAGAAGAACCCAAATGAAAGAATTCGGCCAAAAAGTCTAAGACTGATTGGATAGGAGCTACAAATGGGTCTATGTTCCTAGATTTTGCCCATAAGGAAAAACGTTTCCATTTGCTGGCATAAATCCTCCTGGTAGAAGATTTGTGAGAAGCTAAAATGATGTCACGTACCGAATGGGAGATAAAGGGAAGCCTGGCTAAGGTTGGAAGTGGAGCAACCAAGCTGTGAGGTTGAGAGAGGGGAGAGATTGGTGCAGCTTGCCCGACTGATGGGTCAAGAGATCTGGAACTGGGTCCAGATGCCAGGGCTGCTCTAAGAGGTAACGGTGCAAGTACGGGAACCATATTTGTCGAGGCCAGTACGGAGCAATAAGGATCATTGTGGATCTCAAGGCGGTAGCTTTCTGAATTAACTGAGTGATTAATGGAAAGGGGGGAAAGGTGTACAGGAGACCCCGGGGCCAATCGTGGACTAGAGCATCTCTGGGTGGGTGGCCGGGAAGAGAGTGAAAAATTCGTGGCATTTGCTGTTCTGGGGTGTAGCGAAAAGATCACAGCAAGGCTGACCCCATTTTCTGAAAATTTTTTCCACTACTGACTGCTTGAGAGACCACTTGTGCGGCATGAGAATGGCTCTGCTCTCCGCTATGACGTTGGACTTCCCGGGGATATGCATGAGATCGCCCACTGCCAAAGTCTGAGTGCTTCTCAACATAAGGGGTAGGACTTGGTTCCGCCCTGCTTGTTGATGTACCATACTACGGACATATTGTCCGTCTGAACTGCAATCGTCCCGATGGGAAGAGAGTCCTGAAGGGCTTGCAATGCTAAAAGAACTGCTCTCATCTCTAGGACATTGATGTGCAGGTGGCACTCGAAAGGTTGCCAGGTGCCCTGGACCGTCCTGCCCTGAAAATGCCCCCCCCCCCACCCGATCAGGGAGGCATCCGTTGTCACTGTAGCAACCAGGGGGGGGGACGAAGGGTCTGCCCTGAGTCACTTGAAGGGAGACCATCCACTAAGACAAGTGTTTCTTGCATGACTGGGTTATCAAAATGTAGTGTGACATCGGGAGCTGCTGGAAGGACCACTGAGAGAAGAGCATCCATTGCAGGAGTCGCATGTGGAAGCGAGCTAAGGGGAGTAACGTAATGGCAGTCACCATGAGACCTACAGTCTTCAGTACAAACTTGGCCTGAATTTTGTTGTTCTGAAGCAGGATATGAACATGTTCGCAAATATCTGAGATTCTTTGAGACGTCAGTTTTGCAGAGAGTTCGACTGTGTCTAATATGGCGCCTATGAAGGTAATAGACTGACAAGGCAGACTTTTCGAAGTTTATGGAGATACCTAGCTATTCTCAAATCTGAATGGTGTAATCTCTGGATTGAATACGTTGACGCCTGGTGGTGGCGGTAAGGAGCCAGTCGTCTAGATATGGAAACACCTGGAATCCTTGACGCCTCAGATGAGCCGTAACCTCTGCCATGCATTTGGTGAACACTCGGGGGGCTGTAGTGAGACCAAAGGGCAGGGCCCTGAACTGGTAGTGACTGGCTCCCAGCCGGAAGCGGAGAAACCTTCTGGAGCGCCTGTGCATTCTGATGTGGTAGTACGCATCCTGAAGGTCTATAGAGCACATCCAATGGTCCTGACCCAAAAAGGGTAGAATGGACTGTAGCGTGACCATCCGGAACTTCGTTCTTTGAACAGACTTGTTCAGTCTGCTGAGATCCAAAATTGGTCTTCAGTCCCCTGTCTTTTTTGGTACTAAAAAGAACTTGGAGTAGATTCCGGATCCTTGCTGGTCTGCTGGGACTGGCTGGATGGTCCTTTTTCTTAGCAGTTTTGAGATTTCTAATACTGCTTGTTCCCTTAGACCGGGTGGAACATCTGGAAGGGGCCTGTCTGGATGTTTTGGGTTGTGGACAAAGGGAATTTTGTAACTCTCGGATATAATCAACCATACCCATGTGTCTTTGGTAAGGGAAAGCCAGGCTTTTGGGTACAGTGATAATCTTCCCCCGACTCCCTCCGAAGGTGGACAGTCGGGCAGCTTCTCAGGGATGCTGGAAGGGTTGGCCAGAGACAGGTTCTCTGCTACCCTGATTCTGCGGACCCCCTCTGCCTCTGGGGCGGCGTCTATTGTTGTCCCCCCCGCCTCTAGAGAGGAACTCGCCTCGTGCGCCCGGTGCGACTCCCTGTGGTTTGCGGAACCACGTTTTTCCACCCTTCTGACCTTTGGGGTATGGTCTGGATGGGGTGGAAAAACGGACTCCATGGCAGAGAGAGTCTTGCTGTCTTGCTCGCATCTGGTCAAAGTATCCTTCACCTGAGGTCCAAAACAAACACCAAAAGAACCATCAAAGGGGTGAAGGACACCTTAAAGGGGTCAGCAAAGTTACAAAGCCGCATCCAGGCATGTCGTCTTAAGGCCACACCTGTGCCTGCAGCCCTACTCGCCCCATCGGCCGCATAAGAAATAAGCCGCATGGAGGAGTTAACAATCGAGTTTAAGGTTGCCAGCTGGGAGTTGATTTTGTCCTGAGACCCTGCAGCTGTTGGATCCTGTAGAGTGTCACCCATTTCTTTGAGCAAGTCTCTTTGAAGACGGGTGAAATGACATAGGTAATTCAGCGACCGCATGGTAAAGGTCACTGAAGAAAACATCTGCTTGCCGTACCTATCCATGGTCCTAGATTCCTTATTAGGAGGATGGAGAGGTACCGAAGGATCAGCCAGTTCCTTCTTAGTGGCTGCAGCCACCAACATGGCATCAACAGGGACACCCTTGGTTTTGTTTATCAGCAGGGGCTGTGATAAATTTTGAAGGCCTCTGTGGGGTTGGTTCCATCGAGTCAGGGGCCATCCATGCCTTCCTGGCCACCACTTCCATAAGGGGGTCAAAGGGCGGAGACACCCAGGAGTTGGAAGGGCGAGAACCAAACGCCTCTAGGTAGACCGACTCGTCCTCGGAAGGATTGAGGGTAGACCAGTTCCCCCTCTGTTTGAGGATCTCAAGGATGTCAGAGAAGGAGACATCCTCAGAGGGGGATCTTGGGGACCCATCCGACTCATCCAAGTCAGTATCAGACGTGACGGACTCAGGGGAAATACAGATGTTTCCTCTTACATTTCCTCTTCCGAGGGGGCTCCCGTGACGGATCAGGGGAGGCCTCAGAAGAGGAGGATGCTCCCAATGGGGACCCCTGAGGCGTAGGATCTCTGCTGTCAGGGTCAAGAGGATGAGTAGAGACCGTAGCAGGCACTATAGTGGGAGGGGCTGAGGGAGCCGACTGAGGAACAGGCACAGGGGCCAGCACACTCCTCATGACCTCAAAAACACCCCTATCAGGCAGAGAAGAAGGTCCTGGCTCCAAAGAGATAAAGACCCCTCCCGGCACCGAGAGGGATGGCTCCAAGGCCGATGTCGGAGCCGAACTCACCGGCGCCGAGGCTCCGAGAGGGAGAACGGAGTCGGACAAGGATCCGATGCCACTCGCCCCCTCGGAGCCAACGAGGGAGTCACGGCGTCCGGATCCCTCCAAGCATGGCACCATAGAAGAAATCGGAGCTGACGACGGAGCCGAAATGGGTGGTATCGGCTCCGACGTGTCGACGGTCCCAGCTCCCACAAACTCCGGCTCCGAACTCAGGGGAAGAGTCGGAGGAGGAATCGATGGTGGAATGGGGATAGCCACTGTCTGTTGAGAAGGGCTATGAAGCATCTGGGCCAGTGCCTGTGACTTAAGGAGTCTGCTAACCACTCTCTCGAGGTCATGGTCCGAAAGCCTGGAAGACCGAGAGGAATGGGACCGGTGACTGCGCTCCGAAAGCAAAGGAGATCTCGGAGCCGAATGGACCAACTCCAAAGAGGGGGACCTGGAGCGCTTACGAGTCAAAGTCGGTTCCGACAAAACTATCGGAGCCGACTGAGTTTTTGAAGCATCGGCTCCAGCTGGAGCCGATGCCGAAGCAGAAGTAGCACCACTGGTCGGAGGCTCTAAACTCGGAGCCGCCGATTTAGTGGGCTTAGAAGGCTTGCCCAACAAAGACTTGGCCGGGGAGCCTTCAGGCTTCAATAAGCCTCTCAAAATCAATTTGTTTCTGCGTTCCTGCAGGACTCCTGGACTGAATGCATGGCAGACGGAACAAGAGTCCTGCAGGTGCAGAGGGCCTAGGCAATACACGCAAGAAGTGTGACCGTCTGTCAGAGACATTTTCTGACAGCACGAGTCACACTTCTTGAAGCCTGAGACCTTGGACTCCTTAGACATAATGGTGGAACACACCCAACAAACACACACACACACACACACACACACACACACACACACGCACACACACACACACACAGTAAATAAGAAAAAAACCTAGTCCAGTCACTACACTACACCAAAGACTAAGACTACAACTAACACACTTAGCAAAATACTCAAAAACTAACTTGGCCCTAAGGCCTAGTTATATAAAGGGGAAGGAAAGGCCAAGGGGATAGAAAATAGACCCAAAAAGGGGACTATACAAAGCGGGTTACTCTAAGAGGGAAAAAGCGAACACTAACCCTGAAAAATAAAAGGGAAAAAACCTTACCCGAAAAGCTGTTTTTTGAAAATTTACCAGAGAGCCAGCAAAAACGCAACCAAGCGGCAAACGAGATCTGGATAGTTAGCGTCTAGCATTGTGGGATACAGGGTTACCTCAAGACGGTAAAAATAGCTCTCGAGCTTTGGTATAAGCCGAGTCGGAGCCGAGGATCGGCTCTGTACCCCATCCAGTAAGAATGAAGGCGAGATGGACAACTTAACATCTAGAAGTTATGTACTCACCATAACGTTCGAAGTATGTGGTCCATCTCGCCTCACATTCTTACTCATGGGTTCGGAGCCGAACATTGGCTCTGACTCTGCCAACTTATTTTTCTAGCACAAAGTCTCTAATTGGCTGGGCTAACCTGGTATCCCACGTTGCACTGCTCCATAGCCCCAGATCTAGTTTGCAGCAACTCATAGTCACACCTCATGCACAACCACAGTTCAGAAGAGTAGAACACTAACCAGGGCAGCAAAGAAAAAAATAACCAATACCGAAGGGTACTGAAGACAAATGTCGCCTCCAAATCCTCCAGGAGGGGGGACAGGTGGGAGGGAACATAAGAATGTGAGGCAAGATGGACCACATACATCGAACGTTATGGTGAGTACATAACTTGTAGATGTTATGTGGTCCAATCTTGCCAACATTCTTACTCACGGGACAGCGTCCCCAGCATCTCTATCCTGGGAGGCTCAATGGAAGATGCTCCTGAGAACAGTGGAACCAAAGGAAGTCCGGCCCCTAGAAGCCACGTCTAATTTGTAATGAGTAATGAAGGTGTGGGGAGACGCCCATGTGGCTGCAGCACAAATTTCATCCAAAGATAGCCTGGAATGATAAGCTACTGAAGCGGAAACAGCCCTGGTGGAGTGAGCCTTGACGGGGAACGGTAACTCTCTGCCTGCTGACGAGTAGACATAGGAGATGCAATCAGAAATCCATCTGGAAATTGTAATCTTAGAAATAGGGGAACCTGTTCTATTTTCTGAAAAGGACACAAAGAGTTGGTCAGACTTACAAAGTTGTTTTGTCCTGTGTAAGTAAAATCGAAGCTGCCTGTGTACGTCCAACTGATGAAACAAACTCCACCTTGTTGGAAAATTGAGGGAAGAAAACTGGCAGCTCAATGGACTGATTGAGATTAACAGCAGAGGTTACTTTTGGAAGGAAGGACATATTAGGTCTCAAGGAAACCCTGTCCTTATGAAAGATTAAATACGGGGATTTGATGGACAATGCTTGAATCTCCGACACCCGTCTAGCTGATGTGATAGCTATTAAGAATGCAGTCTTCCAAGACAGAAATTTTAATTCACAGGTGGCAGCTGGTTCGAAAGGTGATGAAGTCAGGTCCTGTAAAACAAAATTTAAATTCCATGGCATGATGGGTTCTGAAAAACAGCAAACTTCATTGAAAAAAGCACTTTATAAAAAAATAGCAAAGTATTGAAGAAGGGTTTTACCCGAAAGCTTTGCTATTTTTTTATAAAGTGGTTTTCTCAACGAAGTTTGCTGTTTTTCGTATCTATGATGGGTTCTGACACAGGAGGCCGTAGCAACAAGGTGCCCCTCAAAAAGGCCTTACATAGCTTATGAGCCATGAGAGAAGGTTCGTAAGAGGTATGAAAATTAGAAATAGCGGCCAGCTGGATCTTAATGATAGCAGGAGCAGAACCTTGCTGAAAAAGTGTGGATAAAAAATCTAAGACAGCAGGGATGGGGGCTGTGAAAGGATCCAGTCCCTTGGCCTGAGCCCAAATCGAAAACCTTTTCCACTTGCTGGAGTAAATCTTCCTGGTAGAAGATTTATGAGAAGAAGATAAAATGTGTACTACCTCAGGTGAAAAACGATTAAGTCTGACTAAAGATGGAAGTGGAGTAGCCAGGCTGTCAACCTGAGGGTCCACAGGGAGGGATGGGACTGCCCCGACATGTGTGTCAGTAGGTCTGGTGCTGGGTCCAGAGTCCAAGGACTGTCCACTGCATACTGATGAAGAAAGGAGAACCAGACTTGGCGAGGCCAGTGTGGGGCAATCAGAATCATCTTGCTTCCCGAGGAAATGGCTTTCTGTCACTCTTGGTAGCAGAGGAAACGAAGGGAAAGCATAGAGCAGACCAGGAGGCCAATCGTGGACTAGAGCGTTCCTGGATGACTCCCCCGGTGGGGGGATCAGAGTGAAGTAGTTGCTGCACTTGGTATTGTGGGGATTGGCAAAAAGGTCGCAGCAAGGCTGACCCCACCTGTTGACAAATCTGTTCCGCAACTCGGCGGTTCAGGGACCACTCGTAAGGTATCAGAATAGATCTGCTTAGCCTGTCTGCTATCACACTGGCCTTCCCTGGAATGTGCATTGCCACTAGGAACCATCAGGAAGACACTGCCCACTGCCACACTCGCATGGCCTCTCTGCATAGGGGGTAAGATCTGGTTCCCCCTTGCTTGTTCAGGTACCACACTACGGACACGTTGTCCGAGTGAATCGCAATCGTTCCTAGGGGAAGAGGTCTCTGCAGTGCTTGCAACGCCAGTAACACCGCTCTCATCTCTAGAACATTGATGTGCAGATGTACCTCGTGATCCTGCCAGGTGCCTTGGACCGTCCTGTCAAGATAATGCCCCCCACCTTATCTGGGAGGTGTCCGTGGTCACCGTGGCAACCGGAGGTATAGGAATAAACGGATTCCCTTTGTTCAAGCTGATGGAACGCAGCCATCAACAGAGGTCCTGTTTTCACCGATCAGTGAGTAGGATCAAATGGGACAGGGAAGTTTCTGAAAGGACCATTGGGCAGAGAGGAGCCACTGCAGAAGCCTCATGTGTAATCTGGCTAGGGGCACTAACATAATGGTGGCTGCCATGGATCCCAGGAGCTGTAGGACCCATCTGGCCTGAACCTTCTTGAGGGGTAGCAACGCGCGAACCTGACCCTGCAACACCTCTATCCTTTCTTGAGGCAGGAACGCCCGCATATGAACGGTGTCTAGCTATGCGCCTATAAATGGGACATGCTGTGAGGGCAGCAAGGCAGACTTTCCCCAGTTCAAGGTAATTCCTAGTTGATGAGAAAGGGCAATGGTCTTTTCCCTGGCCTGAATGAGAAGATGCCTGGTGGGGGCGGTGAAGAGACAGTTGTCCAGGTATGGAAACACTTGGAATCCTTGGCGTCTCAGGTGAACTGTCACCACTGCCAAACACTTGGTGAACACCCTGGGGGCTGTGGTGAGGCCAAAGGACAGGGCACGAAACTGGAAATGACTGGCTCCCAACCAGAAGCGTAAATGACTCCTGGATGCCCTGTCCATTTTGATATGGTAGTAAGCATCCTTGAGGTCGATGGAGCACATCCATACTTCTTTTCCCAGTAACGGAAAAATAGACTGAACGGTGACCATTCGGAACTTGGACTTTAGAACGTAGCGATTCAGTCGGCTGAGATCCAAGATGGGTATCAGGTCCCCTGTTTTTTTGGCACCAAAAAGAGTCTTGAGTAAGTCCCTAATCCGATCTGGTCTGAGGGGACAGGTTGGATGACTCTTTTCCAGCAACTTTGAAATTTCTAGTGTTCCGTGATCCCTTTGACTGGGTGGAACGTCTGGGATTCTCTTGGGTGGAGGAGGGTCTGGCAATAAGGGGATGGAATAACCTCCGGTAACTATACGAAGCACCCATCGATCCTGAGTGATACTTGCCCAGGCTTCCGGGTACAACGAAATGCGTCCCCCGACTGGCTCTGGAATAGCACAGTCAGGCAATACATTAGGGACGATGATAGGAAGGCCTGCGAAAGGAATCACGGTCTCCTGAATTGCGAGGGCCTCTTCTGCCCCTAGGGCGGCATCTCCCAGAATAGCCACCCCCTCCTCTGCCTCTGGAGGGGGACTCACCTTGACCAGCAGGGAAAGACTTCTGTGACTTTTTGAACCACATTTTTCCTCCCCTCTGAGCCTTGGGGTAAGGCCTAGATGGGAGGGAAAAACAGACCCCTACAGCAGACTGTGACATCCCATGGTGGAACTGGATCTCGAACAGGGTGTCTCAATAAGAGCATTCCTGTAAGGAAAGGTTTGGTCACCCTAAGTAATGCAACGGATGAATCATTTTGTCTTATGTGAACATTTCAGATGGAGGCCATCTGAATTTTATAGTAGAGTAACTGTAACTTCACAGAAAAGGTTCAGAATGAAAATCCAGTATAACTGGAAGAGGAGCCGAGAAAGGATCTAAACTCTTCGAGGACACCCAAAATAGAATTTTTTTTCCATTTGTTCTTTTAAGTCTTTTTGTTTGATTCCTTTAGAGAAGAAGACATTATGTGGTCTACTGGGGAGGAGAGCCTGGCATCTCTGGCTATTATTAAAACTGAAACAACAAAACACAGTAAAGGTTTCACCACCAAATGCAGCTTGTAACGCTAGCGAGCAAAGTTTAAATGAGATACGAGCTGCTACCAAAGCCAAGTGTCCTAAATCAAGTCATACAATCAACTTCAATATAAAATTAAGTTTAAAAACAAACCGGTAATTATAGAAAGGATAAGCGCTTTCGGTTTCCACCTTTTTCAAATCCTATCATAGGCTCTTCTCTTAGTGGATGTGGATCCTGAGTGACTACGATGCAAAATCTGGATATACTCTTGTAAGGAAGCAGGAACAATCATTTTTGGACCTTTGAAAATAATGCCATCTTCCATCAACAATTCATCTCTGTAAGGAAAGTAGGTCTGCACTTCAGATGGTATACTAGATTGCTTTGACGGCCATCCAACATTAATATAGTGATTGAGCTTCTGTAAAATGGAATCAGTCTGAGTGCGATCTCTTAACTCATCAAGTCTAGTGGTTGAAAAATTACACAATGACATTACATCAAAGTCAAAATTATCTGTGTCTAGCTGTTCTGTAGTATTTCTGGGTGATCTGGATAAGGTAACAGCCAGATAAAGCAATTTGCCTTTCATGTAGACTATTTTTAAACTGTACTTTTGCAATCTGAGCATCATTCTCTGTAATCTCGCTGGAGCAGAATGCATAGGCTTCTTTAAAATAGTAACTAGAGGTTGGTGGCCAATTTCAATCTGAACAGCTCAACTATAAATATAATCATGAAACTTTGAACACACAAATACTACTGCCAAAAGCTCTTTCTCAATTTGAGCACACTGCATCTCAGTTTGAGTAAGTGTTTTAGATGCATAGGCTACTGGTCTGCCCTCACTGCACCATGACCAAATGTTGAAGCATCAAAGGAAAGAGTAACTAGTTTGTTCATGTCATAGTATCTTAATATAGGTGAAGTGGCAATTTTCTGCTTAAGGTCTTCAAATGCCTTCTGGTGCTGTTCCAACCATGAACACGCAACATTTTTGTGCGTTAGCTCTCTCAAAGGTGCTGTCAACTCACTGAAGTCTGGCATAAACTTGCCTAAATAGTTGACCATGCCTAGAAAGCGTTGTAGAGCTTGTACATTATCTGGTGCTGACATTTCAAGAATAGCGGTTTGCTTGGTTGGGTCTGGCCTGTACTTGTGAACAAATGACCAACATAGATAACTTCTGGAAGCCTAAATTTACACTTCAGAGGATTGAGCTTCAAGTTTACTTCACATGCTCTATCTACAACTTTCTTTAGCTTTCTGTCATGCTCTGCTTCACCACTGCCTCCAACCAATAAATCATCTACTATTATGGCACAAGGATAAGCCGAATAAATTTGCTCCATTGCACACTGAAACACTTCACTTGCAGAATTTATTCCAAATGGCAGCCTTAAGAATTTGTATCGGCCAAATGGAGTACCAAAAGTAGCTAGAAATGAAGATCTGCAGTCAAGCATCACTTGCCAAAATTAACTATTTGCTTTCAAGACAGAGAAAACAGTGGCATTTGGTATTAGAACTGCAACTTCTTCGACTGTGCGCATCGGATGATACGGTCTCTTCAATGTTTTGTTCTGATCTCTTGGGTCAATAGGGTCTATATTAAAAACACAAACGTTTACTTACCCGAATACCTAAATGCTGACACATATTCCACGAACTCCAAATACACCGAACGCCCTAAACCGCGAAATTCAAAAACTCGAAATGTCATAGTTGCCCCATCCCACCGCCCGCTACATACTACCTACACAAACAAACTAAATAAACCACATACATACACTAACCAAAACCCTACTTCTAACCCTAAACTAAACCCTACTTTTAACCCTACACTAAATCTTGCATATACCACCGTGTATGCACTTAACTTAACCCACACTCTAACCCTAAGGTCCTTAACTATCGCACACTTACCTTAAAAAGCTATACCCAAACAAACTAAATAATCCACACACATACACTTAATAAAACCCTACTTCTAACCCTACACTAAATCTAACATACATTACCATCTATGCACTTACCTTAACCCGCACCCTAACCCTAAGGTCCGTAATTATCGCACACTTAACTTACAGAGCTATACCGCAGAAGGGCCAACCATTACGAGTCAACATTTCAGATTTCGCGCTTCAGGACGATCAATGTTTTCGTGGTTCGATGAAGACGTGTCAGCATTTAGGTATTCGGATAAGTAAACGTTTGTCTTCTAGTATAGACCCGGTCAATACATATTCTGATTTCATCTTAGCCTCTTTTGTGAGCTGCTACCATGGATGATACCCATTCAGTTGGTTCTGTGACTGGACAAATCACACCTTGCTGCACCATTTTATCCAACTGAGCTTTAACTTTATCCTGCATAGCTATTGGAACTCTTCTTGCTGGTGTAACTAGTGGAGTAACCTCTGGGTCTAACTTCATAGAATACACAACTGGAAGTTTGCCTAACTTGTCATTGAAAACATCAGCATATTCTAAGAAAATGGCTTCTGAAAAATTAGAACTTGGAAATGCACTTACATGATGAACTTCTTTAGCAAAAGAAAGCAGATTCATTTTCAGACTATCTCTGAGACCCAGTAAAGATTGCACCGGCCTTCCGACTACGTAGAATAACAAGTTGTAACAGTTCTTGGCCAAATAACATGAAATAATCACTGAACCTTCAATATGAATTTCTTCACCTCCATAAGCAACAAGTCTCGCACTATTGGCTACATTGAGTTGTTCGTTAGTTCTCACTTTAGCAAATGTATCTGCTGATATAACATTACACTTTGAACCAATGTCTACTTTAAGCTCTGTGGATTTTCCACTAATCCGGACAGTACAAAATACTTCGCTCCTTGCTAATAAATTCACTGCATCAACTCTTTCATCAAGAACTGATACACCATCTATATAGAAAGCTGACTGATTGGACTCTAGGTGATCAACTTGCTTTTTTGAGTGACCTTTCTTTACAGCTGTGTGAGGCTTACTCTATTTACAAAACTTTTGGAAGTGGTTCCATTTTTTACACTTATGACATTGCTGACCAAATGCTAAGCACTTCTCTCTTTTAGACTCATGATTTGCACCACAATTGCGACAGTTAACAATAAAGTTAGACTTGGGTTTTGCTGATTCATGCTTGTACTGCACTGAGCTGGAACTTGCTTCCTTTTTAGAATTTGCTGGAAAGCTGTGCATCTCCATTGGAAACCCTGTAGTGCTTGGGCCTGCTTTTGCTTGCCACATGTTGCATGCTGTTACATTTGCTCTAGAGCCAAATGAAACCATGCTCTTCTCACTCGCAAGCATATTTGTGTGCTTTTCTGTCACCTCATGGATTTGACAAATCTCTATGGCTTTGCTCAGTGTTAAATCACTGTCACGAAGTAAAATCTTTCTCACAGCAGCAGTGTTAATACCACACACAAGCTTGTCCTTTATCAGCTCATCTTTTAAGTCACCAAACCGACATGTTTTAGCTCTGTTTCTCAGGTCAGTTATATAAGCTGCAAATGTTTGCCCTGGTTTCTGATCTCTCATATAAAACAAATGCCTCTCTAGTGTAATATTGGTCTGGGGGTTACACATTTCTCTGAGCTTGTGCTTCAAACTCTCAGGGCCTTCCTTTGGTTCAGCTTGCAGAACAATATGATGGTTTTCACCTTCTCCCTCATATACTGCAGGCCCATACACAAATGAATGCTCTCTTTCTATGGTCTCTGATCGAGCTAGGTTTAGCAAAGTGAAAGCCCTGGTGCATGCATCTCTATCTGCATAAGTTGCTTGTATAAAAATATTGTACTCTTGCTCTAATTCTCTGCAATATTCTGATCAAATACAAGTGGTAGGGGCTTTCGTAATCCATCTGCTATATTAACACATACCTGTGAAGGGTTTTGCAAATAAGCACAAACATACACACACGCACATATGCCAGAAATGTATGCCAGTATTTGTAACTTTGTCCACTACCTTTGTGCTTCTGAATTTATACTTTTTGGGCTTATCAAAATAATGCTAATAGACCAACTTGTAGTACAACTGAATAACTGGACTTTGTGAAATAAACTTCTCAGGCACTTTAATACTTTTGTAATATTGTTTTGCATTGCTAAGGTAATTCATCATCATTTTAAGAAACATCTCAAACAACTTTATGATGCGAATGAATAACTATCGGGCACTTTTTTTTCTTTTCTTTTTTTGCAATGCTAAAGTCGTTTATCAACATTTAAAAAAGCATTTCAAATAACTGCACAATGTGAATAATTAGGACATCTCTTGCCTTTAACTCAGTGACTTTTCAAAGTAGCTGCACTTTGTGAATAACTGCATACAGCATACTGAAATTTCCCAAATTTTGGCAGTACCTTGCTAGGCAATTCTTTACAGTGCAAGAAACACACCGTAATGGCAGCACTTTGCGAATAGACACATCCTGGACAAGAAACTTTTTGAAATGGCTATAGTTTGACTGTATTTCATAAAATACTTGCACTTTGCACACAGTAAACTTTTCAAAATACATGCACAGTAATAAGCACACACTGTACGCACTTTTACTACTTTGAGATACTTTGAAAAACTTTAGTTATGCCTTTGATACAATATGAAGTCATAGTTATGCCAAAAAATAGCACTTTGCCAAAACACATGCAGTTGCCTCGCTTTATGTTGGTGTCCTTTTTGCCCTTTTTAGATTCGTTTTGCTCGTTTAAGCCCTTTACATGCCCAATGTACTTTTCTTGTACTCGTTTTACTCTAAACATGCCCAGTTTTGTTTGAAACACACTCATTTTGCTTTACTGTTAATCGTTCCATCAGAAATGTTTATTTTTAAACATTTCCTTTTAGTTAAGCTTTTCATGCCTTCCACTTGCTTAACATTGCGGTTTGCGCCCTTGTAATGCCCCATTTTGTCTCTTCTATTAAGTAAACAATTTGTGTTACTTCTCATTACCTTTGATTCTTTTCTGGCTCTTTTTGTGCTCATTTCTCTTATTTTTACCTTCACTGTCGTCTCTGCACCTCATGGCTCCAGATTTTATTCTCTTCAGTCCCGGTTCTGATACCATGTCACTCTCCCGTTCTGGATACAATAGAAGAATCTTCATGGGTTCTTTTCAAACAGCTTTATTCTATACAAACACATTATTACTTAAGGGTACTGACTTTTCATGCATGCTATTACTGTGACTGCTCTTACAAAATGGCCCTATGGAGTGCGTGTCTAGGATTTTATATGTGCACGTACAGTCTTGACATGCTTCTTAAAGTCAGAATGCACATCACTTGCACTCCAATCTACACTTACCATAATTATGTACTCCATAAATATTTCCATTTGTGCCTTTTTTATTTCCACATTCTCCTGCTTTAAACAAATATTCATACATTTTCCAAAATATCTCTAATACTGCTATATATATATATATAAAGTTACAGGTCCAAAGCAGCTGTGGTCATCCTGCTTATGCTAAACCAACTTAGTGGCACCAGCATGCTTCAACCAGGACAGAAAAAAAAACAAAAATCTAACAGGATTAGCTTGAGAGCAGAGAAAGGCTCCAACCATTTTTGAGTTCTTGGTGGTAGTAGGTCCCTCGGTAACTAAACTAATGAGTTATAACAAAAATAAAAAAATCAAGTTTCAAAGAATGCTTCTTCTCCAGTAATGTTTCTCAAATGAGCTTTACTTGGATATGTAGTTTCATCTATTGGCTTTGTCAGATCCTGTACAATCCATGAAGCTGCTGCATTTTGTGTTGGTCATGGAGGCAAATACATCACAGTAAAGTAGCTAAAGATTTTGTTTGCTACCGTGAAGGCTGACAGACCACTCAAGAAGCATCAGGACACAACTGTTCCAACCTGGAATGCCCACTGATCTAAAAAAAACGGTGTGAAGACATTGCCCCCTGCCACATTCTCATGGCTCCTGAGCAAAAGGAATATGACTGAGTTTCCACTTGCTTGCTGATGTACTACAAGACTGAAGTGTTGTCTGTGTGCAGTGAGATAATACATTGGGGAAGGAAGTCAGGAGATGGAAGTCCTGAAGTGCCTGCAATGCTAAGAGGACCACTCTCATCTCCAGGTACAGTGATGTAAAGATGAGCCTCTTACTGTGATCATGTTCCTTAAACTTCATAGTGCCCCCACACAACTGACAGAAGGGAACCATATTAACTGAGGCTAACAAAGTGGGAAGAACACAGGGACAGCCAGCTTGTATTAGGTGGGATTGAATCTAGCACTTTAGATGAGTCCTGCAAAATGTGGATAGTCGGATAGAGCACTGAAGTGAGTAATTGGATTGCAATCACTGTACACAGAGTGCCCAGTGCAGCACTCTCATATGATATATGGTATTAGGGACCAATGTAATGGCTGCTGCCACTGTGCCTAATATCCGTAGTACTATGGAAGTTGGTGGAGAGTTGTGCTGAAGAAGGCCTATGATTTGTAGCCTAGGGTGAAAACAGCCTTTGTACTGGGAGTCTGGCAATTGTCACTGTAGTCTTCCAGGTAGCAGCCTCTGAAAACCAAGGATTATGTTGGCTCCAGGTTCCATTTTTGAAGTTTATCAAGATGCCCAAGAACTGACACAAATGGTGCAGTTAATTGTGTAGTCAGGCGCTAATCATTGAGATATGAGAACACTTGGAAGACTTGAAGTCTAAGATGGGCTGCTACTACTGATAAGCACTTGGAAGAATATCCAGAAAGTTGTGCATGAATCAGAACTGGTAATAACTGGCTCAAAGAAAAAAGTAGAGAAACCTTCTTGCTTTCTTTACAATTTTTATATGCAAAAGCATCCTGAAAGTCTGTTGAGTACATTCAATCCCCCTCCTGTAGGAAATGAAGGATAGACTGCACCATGACCATCCAGAAGTTTGTCTTTTTTACATGGAGATTTAGTCGGCTGAGATCCACAATGCACCTGAGGTCTTGTGTCTTCTTTGGGACTAAAAAGAATGTTGAGTAGACTCCAGATCCTTTCTGGGCTGGTGGGAACTCTTGGATAGGTCTTTTCTGCAGGAGATGAAATATGTCCTGTCCTGAGCTGTTGCCCTTTCTTTCCAGGGTGGAATGCCTAGAAGGGGCAGTGAAGTTTGTTTGGGGACAGATATAAATGCCATGATGTAGTTTCTAGAGATGATATTCTCTATGCATACGTTATGGCTAGGCTTGCATAGGCCCTAGGGCCGATAGCCTAGTACCAACCTATGAAACTTCATGATGATCGACCAAGCTTCTGGGTGAAAAGAAAGCCAGCCCCCGACTGCTTCCAAAACGGAGTAGTTGGGCAGTCCTTTTGGAGTGCTGATAAGGTTTCCCCTGGAAAGAGACCTATGAACCCCTGGTTCTGTGGACCACCCACTATCTCAAAGTCAGCATCTGTTAAAGGATCCTCCTCCACTCCTTCAAGGAGCCTTGTCTGAAGTACAGTCAAAAGATAACCATTAGGATTTTTGGAATCACATTTTTATGTTACCCTTATGGTTTCTTGAATTGGACCTTTGAGGGGTTTCATAGTATAATCCCATGGCAGACCATGCTTTTCTTTCTTGTTCATTCTTCAGTAGTGTTTCCTTAACTTCTGGACCATAGATGACCATCACAATAACAATAATGGAGGATGCCTCCAAATTGTCTACAAAGTCAGATAAGAATGATCAGTTATGTCTGCACAAGTAATGCCAGTGCCTGCTGCCCTGGCTGCTCCATCTGTTGCATTGCGAAGCAACCTCATGAACAGATTTGTAATGGACAACCTAGTAGATCGGCAAGCTTCCATCCATTTTCTGATGTGGGGGAATCTCCTGAGGAAATCTAAGGTTTGTTCCACTAGATCCCACTGGAACTTAGTCATGTGAGAAATACAATTTAATGCCCTCAGGGAAAAGGTTCCCAAGGCATAAGCCCACTTTCCAAAGTAGTCCACTCCCATAGACTCCTTGTTAGGAGGTTGTACCACAGAACTCTCCTCTGATACCTTCTTTTTTGATGCAATTGCTATAGAAACTATCAGTGGGCCCTTGCTCCAACATGGTCAGTCCTTCTGAGGGTCTCAAGATCTTATCTGGTTTACAAAGAGTATATACTACCATGTCTGGCTCCCACCACACCTTCTCCTCCACCAGATAAATGAGGTGGTTAGCAGGAGTGTCCACCTAGGAAATAGAGGGAACAGTTCTGAAAACCTCAAACAATACTTTCTCAAATGGGGAAGGCGTATTCATGGGCCAAATTCCCCTCTGATGTTTTATTTCCATACACTCCCCAAAGATGGAGTCTCTGGGGGTAAGGGGAAGCTTCACTTACATCAAGCTCAATGTCTGGTGTAAGTGATTCCATCAGGGAATCAATGTGCCTCTTTTTGCGCTCACATTACCTGGGAATCATGTGGGAATCATCCGATGATTCATAGGTGTTTCTGGAGTCTTTATGAAGGCTGGGTTTGAGGCACTCTGAACTGGACTGTCCTTGGAACTGAAGATGTAGATTTAATGACCCAGACAGACCAAGTCAAAAGCAAGACAGCCTCCCCTGCCTGCATTGATGGATAGGTGATGATCCTCTGGAAGAACTCAAATGCCAGCAAGGAACCCAGCTGAAACCATCTCCCTCACAAAACAGTAAGATACAAAAGGAACTGAGCAGCATACCACAAAGACCAAAGGGCCAGTGAGCTCCAGAATTGAGATTACAGCTGAAGTATCAAATACCAAGGACCCCAATACCAAAAATGGAGCCGAACAATGTGGGAAGAGACTAAACAACATATAATATAAAAACTGAAGAAATGGAAGCTCTGTTAAAAGGATATCAATAGTAAGATACATGCAGTTTAAATGTTTTTAGTCCCTTTAGTTTTATACACAGATCAGGCATATTTTTATCAACCACAGGAGAAGTTGTGGACAGTAATTAATAAAGAGATGAAGGATTTTATATGGGAGGGGAAGATGGCAAGAGTCAAGTGGGATAAGCTTATTCTTCCAGTAAAAAGGGCGGACTGGGATTACTCGAGTTGAAGGGGTATTTCAGAGCAACACAGTTAAGGCTCCTATACATAACACAAGCAGAAAACTATAATTCAAAATGGAAAGAGATGATAAAACAGAGGGGAAGTTTGAGTAACAGGGAGAGACTGAGATTTTGAATGTAGACCTTTAAGGAGAAAAATAATAATCATACAGAATATTATATTCATAAAGTAGCAGAAGATATTCTAAGAACTAAGCCAATATGGGAATGGAGAAAGGATATTCTGCCGATAGGGATGACTGCAATTAGGGATACAGACAATAGGCAAGAAGAGGCGGGAATATACTGGAGAAAACTGGCAAAGGAACCAAGGTACTGGGAGCAAATAACTAGATAGGGAAAGGTAATAGAATGGGAAGACACCAAGAACCTATTTGAACTGCAGGTTAGAGAATGCCTTCGGTATCAAGGATTGATATCAGATTATAAGCAAAGAGAAAGAAATAGGGGGGGGGGTCCTAAAGGAATGACCAGCACTGGTAGAGTTTTTACTAGAATTTAGAACACATGTTGCCATTAAGAAAGGAATAATTAGTAGAGCATATAAAATACTGCATGATAACTATGAGAATCAAACAGAGGAGGGTAGGAAGGATTGGGAAGAGAGAATGGATAAACAGTTCACAAAGAAACAATGGGGGATACATGTATGTCTCCCAAATATGCAACAAAATCTAGAAGATTTAGGATTTTTGTCTGTAAGTGTTTACATAGGTATTTTTATACCCCAAGCAAGCTCAAAGAATTTTTCCTCAGGTAGACAGCAAATGTTGGAGGTGTGATGGGGAAAAAAGAGGTAACTGGGACCATATTTCTGGGAGTATAATGAGTTGATGGACTTTAAAGATTCCCTACAGTCTGCACTGTCGGAAATGTTGGGTGAGCGGACTGGAGTAACTGAGGAAATTATTTTTTGAGCTATGGTACAGAACTGGAATTGCCTAGGCATACTAAGGCTCTGCTGAGTCTAATTATGATGGCTGCCAAAAAAGCAATTATTAGAAAATGGAAATCAAAGTATAAACCAACTTTACTAGAAGTGACGAAGATGGTAACAAAGATAAAACAAATGGAAATGGGATCTTTGGAAAAGGGTAGGAGCAAATTACTTAGGAAAAAATGGGAACTGTGGGATGAATACATGCAGAGGAGGAACAAGGTTTAAGAGAGGGAAGGATATGAATGAGTTATGTAATAGTTGACTGACAATGACTGGCTACATTAAAAGTGATGTATAATGTTTGCAGCTACAGTTTTGTTGGCACGGTTTATAAGGTATAATGTTTGCAACTGAGATTTTGCCATTATCTAGGATGCCTGCGAATACATTGTAGTTTATAACCTGTGCATAACATGCTACCTAACAATTGATGGAGTAGTAACCCTTATGGTTAATGTACCTTTTTCTCAGCTACGGCCTTTAAACGTGGGTGCAGTCTATTGCCCCAACTACCTCAAGGAAATGGGATACTGCATAAAATTCATACATGGTGCAGGTTCTGTCCTCTGTGGTATACGGAACCCACATATATTTCCCCTCACATGCTATAGCACGGCACTGAGGAAATAGTGCAGTATCCTTGAGGCAGATGTCTGGGATACTCTTACAGTGTCCTTTTTTAGTCACTAAAAGATCTCTGTACCTAGTATTCTCAAAGTTACAGTATACCTTGGTATCCACAGGGAAATATGTCTCTCCCATGGGCCTGCAAATGAGGGCAACACATCTCAACCACCTCCTGCATGATGACTCTATCCGCATGGCAGCGATCCACAATGCATTGTAGTGACGGGCATGAGGTGCTAAGCAAAGATACAGTTCTGTTCCTCTGAGGGTGAAGATGCACCACATGGAGAAACCCACCAGCAATAAGTATAGCTTGTAGCACGTATAAGTTTGTTAATGCTGTGACTAGCCAAATGTCATCCAGCTATTACCTTCCTATCTAGCTATTTATATCAAACAAAGTTCCTCATTAGCACTCTTCAAGAAAAATCTTGATGATTGGATGGGAGATAGGAAATTCACCCTGGGGATCACTTCTTTGGCTCTGCTCAACAGGAGCACAGGAAAATAATTTTCTTGGGTGGCAAAAGCCAGGGTACCATTTGGCTAGGCTTATATAGGCCCTAGGGCCAATATCCTAGTACTTACCTATGAACCTATAACTCCAGGATATTATGACATCATTTGCTCTAGAGAGCTAGCGCATGCATTCATGAAGTACATGTTTCTGAATTGCTCTGCTATCTTGTTTACCCTCATTTGCAACTGCCAAGTCTCTCACTTAAGTAATGTCTCTCATTATCGTGTCATTACACTGCTAGGTTGCTCGGTTTCCACTGTTTGCACTCACTGTATCTGTGAATCGCATACATCCTGTGTATGGCTGCTCATGATGCACAGTTGCTGAATGCAATGTGGAGAATATTTCTGAATCCCAGGGTATAAAATACACAAATCTAACAAGAGTCCATAAAGATGCTAAAGGTGCAGTTACTTGGTAAAAACAGAGCTTTTCATTCATTGTGCTTTTTGGGAAACTTCGACATTCCACAATCAGCCATTCCTTTATTGTCAGTGTCAAAATCAGTTAAGCCAAAGACTTGAAAATAGCAGTGAAAAAGCCATGAGGTCAAGAAATAGTCAATTATCTCAATATGAAGCAGAAGTAGGAAAAAGACTGGTATTTCTGTAACTGTTACAGTAAGCAAAATGCATGAGCTGACAGTACTAGTCGCCAATGAATGAGACTCAGATGTACCATATACCACTAGTTTCGGAGTAAAAGTAAAATACAATTTCATGAAATACAGTAATGTAGCCTGTAAGTAAGGATATAGCATAAAGTGATATCAGCAATATAAGATAATCTGACTTTGTCCTAGAAATTAAGCCCTTTGAAGGTGATCTGCTTTAAAGGTTTAGGAGGAAGAAAGGCAGCTTTAAGTGCCAGGAGGGTTCTCCCAAAACATATGTTATCCAGTTCTGTATCCAGTTTCTGTATTTCATATTGTCTTTCACTATGAAAACTGGAACATTAGAGCCTTTCACACATTCTTTTATACTTGCTAAACAAAGGGTGTCAAAATATGTCAGCAAAACATTTTAGAGTAGGACATATCTCTGCCTGTGTTATGGTGGATTAATTAACACTACTTTTTAAATAAAATTACATTTTCACAACATGTGAATGCCTCACAATACCAGGAACATAAGTATTAAGTAATAACTCACTCCAGCCCAAGTGCCCAGCCTACAGCTGTTTTAGCAGGCAGCACTCAGCACAGCAGTCAGTAGTCTAGTCAAGACAGCACTAGCATCCACGAGTAAAGAAAGACTCAATCTAAAAAAGTAAGTAGTAACTTTAAACTTTTAATTAAACTAACAGCTGTACTCAGTCGGAGATGCACTGCTCACCAAATTCACACCCTCTTGATCACTCCCACAGGGGCACTAGTGCACTTAGTTTCATACTCGGCTCCTTAAAGGCAAGAAACAAATCAAGTGACCCAATTGCATCACATCAAGTATTCCAGCAGATGCACTGCAAAAAATATATAATATAACAAATCAGGCAACATCTGTGGAAAATAATTTTATTTATTTATTTAATTTCTAACACATTTAATAATACAATACCGGTAGTTATCATTAATACATTAAGTGAAAGGAATGCATTAAAAACACTGTTACCTTGGGAATATGTGGGAGCACAATGAATAGAAAAAAATAAAACTTGTTGCATGTGTCTCAAATCTAGTAACAGGCCAGTGTAGGACACAGATCTCAGCAGGGGCGTTCTGGGCATCTGGCAGTTCTGGTGAAGGTCAGACGGGCTGGTGCCAAAATGGCCAGTGGGACAGTGCTCTTCGAAAATGTACGTGTAAAAAATGCTTTTTGTTTAAATCAGTATCCACAAAATCACAACTATCTTTATCCACTGTCCAAACGTATCCAAAGTGTTAGCAGTTATATTAAAATGTAATTCAGCAGCCTATCACGTAATCTAAGCACATGTGTGAGACGGCTTCTAATTAGTCCTGTTACTCTCACGTTCTCTTCCCGCGTTTTAATTGCAAGGGAGAGAGCAAGAGAGTGGTGAAGCAAGCGATGAGCGACCAAAGAAGAGAAAATCAGTGATCCGAATGGATTAGTGTTTAAACTTTAAGGTAAGTTCTATTTTTTTTTTCCTTGGCAGGAATGACCAGATAATTTCTGCATTTTTTTCCTGGCAGGTTCAACCAGATGCTTTCTGTATTTTTTTTTCCTGGTAGGTTTAACCAGATACTTTCAGTTTTTTTTTTCCTGGCAGGGTCAACTAGAAACTTTCTGCATTTACTTTTTTTCCTCTGGCAGGGTCGACTTGATAATTGCTGTATTTAATGATTTCCTGGCAGGGTTAACCAACCGTTTCACAACATACCTTGCTATGATTTGTCTTGGAGTCATATTCAGTCCAGTATTTCACTTGCATGTTAAAAAAAATTTAATAGGTACACACATCTGCAAAGCATCTAAAATGCTGTTGATATTTTGTATAGTAATATTTTTTTTTGCTGATGCTATATTTGCTTTTGCACATGTATGCTTAGCCCACTGCTCTGCAGTATTCCCTAAAGTCAATGTACAATGTCTTAATGATACTGTCTGAAGTTAAAGTGCAAACCATGCCAAATGTTTAAGAAAGTTCTGTAAACCCATCAAATGTTATCAGATTTTTCCCCTTTCCACCATTAAATTGCAATCCCTTTGTATCTGTAAAAGGCTAAAAGTTAATGGTCCATTAGAGATGTAATATGTTAATGCAGGTGTTAATCAACCAACGGCTGACAGTTACCCTTTGCCAGTCCCAGCCCTGGACCCTTTTTTGATTTTGCGCTCCCAGGTCTTCCTTTCTTCTTCTCTCCCTGTCCTCCTCCACCCTAGTCGGCAAGGCCTCCCCTCCAGCAGCTCCACTTTCACTGCACTGCAGCCAATGATCAAGAGAGGAGATTCCCACCTCTACAGAATGTAGGGCACTATGCCAATTCCCAGGGCCTCCTCGCTCACTATACTTTGCAGGAGACTATGTAGCACATTATCTTTTATACATAGGCTATGGTATCTTTTATACATAGGCTATGGTCTGCTTATGAGTAAGAGCAATTGCGCTGCTACTGCAGTGAATGTTAACAAATCTTTATAACTTCTTAACTTGATTGATAATAGATTTCAATGTCAGAAGTCCCACAATAGCTACACATACATTATTTCTGCTAAGAAGGGATAAGGGGGTTTAACCCATGTGTGCTGTAAGGCAGCACACTCCTTCCCATGAATAGCTGGTAGTGATTCAGAAAACCCAGCTACATGATGTGACTAGGCCAAATCATGTGACTGGCTATGTTATATGTTAATAACTACATAATGGAGTGCCACATATCACAATGACGCAAAACAAGAGTGGTTCAGAAATGTTTAAATGCTACTCTGCAAAGATGCTTTAGATTTGAACTTGGCCATATGCTTTTCTTAGTCAGAGTACACTGCACAAATATGCTTAGTGTTGCTGCAGCCATTGTAACTGTGTATCTGCAGGAAGCTTTCATTGCAGCTGCTTTACCTGACTGTGAGCAATGTCGCGCAAAAAAAAAAAACACAATGTGTTTATAAAATATATATAAAAAACAGTAAGTTTGTTCTAGTTACACACACACACACACACACACACACACACACACACACACACACACACACACACACACACACACACACACACACACACACACACACACACACACAAAATATAAATGCAGAATTACTGCCAGTATGTGGAAAACTACAACAATGCTATGCATACTCAAAGGCAAACTATGAAAGTACAAAGGGCAAGGCAGAGTTATCATTTCCACAGTTAAAGAAGGGATCAATCATGTATCAGAAAGTGCACTTGATGAACCACCATCTTGGCTAGAACTCTGTGTTCTAAAGCTTCTTCCTTAGTGCAATGAGGATTTCTACCTGTCATCATGCAGATGCACATCTCTCAGTATGGTGATTATGCCAATTAGGGGTCAGCTTATTAATGTTAATAAATTGTTCAATTTGCACAACAGGCAAACAATAAGCAGCATGGTGACTTCTACACAACTCTGTGCTTATGCATGAGCACCAGTAGGCAGTTTTATTCATGAATAGCTTTTTATTAGGTTTCAAGCCAACTGAGAGAGGGAGGCTGAGCCCTGAGAGGAGATTGTTAAGGCAAACATTGGGTAAAAGGCTACTGCAGCACTAAGCTTTTGAGGCTTAGACCGCAACAGCCTGTTGAGTCTCTCAATTTCAAGGTTGGTCACCATTCTTTTATCTGCTGGTATGTTTTTCAGTTTTCTATCCACTATTTTTTATCCAGTTTTCAATCCAATGTCTGCTCTTTGTATTAGTAGTTTTTTACCCAATGTTTGCCCTCTATTTTTGTTGGTTTTTATTCAATGTTGGCTTTTCATCCAGTTCTTTTATCCATTTTTTATCCATAGTTTGCTCTTAGTTTCAGTTGTTTTTATAGCCCTTTGGTTGCATGTTATTACAGTTTTTCTGGGTCCTGTGTTTTAGTTTTATAGCTTGTAACAATTCCCTCATTCGAGCAGTAACCTTTCTGTACCCTTCCCTAGCATGTTCCAATCAGCCTTGGCTGACTGTAACAGGACTCCCAGCCTCCAAAACTTTTTGTCTGGCACTGCCTTCTCCATTTTATCTTGGACCCCATTGGTAACTCTCTGTTGTTTTCTTTTCGTTCCTACTTAGCCAGCCTTGTTCTGGACCCTTCTCTCTCATTTCCCACTTTGTTATGGCCCTCCTTTGCCTCTTATCTACCTCGGGGGAACCACATGGCCACCTGGGACCTCTGGTGCCACGTGGAGCCCCCTCCACAGCCCTTTCTCTCCCCGCCTTGGTTCCCCCGCCGCCCACGAGCTAACAATGGCTGCCCTTAGCCCTCAGTAGCTCCTACTCCAAGATCCCCAGCTTCTCTTAGGCCCCACGTAGTCACCTACACTCGTGGCGCCCGGCTCCCTGCTCTTATTCCTGTTTTCCTTCTTCTTTAACCCCCTTTCTTGGCTCCTATTGGGCTCCACCTGGTCTCCCGCACTCACAGCGTCATGTGGAGCCTCCCCCCGAACCCCTGTTTCCCCTGGAGCTCCTCCAAGGTGCTCAGTTCCAGCAGCGTTATGTGGTTCCCTTTCCTGACCATGTGGCTGGTGGCCAGCCTCTCCATACTACTTTCCTGGCTGTCTTGAGCCTTCCCTTCCCAAGCTTCTTTCTGACCGCCACACTCAGCAGCATCTTGCTTATTCCTTTTCTTGGTTTTTCCTCCCAACCCTTCCACTCTGTGTACCTCCTAGCCACAGGCGGACTTTAGCATCTTTTTGCCACGTGGTTTCTTTGTTCTTTTCCCCAGCACACTCTCCCACTTGCATCCCCACCAGTCCCCTTCCACTTAGTTACGCCTCTGGTAGTATTTTTGTCATTACATGTGATTCTTGTTCATTTTGTGTTTCTTTTTGTGATTTTAATGTACACTTTTTGTTTTTGGCTTAGATGTTCCTGTTAGATTTTCCATTATTTTTGGAAGCATCTTGCTTATTCCTTTTCTTGGTTTTTCCTCCCAACCCTTCCACTCTGTGTACCTCCTAGCCATAGGCGGACTTTAGCATCTTTTTGCCACGTGGTTTCTTTGTTCTTTTCCCCAGCACACTCTCCCACTTGCATCCCCACACAGTCCCCTTCCACTTAGTTACGCCTCTGGTAGTATTTTTGTCATTACATGTGATTCTTGTTCATTTTGTGTTTCTTTTTGTGATTTTAATGTACACTTTTTGTTTTTGGCTTAGATGTTCCTGTTAGATTTTCCATTATTTTTCCACAGCCATCCTGAAGAAGTTTTAGATGAAAAGCGTAACCTAACCTCCTTCACAATTATAAAAGTTTGTTTAGCTAGGTTTAAATGAGTTTTTTAACATGTTTTAACTAGAGTCTAGTAAAATTATTAAACAATGTTTTTGAGCAAAATAATTTGAGTTAACATGGACAGTGTTCTAGCTAACTGTAGATAGAGTGATTCTTCCAATGAGAATGTCAGGAGGAGATGTCAGCTTTGGTGACCCAATCTCATTAAAGAACACACCCACTTAGTGTTGGGCCCCACTGACATGCCCCCACCTTAATGTATAAATCTGTGAGCCTTTCACCATTCTGTCTCATTCATTGAAACTGTACTTTGATGGCTGGAATAGACTTCAAGGACTTCTAGGAAGATTTTGCCTTCATTGTCTGCTTCATTTTGTCTGTTTTGTATTGACTCTCCTGTTGTTTACTGCTTTTTCTGCTCTTATCCAGCAAGACAGGCTCCCACCCAGATGAGCCTTAGCCTGACTCCACTGGATTTTAACTGATATTTATGCCTGAGGTTTAACTAAATACCATTTTGGTGTTTAGCCAAGGATGTTTTTCTGTGTTTCCAGCAAGGCGGGCTCCCACCTAGATGAGCCTTAGCCTGACGCCACTGGATTTCTAACTGAGATTTATAACTGAGATGGATAACTAAGGTTTTACTAAATACCATTTTGGTGTTTAGCCTAGGACTGTATTCTGTGTTTCCACCACTGGGATTTGGTCCATGGTATTTTTTGACACCAAGACTAGTGTGCAGCCCAGGACTGATTTTTCAAAAGAACATTTCTCCATAGGACACTTCTAGGGAGAGCACCCGAGTTACTGGCCTTCCACACACAAGTGCTCATTAGCTGCAGCTTTGGGGTATTTCTTGTAGGACTGTCTACAAAGAAAAAAATATTTGTTACAGTACTAATGATATTACATCAACATTAAGGAAAGTGAATGTAGGAGCAGGCAGCTCACCAAACAGGATGTAATCTGTGACTGATGACAAAAAAAAAACACACACCTAGGACAGGACTGAGAATGGACTACCACGAACTGTATGCTCTAACACAAGTGGTAAACCACTCACACACTCCTCTCTGATTAAGAGACAGGCCCACCACAATGATTATTACAATATCGGTAGAGTCATCATGGTGGGCCATCTCCACTGCCCTGCCACTTGTTAATGAGGTATTCCAGAGGAGTAGCAACACTAATTAGCCTTGTGCTCTCCTTCAGAAATGCCTGCAGGAAGGGCTTTGCATAACTTAGCAAAACTGGCCATGTCAATGAACAAAGACAAAATGCTGCAGTCCCTCATTATGGTCAGTGAAACAGACCCCACTGGAGGTATGGTCAGATAAGATCAGCAGAAATATGTTTGTATGTGTGAGATGTGGGGCAGTGTGTGTGCATGTCTGCAGGGGTGTCAAAAGTCTTTTACAACTCTGTGTGTGTGTCTTTGTGAACGAGTTTGTGTCTTCCTGGGTGGTCGGTCGCAATGGGGGGTTGGGTTACATAGGGGATTGCTAATGTAGGTGTGTGTGTGTGTGTGTGTGTGTGTGTGTGTGTGTGTGTGTGTGTGTGTGTGTGTGTGTGTGTGTGTGTGTGTGTGTGTGTATATAGGTGAATGAGTAAGTGTGCCAATGAATGTGTTTGCATGAGGGGAAGGGCATTTCATATTTAATGAATGTCTGTGTGCTTGCAGGGGTGTGTGTGTGTGTGTGTGTGTGTGTGTGTGTGTGTGGTTCTTGTGAATGCTCACAAGTGTCTGGAGGACTTCCTAAGGAGGATTCTTGTGCCAATGTGATGCATGGACCACATGAGGTAATTACCACCGAAGAAGTGCTGCTTAGCACTGGCAGTAATTACACATGATTTAAAGACTTGCAATTTAGCTGATAACAAGATCTTCCTCATTGAGGATAAATATGAAAAGAAAGGGGAAAAACACTTGTGCAGTAGAATCTCAATAACTTTTGAAAAGAAAACAAAATTTACAAATAAACTATAACCAACAAAAAAGAAAAAGAAGACACATAGTACATTACAAGTTCAACCACTGTATTAAGGTCAGTAAATTCATCCTCAAGTAACCTGGCAAAAAAAATAAATAAATAAAATACAGAACTTAATTAACTACAAAATAAATAGACAAACAGTAAGGACACAGTTACAACATGGTTAGTCAATACATTTCTATCAAAGTCTAGTTTGTGCCACATCTAAAATATTCATGAATATGTTTTTATGTTTCCTAGCATGTGACTTTCTAGCAATGCCTTCTATTACTAAGTCACACAGTCACAAATTGACTGACATAAACATGCAGTCTTAGTTCTGTTCACCCTCAGGGACTCCCCAGCAAAACAATTTAGGAGAAACGGCAAAAAAAAAAAAAAAAAAGTTACGTAGTTGACCAAGCATATAATCCATTTTTTCTTAGTTTCTTTCACAAACTGTGTGTGTTAGTGTAGCTTCCAAGCAGCAGCACACTGCCCTCCTCGCATGCTCCCTGCACCCAGGACATAGACCACAGACAGTGCACTTAAAGAAACATTGTCATAGCTAGCCACCCTACATAGATCAGCTTTACTCAGCCACCTTACAGAGATTAGCTCTACTTCCATCTCCCCGTCCGCACCTAGATATGAAAGATCAGTTTCTGGCTATCTGCAATCAAAGCAGCAGTGGGAAAGGAAATAATGGTCTACAGTCCCTACTGACCACTGTTTTCTCCAGTTTCAATTCCCAGATCATTTTGGTGCAGGGCTGCAGCAGCGTTGTTGGGCACAGTTGGAAAACAGTGATCATTCTTCGCACATACACAGATCAACAGACCTTGTTACTTCCAAAGTTACACACTCAGCAGCCAACAGCAGTAGCAATTTGGAAAAGTCAAACTGGAAAAGGAATACTTCATATCTTTTATTTAGCCAGTCAGTAACTAAGATGGCTTCATAACCTCCACGTCTGGACCAAATCTGAATGAAGAGGCTGGAAAAATGGGGTTGCTGCCAAATGTAGACTAAACTCCTTGACATTTGACCACTCTTTATGACATCCCTGCAGCTTCACTTTTATTGCCCACAAAATAAAACCTACATGCACTGTTTGCCCCCGGCAGCAATCTTCTTTAAAAATATATATATTTTTAAAAAAGACATTTTACTCCTCAGAATCTGAAAACTGTCCACTGTACCCCTTTCTAAATGCACTACAGTACCAGGATTGGCTGGGTGCCCATGATAGATGGCATGTGATTTCAGTGTAGCATTGGCTAGATTTGTGAGCCAATGTGAGAATATAAATCACAGCCATCTGATGTGAAAGTGGAAGAGTTGAACACATCATGTATTCCCCCTGTTAAAATGTTAATTTTTTAGAAATGTGGTGCTGTATGAGGTGTTATTTTTCTAGGGAGAAGGAGAAGGGCAACTGTTGCCTCTTGCCTCTCCTGTAGAAGCCCATGGACATACCATTATACTGATTCAACAGGCAATAGCTGTACAAGGTCTTCTCCACTAAACATCTGCTTAGAAAGAAAAGCTTTCCAAACTGGTCCTTCTGTTTATCAGTGTTAGGTTAAGAAGTAAAACAACTGCTAAAAGATCCCCTTAAAGTAAGTTCTGTTCTTTTTAACTGAACAATTGATTAAACACCACACTAACTATGATGCTAGAGAGCATTATCGTTCTTAGCCAAATCCCTTGGCAACTATTTATTATTTGGGGAATCACACATCTTAGTAGCACCACGAGCAGTGTAATGGATAGGTATAAAGTAGTGAAATAGTGACAATGACAGCACTTTAACTGTTTGAAGATCCTCCAAATGCTTTAGAAGCATGAACAAAGACTAAATCAAGAATCAACACTGCCACCATCTTCATTTAATACATCACTTGTCCTTTTGAGCGTTACAGTAGTACCAAGCAGATAAAAGTAGAGTTCCCTATCCCACCAACAGTCTCCAGCCTATCTTATAAGATCGCCAGGCATTCTCACAAGGTCTACAAACCACCAACTGACATTTTTCAACACAGAGGAGCAGCTGCTTTGCTCTGAGCTCCTCCTGGACTGCAAGGGTCCTGTCTCTGTCATAAACAGCCTAGCTACCCTATAGAGGAATATCACTTCTGCTATCTGTAGCTAAAATCTCATCCTGTTGGCAATTTGACAAAATGCTTGACCATATGGAAGGATGAGGACATGAGTTGATCAGTAAACTGAAGGCTTCATCCTACAATTCAGCTCTCACTACGCTAGCACAGTCTGCTCCAACATCTATACTAGTGATGCCACTGCTACAGTCTTCCAGCCTGTCACCTGGTTCCTACCCTCACTCAAACATACAAAACATACCTAAACTCCTCCACATGAGGCAGCTGCTCTGTCTCACGTTAGATGAACAATCCACTCATTTCTGAGCGACATCCAAGACCCCTGATTTGGAGATGCTGATTTTTATCCAAACCTACTTCAAACTCAGCAGTGCTTTGCACCCATGCTAACTAGAGATCCCATTCATTTGAAGCTTAAAAGTGGAACATCCTCTACAAACAGTAAAGATGTGACTCTTGTGGTCATAAACTAGATATGCTTCAGACTTTAAATGCATCCTGATGCCCCCCATGCAAATCACAAAGAGGATGGGGAAAATACACACACACACTGGGTTTTATCCTACATCCATTGCAAGTATCCCTCCCTCCATCCATCCATCTGTCCAGCCACAACATCGGACTTAAACTCTAAAAACGCAGACATAACTCTCACTTTCCCAAATGTTGAAGTGGTAATGGGACCCTGTACTGTCAAAAGATGTTCCACAAGGCATTCCACACACATAATCATATGCCTTCTCCAAGTCCATAAAACACATGTAGACTGTGTTGACAAACTTGCATGATACCTACAATACTTGCGCAAGAACAAGGAGATGATTTACTCTACCAGAGTTAAGACTGAATCTACACTGTTCCTCCTGAATCAGAGGCTGATTATTGAGAAAGATACATTTCAATCAGCATGACATCTGTTTTTGCAGGAAGGCTGAGGAGTAAAATCCATTTATAATTGGAGGACACCGTCATCTCAGCTTTTTACAGAATGGGAACCACTCAGTCTGCCAGCAGAGAAGAACTGCCCCGGTCTTCCATAGAACATTGAAAAGATGTGTTAATCATAGCAACCTTACAATCTCCATCACCTTCAGAATTTCTGGATGGATCTAACCCATTCTCACAAACTTTCCACAGTGGAACTGTTGAAACACTGTAATAAGTTCAGCTACTGAAAGAGCTCTAGTCTACCATCGGCTCCTGGCACTGTTTCTCAGAAGAGAGCATGTCCCCAAGACTAAGGAATTTCTCAAAGTGTTTCTCCTAACTATGAACAATGTCTCAAATAAGGGTCAGCAATTATCCATCTTTCCTGAGAAAAGCATAGGCAATATCTTGCTTCTCCATCTTGAGTCACCAGGTGGTCTGCCAGAATATCTTCCAGGTTGTCCAAAGGATATGCTCCACAGGGATGTCTGGCGACGTTATGGTAATCTCAAGCCACTTCGGCAAGTTGAAGAGTCTACCAAGTTAAAAGAAATAAGCTAGGAGCCACTCATTATCTGGGGTTGTAATAAGTAATATACAATTGTGATTATTGACTATGACTGAGAAAAAAGGTTAGCTGTAAGTCTGGAAAGAACAAAAATCACTGAAGTTGCTGACTATGAAGGCATTCATGAACAAAGCAAAGTTGTTAATGTCAATGGCAGATCACCAGGAAGAGGAGAAGCAGAAAATGACCAATTAGGTGCTTTGGGTTAAGTTGACAGAAAATTTTAAAAGTAAAAATTTAAAAAAAAATTGGTGCTTAACTTGCTAACTGTATAGCTCAAGCAAAGAAAAGAGAAAATAAATTGTGGTGCTATGAACTCTCATGCTATGGCCACTGCAAAGCTGAAAAAATAAAATAAAGAAAGAGAAATACAAATGTGTGTTAAATGAGTTGGAGAATAAAATCATAACTTTTGGTATCAGTGAAGGAAAAATAAGTTATGTCTTACCATAACGTTCCATCTGTATTGTTGATCCTCGTTCAGTCATTATGTGTGGGTATCGGTTCCGACCTCGGAACTGAGCCGGCCATCTTCCAAGCTCACATCAGCAACAAACTCTTGAGCTAAAACGCTTAGCTAGAATTCCCCTCTCCCTGTTACCTCAGATTGAGTTTGCAAGTCAAAAGAAGGTAAGGCTACCTCTGGTCAAATGACCTAAAAGAACCGGATGGTGATATCCACTAGAAGCCACAGGAGGGGGAAGGAGGGAGGGTCGTAATGACTGAACAAGGATCAACAATACAGATGGAACATTAAGGTAAGACATAACTTCTTTATCTGATATTGTTAATCCTCGTTCATTCCTTACGTGTGGGACAGAGTCCCCAGCTACCTCTATTCCTGGGAGGGTCTCATGGAAGGACATTCCTGAGCACCATAGAACCAAAAGATGCTCTGCCCCTGGAGGACAAATCCAATTTGTAATGATTGATGAAGGTATGAGGCATAGCCCAAGTTGCAGCTGCACAGGTGTCATATAAAGAAGCTCTGGCATGGAAGGCAGCAGAAGTTGCCACCGACCTTGTCGAATGAGCCTTTATGGTAGTAGGGAATGGAATATTATGTTGTGTATAAATGAAGGTCACACAGTCTTTCAACCATCTAGCCAATGTGACCTTACCAACAGCACATCCTAATCTAGGTCCAGAATAGGCCAAAAATAACTGGTCTGATTTATGAGAGGCCTTAGTCCTGTTCCAGTAGAAGCAAATTTGCCTGTGAATATCTAGGGTATATAGGCAATACTCTCCTTTGTTTGAATAGCTGGGAAAGAAAACTGGCAATTCAATGGTTTGGTTAATGGACATTTCAGAGATCACTTTTGGCAGAAAGGAAGGATTAGTTCTCAATGACACATATCTCTATGAAAACTCAAGTATGGACTCTTGATGCATAAGGCTTGAAGCTCAGAGATACGTCTGGCAGAAGTAATGGTGACCAAAAACAAGGTTTTCCATGACAAGTATTTGAGGTCGTAAGAAGAAGCTGCTTCGAAAGGTGGCATTGTCAAAGCTTGCAGAACTAATGACAGGTCCCATGGTTGAATAGGTACTCTAAAAGGGGGCTTTAGATGATTCACACCTTTTATGAAGATCTTGCATAATTTGTGTGACATAAGAGAAGAGTCTTGGACACCCTAATGGAAATTAGATATTGCAGCCAAATTAACTTTAATGGCAGAGGCCGACAGACCTGACTGAAATAGGTTGGTTAGATACTCCAGTACTATCGACACTGGTGCTGAAAAGGGATCTATTTGCTTTTCTTTCAGCAAAAGGGAAATCTTATCCACTTGCTTACATAAGTAATTCTAGTGGAAGACTTATGAGATGCAATAAGAATGTCCCGTACTGGCAAAGAAAGATAATTTTGCCTGGCAATCAAGGGAATTGGAGGAGCCAAGCTGTGAGCTTCAGGCTGTCCAAGTTGGGATGAATCAGATTCTGCAGATGGGAGATCAACCCCGGGTTTGGATGGAGAATCCATGGTTGTAGCAGGTAAGGCCAAAGGAAGGGGAACCAAATCTGACAAGGCCAATATGGTGCTATGAGGATCACCTTGCTCTTCAACTGGCGGGCTTTCTTCAGAAACTGGGAAATGAGGGGGAGAGGGCCAATCGTGGACTAGAGCATCCCTGGGTAACTGTCCCGGAGGGGGAATCAGGGCGAAGTAGTTGCTGCATTTGTAGTTGGTCAGGGATGCAAAGAGGTCACAGCAAGGAAGACCCCAGCGGTGGAAGATCTCCGCCGCTATCAAGGGATTCAGGGACCACTCATGAGGTTGTAGAATGCACCTGCTGAGTCTGTCTGCTATCACTTTGGAACTCCCGGGAATGTGCGTTGCTAGAAGAAAATGGTCGGTAGCCATCACCCAATGCCATATCCTCATGGCCTCTCGGCAAAGTGGGTAAGATTTGGTTCTGCCCTGTTTGTTGATGTACCAGACCACTGCCATGTTGTCTGATTGTATCGCAATAGTCACAGATGGCAGCAGGGGATGGAATGCCTGCAACGCCAGAAGCACCGCCCTCAGCTCTAGAACATTTATATGCAGTTGGGCCTCCAATTCGGACCAAGTACCTTGGACTGTCTGTCCCTGACATAGCCCCCCACCCCCCACCCCATCAGGGAGATGTCTGTGGTCACTGTAGCCTTGGGCTGCTGGGGGGAGAAGGGATGAGACCATTGTGATGGGTTGTGGATCATCCACCAATTTAAATCCTGTTTGCACCTGTGAGTCACTCGAATCTTGTCTGAAAGAGGATACTGAAAAGGATACCATTGGGTGAGCAGTAGCCATTGTAGAAGTCTCATGTGAAACCTGGTCAGGGGGACAATGGTGATGGAAGCTGCCATGGAACCCAACAGCTGTAGGACAGAGTGAGATGTGGATTTCTCCATTGAAAGGATTGGGATCAGTTGTTGCTTTATCCTTAGAATTCTGTGCTTTGGAATGGATGCTCTGCAATTCTTTGTATCCAAGATGACCCCTATGAATTCTGTGGACTGAGATGGGGTGAGATTGGATTTTTGCCAATTTATGGTTATGCCTAGCTTTTCTGCAGTGAGGAGAGAGTTTGCCAGAGCTTCTTCCAATAGATGTCTGGTGGGGGCGGAGGTGAGCCAGTCGTCTAGGTATGGAAACACCTGGAATGCTTGTAGTCGCAAGTGAGCTGTGACGACTGCCATGCACTTTGTGAACACTCTGGCTCCCGCACGGAAGTGCAGAAATCTTCTTGATGGCCTGTCCACTTTTATGTGGTAGCACGCATCTTTAAGCTCTATCGAGCACATCCAATCATCTTTTTCCAAAAGTGGGAGGATAGACTATATTGTGCCCATCCGGAATTTTTGTACTCTTACAAACTTGTTCAATACACTGAGATCCCAAATTGGTCTCCAGTCCCCAGTTTTCTCTGGCACCAAAAATAGTCTTGAGTAGAATCCGGATCCTATCTGGTCTGGAGGGACTATTTGGATGACTTTTTTTCTTAGCAGCTTTGACATCTCTAATGCTGCTTCTTCCTTTGACTGGGTGGAACTTCAGGTAAGTCTGTTGGGGGGGGGCAAGACAAAGACTGAAGGGAATATGGTAACCTCTGGCCTTTGTACCCAAGAGTCAGTGGTGATGGTTAGCCAGGCAGAAGGGTACAAGGAGAAACGACCCCCAACCACCTCCAAAGGAAAGGAGTTGGGCCGCTCTTCAGGAGCGCTGGTAAGATTGGCCAGGAAAAGAGTCCCTGGAACCCTGGTTATGCAGACCCCCTCTGCCCCAAAAAGGGTGTCTTCCCTGTGAGTTTCCCCCTCTGCCTCTAGGGAACAACTCGGCCTGTGTGTCACGGAAAGGACCCTGAGACTTTTTGTACCATATCTTCCCACTCTTCTGGTTTCTGGAGAAAGCATGTTGAGGGGAAGAATAACGGACACCCACTGCAGAAAGTGTCTAACTGTCCTGTTCACATCTGGCCAGTGTGCTTTTAACCTTGGGTCCAAACAATGAAGAGGCTTCGATGGGAGCATTGAGAAAGGAAGGCTTGAAGGGTTCCGTGAAATTACTTAAGTGCATCCAGGTGTGTCGTCTCAGAACACCTGAACTCGCCGCTCTAGCTGCTCCTTCTGATGTGTGAGATATCAGGCGCATGGAGGAGTTAGATATTGATTCAATGGTGGCCAGCTGAGAGGCCATTGTCACGGACCTCATCAGACATGGCACCAGCCAAAGTTTCAGAGAGCTCAGAAATGAAATCCCTTTGAAGCCTGGTAAAGTGTGCCATATAATTCAGGGACCCGATTGCAAAGGTCGCAGATACAAAAGTACGCTTCCCTATTCTGTCCAGAGCCCGGGACTCTTTGTTGGCCGGATGGCCAGTCTGGCTTTCTTCTTCCGCCAGGTTCTTCTTGGTTGCGGCCGCCACCACCACAGCATCTACAGGAAGACCTTTGGACCAATGGGGGTCAGTAGCAAGAGGGGACAATATTTTATCTGGCCTCTGGGGAATGGCCTTAATGGTGTCAGGAGCCTTCCATGCACGCTGCACGATGAGCTGGACCAGTTCGTCGGCAGGTGGAGTAGCCCAAGAGGTAGGGGGCCAGGCACGAAAGACCTGCAGGAAACACAGACTCTTCAGTGGTCGGGTTAGAAGGCTACCAGTCACCTCTCTGTTTAAGGATTTCAAGGATATCACCAAAGGATACCTCAGAGGGTGACCGAGGGGACCCTTCTCCATCATCAAAGTCTGTGTCTTCAGTAAGGGACTCCTATGTGGAGTCCATGTGCTTCCTCTTGCACAAGCTTTTTCGATGAACTTCCTCAGAGGGAGAAGCTGGGGAAGATAATGCAAAAGGGGTTTCCTGTGGGAGTACATCCTGAGGCCCTTGCGCCCAGTGTCCGCTAGAAGCGACTTGTGTACAATGCAGTCCAGAGGAGGGTGGGGAGATTGATAGCACAGTATTGCCAGCCGACGTCAAAGCCTTCTCCATTAGTTGGAAGGCCAGTCCACCTGAAGAGGGGTGAGTGTCCAGGACACAGGTTACTCCTCCCCTAAGTGGCTCAGCCTGCCGAATCGGAGTCCCTGGATGGCTGTGAAACACCAAATTATATACGCCACAGCTGACATCTTGGGTCATAGCAAAACCCTCTTGCCACGAAGGCAGCTGCAGTTCCTTTAGTGAGGTCCATAAAGGGAACTGTAGAGGGGGAAGACTGTGCTATATCAAGGGGCTTCAAAGGCAATGAAGGAGGAGAATAAGTAGGGGTCTTTGGCAAAGGGTGATCACCTCCCAAGGAAGGATAGGTCCCGAGGGGCGGGATACCTCTGGCCAAAAGCACTTGATCCACAAGATGCAACACGTCATGTTCAGAGAGGCTTCTAGTGGATTTCACGGACACGGCTGAGGGAGAGTCAGGTCTATCCAAAGATGGGGCAAGATCGGTGCCCACCTCACCAGTCTGCACTGAAAACAACGGGCCCATAAGGGACTGAACTACAGGTGTCTGCACCGAGGAAATCATCGGTGCTGAAGTCATGGTCTGTACCAACGATAAGGTCGGTGCTGAAGTGGTTGTCGGTGCTGAGGCTGGGACCAAAATAATCAGCGTCAATAACTGAGTTGTCGGTTCTGGGTAAGGTGTCAGAGCCGATGTGGTAACAGTCTGCATCGACTGTATAGTCGGTGCCAGTGGAGAAGTCTGAACCGAGGAACCCCTCGGTACCAATACGGTAAAAAGCTAGTCGGTGCCGAAATCACAGATGGCGCCTATGGCCTCGGTGCCAATGGTCTAGGCACAGAAAGGGCTGGAGCTGAAAAAGTCAGATCCGAAGTGGAAAACTTAGCCTTCTTGGGTCTCGGTTTTTGGGAGTCCCCAGCCAGGGATGAAGGAAGAGACTTGGCCTTTGTATGTTCATCAGTCTTTTTCTTATGGGATCATGAAGGGGTTGAAGCCTCCGACCCAGAAATAGCCTCTGAAAAAGGAGATTTAAGTAGCCCCTTCAATAACAATTTATTTTTCCTCTCAATCAACGTCCTGTTAGAGAAATTCTTACAAATTCCACAGGGCGGATCAACTGATAAATGAGGCACACCCAAGCAATAGACACACAGGGAATGTGCATCTGAAGTAGGCAATTTATGGCCACAATCTGAACATCTCTTAAATCCTGGACTACCTTTTTTATCTGCCATGTTAGGAAAGAAGGAAAATCAGAAAGAATACCAGCAATGGTACAAGAAATACCCAAAGGTAAGGAGGAAAAGGGGTTTACCAACGATGGTAAAGAAGAAAATACCTTGCGGTAAATAGGAAGAAGGGGACTGAAAAGATTCAAGAAGGGATAATCGCTAAATGCAATAAGGTAAGAGAAAACAATTTAGTAACTTTTCTGACAGAAAAAGTTGTTTTAGACTAGTATGATAAAATATTGTACTTAGCTCAAGAGAAGTAGCTTGACACGACCGAATGGCAACACTGCAAACAAAATCTGGGGTAACAGGGAGAGGGGAATTCTGGGTAAGAGTTTTAGCTCGAGCGTTTGTAGCTGACGCGAGCTTGGAAGATAGCCGGCTTGGTTCTGAGGTCGGAACCAATACCCACACGTAAGGAATGAACGAGGATTAACAATATCAGATTGTCTATTACAATATGTAAGATGTCATATATTTTATTCAGCAACATATGGAGTGTAGTTTTTTAGTTACTTTTAAGACTTTTCTTGATGCACAGGAAACACTGAGAATTATTTGTGAGCATGATCTAAAAGGCAAGGGTTAGCTACACAAGAAGTGCAGGATGCAGAAGGGAAGAACCACTAAAAAGAACTGTGCATCATCAAAACTTTCAACTCTGGATTAGTTAAAATGTATAAAACTATAAAACAATGAGGGCTTAACTACTCTCAAAATTCATTTGTCTCACATACAGCTGTTAAAAAGGAGGATGAAGTGTGGCTTATAAACAAAATGCCACTGACATGTATTAACTACGTCAAATGTTTAAGATACATATGTAGTAATGTATGAAATGAAATGCTTTTCAGTTTATGGGTAGTTGGTCTGAAAATGGTGGGAGCTCGTGCTATTGCTGAAAAACTAGCCTGCACTGATGGAAAAATCATGCAGCATGAAGTGTGCCTATACATAATCTCAACACCACTGGTCCTTAATTATCTGAAATTTGCTAGGAGTACATAAAAGGTTATGAACTAAAAATGGATTTTCTCATCTTGCACTGTGTGTAGATGAGATGTGAATGATGGGACAAGAAGCTCCTGCTATGCATTTCCACGAGCTCAATATGCAAAGACGTTACTGAAGTTATTATAAATCCAGCTGATAAGGAATATTACAAAAGAGACAGAGGACATAATGAATGTAAAAATTACAAGTGACTATATATACAATGATTTGATGGTCATTGCAACAGCAGTATCTGGAGTAAAAATGAAAATGGTTAGATAGGGTAGAAGTTCATCTTTACCTTCCAATTATAATGAAAGTGGTCAAAACTGAGTAACTAACTTTTCATCAAAAAGGAAAGAGAATCATTTCAGTTCTGATTAAACACAGTGGATATAAAAAGTGTACACACCCCTGTTAAAATGCCAGGTTTTTATGATATAAAAAAATGAGACCACAAGAAATCATTTCAAAACTTTTCCCACCTTTAATGTGACCTATAACCTGTACAATTCAATTAAAAAACAAACAAATCTGTTAAGGGTAAAAAATATAAAAAATAAAAAACCCACAATAAGCTGGTTGCATAAGTGTGCACACTTAAACTAATACTTTGTTGAAGCACCTTCTGATTTAATTACAGCATTCAGTCTTCTTTTGTAGGAGTCTATCAGCATGGCAATATTTACCCACTCTTCCTTGAAAAAGCACTCCAAATCTATCAGACTGCGAGGGCATGTCTTGTGCACAACCCTCTTCAGGTCATTCCACAGATTTTCTATTGGATTTGGGTCTGGGCTCTGGTTGGGCCATTCAAGAACTTTAATTTTCTTCTGGTGAAGCCATTCTTTTGTTGATTTGGATATATGTTTGGGGTCATTGTCGTGTTGAAAGGTGAAACTCCTCTTCATCTTCAGCTTCCTAGCAGATCCCTGAAGCTTTTAGGCCAAAAGTGACTGGTATTTGGAACTGTTCATAGTTCCCTCCACCTTGACTAAAGCCCCAGTTCCAGCTGAAGAAAAGCAATCCCAAAGAATAATACTGCCACCACCATGCTTCACCGTTGGGATGGTGTTCTTTTGGTGATGCGAAGTGCTGTTTTTGCACCAAACATGCCTTTTGGAATTGTGGCCAAAAAGTTCAACCTTGGTCTCATCAGATCATAACACATTTTCCCACATGCTTTTGGGAGATACTGTTTTATAAATTTTTGCTGGGCCTTGATGTTTTTCTGTGTAAGAAAAGGCTTCCATCTTGCAACCCTACCCCATAGTCTAGACATATGGAGACTATGGGAGACTGTTGTCACATGTAGTACACAACCAGTACTTGCCAGAAATTCCTGCAGTACCTTCAGTGTGGCTGTAGGTCTCTTGGCAGCCTCCTTTACCAGTTTTTGTCTGGTCTTTTCATCAATTTTGGAGGGACGTCCAGTTATTTGTAACATCACTGTTGTCTCATATTTTCTGCACTTTTTGATGACTGTCTTCAGTGTTCCATGGTATATCCAATACTGTGGAAATGTTTTTGTACTCTTCTCCTCACGGATACCTTTCAACAATGAGATCCCTTAGATGCTTTGTAAGCTCTCTGCGAACCATGACTTTTGCTGTAGCAAGCAACTCAATAAATGTCAGGAAAATCCTACTAGGACAGCTGAACTTTATTTGGGGTTAATCAGAGTCTCTTTAATTGATGGCAAGTGTGAACCCAAGAAGACTGAATGTTGCAATTAAATCAAAAGATGCCTCAAAAAATATTAGTTAAAGGGCGTGTACATACAACAAAGTATTAGTTTAAGGGTGTGCACACTTATGTAACCAGCGTATTGTACGTTTTTTATTTTTTTCCCCTAACAGATTTGCTTGTTTTCAACTGAATTGTACAGGTTATAGGTCACATTAAAGGTGGGAAAAGTTTTGAAATTATTTATTGTAGTCTCATTTTTTTATATTACAAAAACCTGGAATTTTAACAGGGGTGTGTACACTTTTTATATCCACTGTATTTAAGTTGCACTTGTAATGACCTGTGTGGTGTACACTTTGTACTTTTCTGCTTTTTCCCAGGTTTTAGTCAAAAACGTTATCTGTTTGCATTTTTTTAGTTTGGGTCAGACACCTTAGTCTTGTACTTTAATTTGTGGATTTGCAGTTGTGGGAAGACTGTGTTTCTACATTTTTCTGCTTCTAATTTTCACAAGTAGAATTACTTATAAAAGCATTTGTATGTTAAACCATGATGGAGCACAGTCTTGTTGTTTAATTCACAGTTATGACAACTGTGTACTACTCCACAGACCAAGAAATAACTGTAAAGTACAGTTTTGTACCTACCATAAATGTAGATGTCCGAACTGGATAGCATCTGCAGTCATAACAGCTGGGTTGTCCTGTCGTCAGGCAGCCCGTCAGTCGGCCGGATTCCAAAGTCCCTTCACCCGACGTCATCTCTGTTGGTCTTCGGGTATAAAGGCATCAGCCGACGCCATTTTCCTCAGTGTTTCTTGCCCCAGATGCCAGAAGCCCTCTTGAAGGCTAAAAATTTTGGATAGATGCCAATGTTTCCAAAAAGATATAGGTAAACACAAAATAAGCATGTATGTACATATATACAAACAAATACACCATAAAGACTCCCATCAGCTAGCTATTAGGAGGACAAAACAACCTAGGAGTACCTCAGAGGGAAGGAGGAGGGTAATCCTGACTGCAGATGCGACATCTACATTTATGGTAGGTACAAAACTGTACTATGTCCTTCATGGATGCATCTGCAAAGATTATGGTGTGTTTAGGATGTAGCCACTCCTCGTAAAAAAAGCGGTAGTGGCTGTTGCCCTTGTAGAATGAGGTCTTATGTTCTGTGGAATTGGTTTTCCATGGAAGGAGTAACAGAATCGTATGCAATTTCCTATCCATTTGAAATAGCTTTTCCTTCCCTTCCTGTTGCATAGGCCACAAAAAGTTGGTCCTCTGTTTTGTGGGTTGGGAAAGAAGGTAGGTAGGTGGATTGCCTGGTTTAAAGACACTCTGGATACCACCTTAGGCATAAATGTTGGATTAGTCCTCATGGACACTCTATCTTGATGGAAGATTACCATTAAGGCCTGTAGTTCTGAAACCCTCATTGCCAGTAGGAAAGCAGTTTTCCATGACAGGTGTTGTAGGTCTGCTGAAGGTGGTTTCCTTGGAGGTTTTACATTCTTGATTCCTCTGAGAAACTGCCTGAGCAAAGGGTGTGAAAAAACAGGTGGATCAAAGCTGTATTCTGCTGAAATAGCTGATGCATGTATCTTGATGGAGGAGTAGGACAGGCCTGAATGGAGAAGTTGATACTCCAGAATGTTAGGCATATCTATGTTTGACACATCTTTTCCTCTTTCAGAACTCCAAATGACAAACCTTTTCCATTTTCCAGCGTAGTTCCTTCTTGTTGAAGGTCTGCCTCCTTCACGAATACTGTCTTTCACTCTTTGGGAAGGTTCTTGATTAGCTGCTGCTATGTGATGTTCCATGCAGTCAGTTGTAACGTTTTTAGGTTTGGATGTATGGTGCTGTAGTTGTTCTGAGTTAGCATCAAAGGCATCAGGGGTATTGGCCACATAGTGTTCCGAGACAAGCTCCTCAGCAGTGGGTACCAGTGTTGTCTTGGCCAGTTTGGAGCTATCAGGATTATCCTTGGATGCTCTTCCTTGATCTTTAATAGTACTTTGTGTATCAAGGGAAGAGGTGGGAATGCATATGCTGTTAGGCCTTTCCAGCTGAAGGAGAGCGAATCCACTTTCCATGCTAGTGGGTGGAATGTCCTTGTGCAGAATTTTTGAGCTGTTGATTGTGAGGTGATGCGAATAGATCTATCTGAGGCATTCCCATTTCTTTGAGATGGTCTTGAAGATGTCCGGGTGCAGGTGCCATTCGTGGGCATCTGATGTGGTTCTGCTTAATATGTCTGCTAGAGTATTTTGTTTTCCTGGTACGAATATTGCCTGTAGCTGGATGTTGTAGCTGAGTGCCAGGGTCCACAGCTCCAAAGTCATTCTGCATAGGGGTATGAATGAGTGCCTATGTACCACATGACTGTGGTGTTGTCTGTCCTTATCATCAACTGGCCCTCTTTGAGAAGCGGTCTGAACTTTTTTAGGTTGATGTGCAGTTGATCCTGAGTCCACAATCCTTGCGCATTTGTCCAGCATATGGGCCCCCATCCTAGGTCTGAAGTGTCTGTTGTGATGCTCTGGCTTGCTTGACATCTGGAAGGCCTGGGTTGGACTGGCATGCCTGAGCCCACCATAGGAACTCCTGTTTTAAGCATGGAATTAGTGGGATTTCTGCTTCTAGGCTGTGTCTGTGTTGGGACCATAAATTCTTTAGGTACCACTGTAGTTTTCTCATATGTAGTCTGGCAAATGGGACCAAGATTATGCATGATGCCATAAAGCCCAAGGCCTGCAGTACCTTTCTTGCTGTTAACTTGCTCAATTTTGTTAGTGCCAAGAAGTAAAGTGTGAGTTCTTTTGTTTTTCTGTAGTTAGGAATGCCATTTGCCTTACTGTGTCCAATTCCCAAGAATGTCCTTGTTTGGGATGGTATCAGCCTTGACTTTTGTAAATTGACTGTGTATCCCAGTGCTTGCAGCAAGTAAATGACCCTTTGTAAATCTGTTGTCAACTTGCTTTTGTTGTCCCCTTGTAGCAGGCAGTCGTCCAGGTATGGGTAAATTTGAATTATTACTGATGCCAGGCATTTTGTGAATACTCTGGGCAGTAGATAAGCCAAAGGCAATGCTGAGAATTGATAGTGCTCTGATCCTGCAAGAAATCTGAGGTATCTTCTGCAGATTGGTCGCAGGTATGCCTCCTTGAGATCTAGAGTTACCAGCCAACACTCCTTGCCCAGCATGGGAAGAAGTTGCTGTAGGGTCAGCATTTTGAATTTTGGGACAATGATGTAGGTATTTAAGGTGGACAGGTCGAGAATTGGTCTCCAACTTTTTTCCTTTCTTGGCACTAGGAATAGTCTGGAGTAGAACCCTTTCCTTGCTCTGCTGTTGCCACTTTTCCCACAGCGCACATGTTTGTTAACTCCATTATCTGTTGTAGAGCCTCTGTTTTTTGATTTGGAGGTAGATTTGGCATTCCTCTTTTGATTGGTAAAGTGTGGAAGTGGAATCGGTAACCTTGATCTATGGTTTGTAAAATCCACTTGTCTTTTGTTATGTGGTGCCAGTTCTTTGAAAATAAGGTTAACTTTCCGCCTAGAGGAGCTGCTATTTGTTCCCTGGTAGGCGGATTTAGGATTAAGTCACTGTTGGTGTGTTGATGTAGTGGCAGTGGTTGTGTCTGTGCCTCTGTTGTTCTGTAGGCACCTCCTCTGGATTGGTTTCTGCCTCTGGGACGTTGAAATCTTGTGGAGTCAGGAAAGGACCAGGCCAGTTCCTGCTAAACCTTGGGTTGAACCTGCAGGAAATCTTTAACAGTTTGAACTGATTTTGCCTTTTCTTCCATTTTCTTCATAACCTGCTGGGCAGGTGCACCAAACAAATTTGTCTTATCCATAGGGCATCTAGTAACTTAGCTTTAGCCATGCATGCCTTCTAATCACTGTGCCAGTCATGGCTGATCTAAATGAAGCCTCCAGATTCATCAGTGGTTAGTTTTTAGTTAACTGATCAAGCATAAACTCTTGGTATTGTATCATGTGGAACTGACAGTTTAAAGCTCTAGCTGAGAGAGTAGCTGAAGTGTAAACCTTTTACCCCATCTGTCTAATGACCTTGCTTCCCTTTCAGAAGGAATAGGGTTTTAGCTATGGTCTTGGGACCCTGGGATATAGAAGGTGGTGATGAGTATTTGGTACCCTGTAAAATCTGTCTGGTTTGGCTGGGGTAATGAATCTGGAGCAGAGCAGACATCGTTGAAAGCATCATCTACCACAGAGGACAGGAGGTATAGCTAAGGGCCTGTGCTGTGGAAGGTGCAGAAAGGTTCTAAGTCTTTTCTGGAATCTGAAAAATCTTGTTGCTGCCATTGGAACTGCTCAAGGAGAATTCTTCTGGAGGAAGCAGCTGGAATGGATTCTTCAGCATCAGAATCTTCAAAATTGGAGAAAGGCCTCTGGCTGGTCAGTTATGTCTGATTCATCAGCAGAATCATCAGAGGACACTGGCTCAGGGCTCTGCCCTAGGTCTCTTCTCTGGGGGCTGAGAGGCCCTGTCAGGGTGAGATTGAGATCCTCTAATTAATGAAATTAAATCTTCTGCCAAAGTAAGCATTTGAGAACTAGAAGAGGGTCTAGTTGAAGGTGGTTTAACAGGCACTGTTTTCTTAGTCTTGGCTGCTTTAGCCCTGTCGAAGGCCTTAATGGACATGGCTGCTGGAGGCCTAGCAGCACCGAATGGTGTCTGATAAGTCAGTGGCAACCAGCGTAGTGGATAAAATTTCTGAGGCCGGTCTCAGCTGAAGAGATAGATTCGGCTGTACCTTGATCAGTTTTCTTTTCGTCGACCGGTGACACACTTCGCGGCTTAAGCATGGTTTGTCTGTCTTTATCTTTTTTTGGTAGAAGGTGTTGTCGGAGGATCCGGCGACATAACGTGCGCAAAGTCAGAACCGAAAACTGTTCTGCAAACTCCGACCCGGCGCCCTAAAGTTTTGTCGGTTGAAAGCTGGGCCTAAACAAGGCAGACAGTAAGAATGGAAATCTTTATGAGGTATTTGTTTCCCACAGGTTAAACAATTATTAACTTTTCTGACATCGGCTGAGGCAAGAAAGAGTCCCCCAGCTTCTGCTTCGGCGCCCACAAGAAAGACTGAGCTGATGCCTTTATACCAACAGAGATGACGCCGGTGAAGAGCGACATCAGCGAAGCGGGCCCCGACTTTGGAATCCCAGGACAACCCAGCTGTTATGACTGCAGATGCATCCATGAAGGACATCTGCTATTACTGGCTGAAAAACGGAACTGCGGACTACAAAGACTCCCAAGCTTGAATTCAATTTCTTCTCAAAAAACACACTTTATTAGGATTAAGTGCTTTCTTCCTGCTTAGCAAGAAGAAAGCGCTTAATCCTAATAAAGTGTTTTTTTTTTTAGAAGATATTGAATTCAAGCTTGGGAGTCTTTATAGTCAGCAGTTCCTGCTTAACAGGAGCCACGGTGGTGCAGTGGTTAGCGTTGTCGCCTCACAGCAAGAGGTTCTCCAGTTCATTTCTCAGTTGGAACGCCTTCTGTGTGGAGTCTGCATGTCCTCCCTGCAGTCAAGTGACATTTAAAGACATGCAGGTAGGTGCGTGCATGAATGGGTGCGCCTTCTTTGAAGTCTGGGCGTCGGGCTGGCAACTCGGCACTGTAAAAATCTACTGCCAATCATTAGCGGACCAGAGTTCCGCTGTGGCGACCCCTAACCGGGAAAAGCCAAAAGACAAGACTTCCTCCTTAACAGGACTTCATCGGAATCAAATACCACTGCTGATAAAAACCTTTTTATACCCATAAGCCTATGTAAATCAATTAACTGAATAATGTTCTATTATAATGTATTTAAAGAGCAGGCTACAAAAAAGTTAAAAGTCATCAAATAAAATTAGAACAGCACTGTAGTATTCTGTCAAACCAACATAATACATAAAATTCATTAGTACTAAAAGCACATTTCATTTAAAAATAAACACTTATAAATTAATTAATTAAAAAATACTAATAACGTTCATAAATGACAACTATCATATAAAAACTTCAAAAAAGTTCACATGTATAAATATTCAACTCACTTTAATCCCTAAGTTCTAAATTCTAAGATGGGTTTTAGGGGAATGTTATCATTAATTCCTGGGGGTCTAGAGGCGTTTAACATCAACTGTCACTTCACTTCTCTTTGCTCTAATAATGTTTTTAAGTCACCACCCCTTGGAGTAACTGATAATTTCTCCATTATTGCAAATTTAAATGTGTGGCATTCCAAACTACCGCAGTACAAAGGGCGGAGGTGTATCCATATTCATCAAGGATACCCATATCTCCAGGTTAGTAGTGCAGCATGATGCCCCAGAGATCATCCATGCACAACTATCAGCAGGCAAAACCACATTTCAAGTCGTAGCCGGTTATAGATCACCCACCATGTCCCAAGATGCTCACTCTGCATTCCTTGAGACATTGGAAAAAAAAAAGTCTTACCCAACACCATAATCTTGGGTGATTTCAACTACCCTGGTATAGACTGGGTGAACTACCAATGTTCCAACTCCTATGCTCAGCGATTCATAGACTTTATAAATTCAAATGCCCTTGAACAACTAGTATGTTCCCCCACTAGAGGGGACAACATATTGGATTTAATCATCACAAATATGGGCACCCATTGTACCACACCCGTTATCACCCCCACCTTGGTCAGATCCGCTCACAAACTGATAACCCTGGACATCCTCACTCCTCCACCTCCCCCAGTCAAAGAAACCATAGTCAAAAACCTTTCCAAAGCAAACTTCAAACTACTAGCATCCAAAGTGGAAAGCTTCACTATTCCCTTGCAGAAGGATAATGATATCCAGGATGCGGAATCCTACACCAAGACACTATATATGCATCTTCAGGATTGCATGGACCGTGCTACCCAAATAAAACCAAGACTCCTTCCTCAAGCAAGAAGAAACCAGTCTGGTGGACCCCGGCCATAAGCAAACTTTACAATAAAAGGAAGAGACTTATACAAAAAAAGGCCAAATCTCAAGTAGAAAAAGCATCCCTGATCAGCATTAGTAAGAAATTGAGGGCCCTCATCAAGTCAACTAAAGCTAATTTTGAAAAGAAAGTTGCCAGGGATGCCAAGGATAACTATAAGGCCTTCTATGGCTACGTGAAAAACCTAAATGGCAATGCTCAGGTCTGTTCTGAGCTAGTACAAAATGGAACAAAATACACTGACCCTTCTGACATTGGCAACATCTTGGCTGACAGGTTCAGTGCAAATCCCCCCTCCCCCTCACCACCTACATGGCCTATTACCATTCTAGGGGATTGTGTAAGTCCAATTATTACTGATACGTTGGTTAACAAGGCTCTATCTAAAGCTAAAAACACTGCCTCCATGGGACCAGATGGTGTCCCCAGGCTGTGTCATACGCAAGCTCCAAAAGGAATTCACCCCTCATCTTAATACCCTGTTCAGTCTCAACCTCTCCACAGGATATGTGCCTATAGAATGGTGCACGGCAATGGTGGTCCCGCTACACAAGGGTGGGGCCACAACTGACCCTGGGAACTACCAACCAATAAGCCTGACCAGTCTGATCTGTAAGGCTATGGAGCGAATCATTATGGAACTCATAAATGGAGAGATTGGGAACCTCCAGTCGCTGTACCTCACACAGTTCGGCTTCATCAAGGGCAGATCATGCCTCCTGAACCTGGTGGATTTCTTTGAGACAGTTACTCAGGCTATAGATAAGGGAAAGGAGGTACACACGGCTTACCTTGACCTTGCTAAAGCATTTGACACCATTCCCCATTCAGGTATTATTGATAAGCTCACCAGCCTGGGCATAAACCCTTACGTCACAAGATGGATCGTAAACTGGCTCTCAGACAGATCCCATAAAGTAAGAGTAGCGGGATCTATGTCCAAATCCAGACCAGCAACGAGTGGTGTGCCTCAGGGCTCTGTCCTGGGGCCTCTCCTGTTTGGCATATACTTCTCAGAAGTACAGGCAAGCACGGAAGGGCTGTGGCTGACTACGTTTGCGGACGACTGCAAACTGGGTGCTATAATAAAGTCTCCGGCCGACATGGAGATCCTCCAGAAGGGCCTAAATGAGACTGATGCATGGTGTCAAAGCCATGGTCTCAAGCTAAATGCAAAAAAATGCGTAGTAATCCCCTTTGGAAAAAACAGAGTACCCGCAAACTACAACACAGGAGGTAATCCCCTGAAATCAGAAGAAGAAATAAGGGATCTAGGGACCCAAGTAGATAGTCAGCTTTCCTTTGATAACCATGTTGCCAAAGTGGTTAGAAAATCCTTCTATGTGACCCATCTGATCATGAAAGGGTTCACATCAAGTTCCAAGGATGTAATGGTGCCCTCTCTACTCTTCCCTCATCAGACCCATTATTGAGTACAATGCACCAATTGGAATGTACCTGGCTAGACATCTCCAGCAGCTGGAAAGACCACAAAGGTACCTAACCAAGAGGATTACTGGCCTCAAACAGTTGCCCTATGCAGCACGATTGAAAAAGCTAAGACTGTTCTCTGTTGCATACTGCTTTCTCAGAGGCGATCTCTGTCTAACGTACAGAGCCATGTCCAGCCCAGAATTGTTGAACATGCTCCATCTTAGCAAAACCAAATCTACTCAAGCTACACGCTCTAGGGATATAAACCTCAACACAACATGAATAAGACATGCTGGAGGGATAGCTTCCCTTCGCAGAGACTTCCCTTACTATAGAACAGGGTCCCGATCTACATAAGACAGAGCCCCTTACTATCACTCTTCAAGAGGAACCTTGATGAGTGGATGGGTAGCAGAAGGTTCACACCAGGGATCACACCAACAGCACTACTAGATAGGGGCCAAGGGTACTAGCTGCTAGTACAAGGGTCTAGGGAACTACTAAAGGGGCGGTGAATACCGTACAATGTGGCTGGGCTAATATATGCCTTCGGGCAGATAGCCCAGTACCAACCTATGAACCTATAAATGCCTATAAAAAGCATTATTACTGTTCTGTTTCCTAATCTGATACAGGTGTTCGTATATTCTATTTTTCAGTGCCCTGTCAGTTTTTCCTACATAAAATACTAGGCAGGACATGCACCTGGCCAAATATACAACACACTTCGTACTACAATTTCCATTCTTGAAATAAACTGTAGTCTTGTTGATATTTTCTAATAGTGTGTCTATGTTGTCAAAAATAATAATAACATACATAATTACATTAATAGTGAATTATTCAAAGAGAACTTTTTATTGTTGTCTAAAGGGACGAAATTTGTCCTAAGCACAGACTTTAAATTAGTTGACACTCTGGTAGAGACTAAATTATACATTAGAAAACTGAATTTAGCTGTTCTTTTTAAGGACAAAGAACAAGAGGAGAACAGGTTGAGTTTAAAGAAAAAAAGTAGTTTTAATCCCCCCTACAGTCTTCGCTACCTCTTTTAGAGAAAGTCATTATTGAGGATTTATATAAAACATATGACAAACTTAAAAGAAGAAGGTATTTAACTTAACCAAAACTGAATAGGACGTGTTTCAAAAGTTATGTTACAATACGTCTGTTAGGGTTATGATACCTGATAAGGGTGTGGGCATAGTCTTATATAATTTTGAGTACCTTAAAAAGATGTATGAAATTTTAAATGACACCGATAATCATGAACCATTTTCCATTAACAAGATCAATATAGCTCACCTAAGAATGGACGTATAAGACAACTCAAGGCAAAAAACTAGTAAAATAAAAAAGCAGGATGAAACAGTGCGACAGCCGAGGTTAGCTTTATTCAAATTATCTTCTTAAGCACTTTTCGTCAGTTGAAATAACTGACTTCTTCAGAAATAACAATAACAAGGTTCAGTCTCCATTTAAAAAGCATAGTAATCAAGAACTCCATTAATACCTAAGTAATTGGATAATTACCTGTCCCTTCATTTTAAAAAGACATATATTAATTCTACATACCAAACACTTGAATAATGGTCATACCACACATTATAAAAAAGATTACCGACACTATTACAGTCACTCTAACTTGTGGCTGATAAGTACATGTATATACAACATTAAATACAGTTATAAAAAATAATAAAATTATAAAAAATATAAAAAAATATTAAAAACTAAATTCAAGCATACTTAAGAGGTGGTTCAATAACAGTGGACGGTCTGACTGTGTTTAGAGTCAAGAGTCTCTGCTCACCTCTTTAAACTATTCAATTTTAATAAACTTGAAATAGAACAAGTGTCATTAAGACCTGGGAAACAGTATGCACTCAGTCTCACCTGCCAAATTAGTTCAGATTCTTCTAACTTAAAAGGTCTCGGCCCCCCCCTACAATCATGACTAACCTGGTCAATAACGATAAAGTTAAAGTTGTGGTTGTTGAATACAGATATGTGTTTAGCTAGGGCATTCTCGAGTTTACACTTTCTGATAGCATATAAGTGTTCATAAATTCTATCCCTAAGTCTCCTTTCGGTCTTACCAACATAGAAAATCGGTCAAGATGTGCATCTAGCTAAATAAACAACAGAGGTAGAATTGCAATTGTATTTATGTTTTAGTTTATAAGAAACACCATTTAGATGGAAACAATTTATTTCAAACACGTATCTGCAGTAATTGCAATTCTGACACTTGACCATACCTGGATTGCGTACACAGGGGGTATTGCATCCTTCAAGCACAGCCTTAATATTCCTCCCTCTCCGAAAAGCCACTTTTTGGCCAGGAGAAGTGGTTTATAAACATTTTCACTTCTCTTGTCCCTAATTTCCTGGATAAGATTATTCAACAATAAAAAGAAGTTATGTTCTTACCATAACGTTCCATGTGGAGTGTTCATCTCGCCTTTGTTCTTACACACGGGTTCGGAGCCGATCCTTGGCTCCGAGTCAGCCGCATAGCAAAGCTCTGCATCTTAGAGAAGCTCGAGACCAGGCTATATCCCACAATCCTCCCTGCCATTACTCAGATCTAGTTTGCAAGCAAACCAGACCAAACAATAAACCTGAGGTGCTAAGGCTACATACCGCCACAAAAATTCAGAGACACTATCTCACTGATAAATTAACTAAAGGGTAACGAAATATACCCCATGAGGTAAGAGGCAATATACCTGGAAGAGGAAAAGACATGTGGACCAGACTCTAGTCCTACTCGTTCTTCCAAACACGTGAGGGAGGGAAAGGGGGGAATGTAAGAACAAAGGCGAGATGAACACTCCACATGGAACGTTATGGTAAGAACATAACTTCTTTATGTGAGAGTGTTCCATCTCGCCGTTTGTTCTTACACACGGGTAGCATCCCTAGCTCCGTCACCCTGAGTGACTCATGGAAGAACGTTCCTGAGCACAGTGGAACCAAAAGATGACCTGTCTTTGGAGGCTTTGTCAACTCTATAATGAGCGATAAAGATATGTGGTTTAGACCACGTAGCTGCTGCACAAATCGTGTCCAAAGGCAGGCGAGCTGCATGAGCCAAGGAAGTGGAAACGGATCTAGTAGAATGGCCCTTAGGTTTGGTGGGCAAGGCCTGATTCGACTTAGAATACACAAAAGTTATACAATCAGTAAGCCATTTAGAAAGCGTACGTTTTGTAACTGCCATGCCCTTTTTATTGTCTGCAAATGCAACAAAAAGTTGATCTGTTTTTCTGTAATCCTTAGTCCTGTCCAAATAAAATCTTAGCTGTCTGTGGACATCTAACTTGTGCAGCATATATTCCAACTTAATAAACGATGAGAAGCACCAAACAAAATAAAAAACAGAAACCAACAAATTCAGTCCAAGAACTTCAGCCAAGTATGAGACACCGACAAGTTGTTTAAGCGCTTTCATTCACATTTAATGCAGAGTGAACTTCTTCAGAAACAACTTCTGCATCCCTACAACTCTATTATATACACATAACAATTAACATAATGAATTAAATTTGCATAATTAATTATAATCAATAAGTTGAAGGCACATACATAGTGTCCCATTTGAATACTAGTAAATACCAATATTAAAATCCACATTTGGAAAATTCAGATGTATAAACAATACTTAATAAAATTAAAAATAAGAAAAAGTACTGATGTATTAAAAAACATGTTTGAAATGTGAATTGATAAATGTTTTTGTTATAATTATTTGTTTTCTAAAAAACATTTCAAATTTATTATTTCATTAAGACCTGGGGCCCTATCGGCTCCTAGGTAAAATTGCCAGAAAGATTCTTTACATTCTAGCAGAAGTTTAACATTACCACTAAATGGAATATTTTGCACACTGTCCAAGATAGAAAAAGTTAACTTTTTGAAAACATTACAAGTAACAGAATGTCTAGCTAATGCATTATTGGGATCTTTCTTTTTAATAGCTAGAAGGTGTTCACGAATTCTGACTTTAAATGCTCTAGTAGTCATACCTACATAATAACTTGGACATGTCTGACACTGAGCTACATAAACTACCATCATACTGTGACATGTAAATAAATCTTTAGACCAGTGTGTATAAGAAAGATGTGGAAAATGTACAGAAGAAGAATTACTAACATATCTACACTGTTTACATGTGTGACAAGAATAAGTCCCTTTGGTATTCATAATTTGTTTCTTGTCATTGGCATAATTATAATCTTTGGTCTCCAAAATAGTTTTTAAATTAACCACCCTTTTGAAAATAAAATGAGGTTTTCTGCCTATAGCATTTGTCAATTCTTGGTTACCTAAAATTATTTTCCAGTTATCCAAAATTAGATCTTTAATCAGCCACATCTCATTACATATAGGTAAAGTAAATGCACATGTGAACTCTTTCTTGTTGTAATAGTCAAGATTATGATGAGAAAAAATAGTCAAAACACAAAAATAGTCTACACCCCTATCACATGAAGAAGGGAGTAGTAAAAGGTCAATATATCCGTCTTAGTAGACTAACATCAGATACTGAAGTTTTTCATAGAGAAATGAGCATGTTGAGAAGTTTCTTTTTACACAGAGGGTATCATGAATCATGGCTTCTATCTATTGAAAAGGAAGTTTCTTTACTTCGTGATACCAGAATAGGAGTAAGTCCAAAAAAATGGAAACTGCGCACCAACAGTAAAAACCGTACTTTATTCGAATCTTCAGTAAGTAATCCACATATAATCCAGAATAGGACCTATTCTTAAATCAGGACTATCACTGATTAGATCTAATTCTCATCATAATCTTGACTATTACAACAAGAAAGAGTTCACATGTGCATTTACTTTACCTATATGTAATGAGATGTGGCTGATTAAAGATCTAATTTTGGATAACTGGAAAATAATTTTAGGTAACCAAGAATTGACAAATGCTATAGGCAGAAAACCTCATTTTATTTTCAAAAGGGTGGTTAATTTAAAAACTATTTTGGAGACCAAAGATTATAATTATGCCAATGACAAGAAACGAATTATGAATACCAAAGGGACTTATTCTTGTCACACATGTAAACAGTGTAGATATGTTAGTAATTCTTCTTCTGTACATTTTCCACATCTTTCTTATACACACTGGTCTAAAGATTTATTTACATGTCACAGTGTGATGGTAGTTTATGTAGCTCAGTGTCAGACATGTCCAAGTTATTATGTAGGTATGACTACTAGAGTATTTAAAGTCAGAATTCGTGAACACCTTCTAGCTATTAAAAAGAAAGATCCCAATAATGCATTAGCTAGACATTCTGTTACTTGTAATGTTTTCAAAAAGTTTACTTTTTCTATCTTGGACAGTGTGCAAAATATTCCATTTAGTGGTAATGTTAAACTTCTGCTAGAATGCAAAGAATCTTTTCTTTAATACCCTTGGTGATTTATAGGGCCCCAGGAATTTAATGAATGTTTTTTAGAAAACAATAATTATAACAAAACATTTATCAATTCACATTTCAAACATGTTTTTTAATACATCAGTACTTTTTCTTATTTTTAATTTTATTAAGTATTGTTTATACATCTGAATTTTCCAAATGTGGATTTTAATATTGGTATTTACTAGTATTTAAATGGGACACTATGTATGCTCTTTACTTGCCATTGATTATAATTAATTATGCAAATTTCATTCATTATGTTAATTGTTATGTGTATATAATAGAGTTGTAGGGATGTAGAAGTTGTTTCTGAAGAAGTTCACTCTGCATTAAATGTGAATGAAAGCGCTTAAACAACTTGTCGGTGTCTCATACTTGGCTGAAGTTCTTGGACTGAATTTGTTGGTTTCTGTTTTTTATATATTCCAACTTGCTGGTATGGTTTTTGAAAAAAGTAGGGAGTTCAATAGATTGATTAATATTTACGACAGAACATACCTTAGGAAGGAAAGACGGGTTTGTTCGTTAGGAAACTCTATCTGGGTGGAAAATTAAGTAAGGTGGTTTAACTGATAGTGCTTGCAGCTCTGAGACTCTCCGAGCTGAAGTAACCGCTACAATTAAAAGAGTTTTCCATGACAAAAACTTCAGGAGGCAAGAAGAGGCTGGTTCGAAGGGTGGCAACATTAGTTGTGACAATAATAAATTTAAATTCCATGGGAATAAAGGGTCTCTGACGGGCGGTCGAAGATGAAAGGAACCTTTCATAAAAGCCTTACAAAGCCTGTGGGACATAATAGAAGAACCGTCCTCACCAACATGGAAGTTGGATATGGCCGCCAACTGTACTCTTAGTGTGGAAGTAGAGGCTCCTTCGTGGAAAAGGATGAACAGAAATTCTAGAACTTTATGTAAAGGAACAACCAGGGGGTCCAAGTGTTGGCTAGATGCCCAGTACACAAAGCGTTTCCATTTACTCCTGTAGAGTTTTGTAGCGGAAGCCTTATGAGAGGCAAACAAAATGCGTTGAACTGCTGGAGAAAGTATATCGGACCTGGCTAGGCGGGGAAGTGGAGCAGCCAAGCTGCTAGTTTGAGGGATAGAAGGGATGGGTGAGGAACTCCCGACAAATGTGTCAGTAGATCTGGTACTGGGTCCAGGATCCACGGTTCCTCTGTTTGATGGGCTCGAAGAAAGGGGAACCATATCTGTCGAGGCCAAAATGGGGCTATGAGTATAATTGTTCTTTCCAGGTTCATGGCTTTCTGAAGAAATTTGGGAATCAAGGGGGTAGGTGGAAATGCATATAGGAGACCCGGGAGCCAATCGTGTATCAGTGCGTCCCTGGGGACATCCCCTGGAGGGGGTAGAAGGGCAAAATAGCTTCTGCATTTGGTATTCATTGGGGAGGCGAATAGATCGCAGCAAGGCTGGCCCCATTTGCGGAAAATTCTTTCCGCCACCTGTAGTTTGAGGGACCACTCGTGAGGTAACAGGATGGCTCTGCTCAACCTGTCCACAATGATGTTGGATGACCCCGGGATGTGCGTTACTATCAGAAAGCGACCCGTGGACTCTGCCCATTGCCAAATTCTCATGGCCTCTCTGCATAATGGGTAAGATCTGGTTCCCCCTTGTTTGTTTATGTACCAGACTACAGACATGTTGTCTGTCTGAACTGCTACTGTTCCTAGAGGTAGGAGGGTTTGAAAGTGTTGCAACGCCAAGAACACCGCCCTCATTTCCAGAACATTTATGTGTAGGTTGTACTCCATGTTGGCCCATTCCCCTTGGACTGTTCTTCCCTGAAAAAGTCCCCCCCACCCTATCAGAGAAGCGTCCGTGGTTATCGTGGCCGTCAGATTCGGTAGAACAAATGGACGACCCATAGTGAGATCCTGACTGAACTCCCACCATGAGAGGTCCCGCTTGCAAGAATCTGTTATCAGAATCTCGTATGCTAGGGTAACTGCTGGAATGACCACTGCGTGAACAGCAGCCATTGGAGGAGCCTCATGTGCAATCTCCCCATAGGAACTGCAATCAGGGACGCTGCCATGAGTCCCAAAACCTTCAACACCAATTTGGCCGGGGCTTTCCTGCATTGCAGTAGAAGAAGAACCTGTTCCTTGAGGGATGAAGCCCTTACTTGAGGGAGCTTTACCAGTGTTAAGCGCGTATCTAGGTCTGCTCCGATGAATGAAATATGCTGTGAGGGCAATAAGGCAGATTTTTCGAAGTTTATGGAAATCCCTAGGTGGGAACAAAGGTTGACTGTGTAGTCTCTGGCTTGTATGAGGCGATGCTCGGTGGTGGCGGTGAGGAGCCAGTCGTCCAGATACGGAAACACCCGGAATCCTAGACATCTCAAGTGAGACACTACCACTGCCATGCATTTGGTGAATACCCTGGGGGCTGAGGTGAGCCCAAAGGGCAGGGCTCGAAATTGAAAATGACTGGCTCCCAGCCGGAAGCGCAGGTGATCTCTGGACGGTCTGGCCATCTTGATGTGGTAGTACGCGTCTTTGAGATCTATCGAGCACATCCAGTCGTCCTTCTGCAAAAATGGAAGGATCGATTGAAGCGTGACCATCCGGAACTTTTCCTTCTTCACGAAGGTATTGAGATTGCTGAGATCCAAAATGGGTCTCCAGTCCCCTGTCTTTTGGAACTAAAAGAACCTTGAGTAAGTTCCAGATCCTTTTTGGTCCGCGGGACTGGCTGAATGACTCTTTTTGAGCAGCTTTGAAATTTCTATTCCTGCTGGGCCTCGCAGATGGGGTGGCACATCTGGAAACCTTCTTTGTTGGGGGTGGAGTTGACAAAGGGGATTTTGTATCCTCTGGTTACAATGCTTTTTACCCAGGAGTCTGAGGTGAGAGTTTGCCAGGCCTGTGGGTATAAAGCCAAGCGACCCCAACTGCCTCCAGAGCAGGACAGTCGGGCCCCCATTCAGGAGTGCTGGAAAGGCTTACCAGGGATAGGATCCCTGTCGCCTTGGTTCTGCGGACCCCCTCTGCCGCCAGGGCGATGTCTTCCATGTCTGCCCCCCCTCTGCCTCTGGGGGGGGGGGTCACTCTGTGTGGCCTGGAAAGATCCCCGAGTTTTACGGAACCACATTTTTCCGCCTCGTTGCCCTTTGGGGTACGGTCTAGATTGAACAGAAAAACGGACTCCGACAGCAGACAGAGTCTTTCCTTCTTGCTCACACCGAGTTAATGTCTCTTTCACTTTGGGCCCAAAAAGAGTGGCACCATCAAAGGGGGCATTGGCGAAGGAAGACTTGAAGGCTTCCGCAAATGAGCACAGCCGCATCCAGGATTGTCTTCAGAGCAATCGCTGAAGTTGTGCTCTACTCCACCCTTCAGCTGGATACGAGATGAGCCTCATGGACGAGTTCACTATGGAGGTAAGGGTGTTAAGCTGTGCTGTTACCTTATCTGAAACAGCAGCATCTGTGTTACCCTGGAGGGTATCTCCCAGCTCTTTGATGAGATCCCTCTGTAAACGTGTAAAATGTGTCAAATAGTTTAGCGAACGCATGGAAAAAGTCGCTGAACTAAAAACGCACTTCCCTTATCTGTCCATAGTCCTAGAATCTTTATTAGGAGGATGAACAGAAAATGAAGACTCAGACATCTCCTTTTTAGTGGCTGCAGCCACCACCATAGCGTCAACCGGGACTCCTTTGGTGAGATAAGTCTTGTCCTGCGGAGCGGTAATAAATTTGCTTGGTTTTTGAGGGACCGGTTCCACTGTGTCCGGTGTCTCCCACGCCCTTTGAGCAATCAAATCCATTAATTCATCGAAGGGCGGAGTAACCCAGGAGGTAGAAGGTTGAGCACCAAAAGCCTTCAGCAACACCGACTCGTCCTCAGTGGGGGCTAGGGACTGCCAATCACCCCTCTATTTTAAAATCTCCAAGATGTCCGCAAATGAGACATCCTCGGAGGGGGATTTTGGGGACCCTTCTGACTCATCCAAGTCAGTGTCAGAAGTTAAAGATTCCTGCGGGGAATCTAAGTGCCGCCTCTTGCATAATCTTTTCCTCAGAACCTCATCGGAGGGGGATTCCGGTGAGGCCTCAGAGGAACAGGGGGCACCCTCTGGGGGTGGCTGAGACAATGGTGCTCCACGCTTTGGATGTGTTGTGGGAACAGAAACAGAGAGCGGCTCCTTAGGGGAGGGAGAAGACGCCTCCGATGAAGTGGCTGTCTGTGTAGACAAAACCTTCCTCATAAGGTCAAAAACCCCTGAACCTCGGGACGAGGACTATCCCGGTTCTGAAGAACATGGAAGAATCCCAGACACGGGGCCCATGGGTCTCGACCCCGAGGACGGAGCCGAGCCAATCTGCGCCGAGGCCCCGAGAGGGAGAGTCGGCACCGAAAGGTCGGTACGACTCTCGGTCCTGGAACCAAGGAGAGATTGTCGACTCCGTGACTCACCTATAGGTTCCGAAGGAGTCGAGGTCAATGGTGTCAATCGTGCAATGGACGGTTTCGGCACCGAGGGCTCCACTATCATCAGCTCATCCTCTTCCGGCTCCGAAGACTGGATGGGTCTCGAAGGAGGACCTGTTGGAGATAAGGGAAGGCCTTCTAGTTTCGACACCAATTGGGAGGAAACTGCAATCAACTTGGAAAGGGCCGTGTTCTTCATAAGTTTCTGCACGACATGATCCACATCAGTATCAGATAAAGGTTTAGAAGATTGGGTCGAAGGGGCCGAAGATGGCACCGACCGAAGAATGGAAGGTGGCGGTAGCTCCGACACTGGTTCCAAGACCTGGGGCTCAGTGAAAGATAAATGTTCGACGCTCGGCCCCAAAGTCTGTGGAACCGGCGAACGAACTTTAGAAGATGAACTCGGAGCCGATGACATGGGCTCCGACATCTTCGACCCCTTCGAGGACTTAGAAGCCTGGTCAGACTTGTCCAAAGCCTCCTGGAAAGCAGGCTTAAGAAGTCCCCTGTCTATAAGTTTCCTGCGTCTATCTGTCATGACCCTCCCACTGAAGGAATGGCATATAGAGCAATCCTCTTGCAAGTGGAGAGGGCCAAGACAGTAGACGCAGGAAGTGTGGTTGTCAGTGATGGACATTTATTGTCCACACTGACACCTTTTAAAACCAGACTTGGCTTTCTCAGACATAATAAACAAAAAACACTTTACTGTAAAAAGAGAAATTTAAACACCAGCTATAATTAGAGGAAAAAAAAATATATATATAGCTATAGGATATAGAGGTAGGCCCCAAAGGGAAACTTATAAAAAAACTAACTACACTACACACAAACACACACACACACACACACACACACACACACACACACACACACTATAGTAAGGTCAGAAACTAAATTCTCAATAACTATAAGAACTATAAGAACTTTTAAACAAAACAATAACTATCTTATCTGTCAATAGCAAGTTTTCTCTGGTCCAAGCTCTCTTATCGGTGACCCGTTGCAGTGGCAAACTAGATCTGAGTAATGGCAGGGAGGATTGTGGGATATAGCCTGGTCTCGAGCTTCTCTAAGATGCAGAGCTTTGCTATGCGGCCGACTCAGAGCCGAGGATCGGCTCCGAACCCGTGTGTAAGAACAAACGGCGAGATTGAACACTCTCACATTTCTGGATAACCACGGAATAAAAACATATTTTTAAGCACTACACATTCCTCTAAGAAGTCGTCGTCCAAACTGGTCATCCTGGCAGCTCTTACGAGTTGCCCCTTGACAACTGACTTCTTTTGTGAGAAAGGATGACTACTAGTGTAGTGCAAGAAGGTGTTGGAGTAAGTCTTTTTCTGAAAAATCTTAGCAGTAAAACAATTAAGCATATAATTCTTGCTTAAGAGTACATCAAGATAAGCTATATTGTCTAGATCAAATGTAAATGTAAATTGTAGAAATTCTGTAGTACTGTTGAAATAATGTAGTAAAGATTTACTCATATCCTCATTTCCATTAAATAAAATGTAAATGTCATCCAGGAATTTAAGGAAAAAAGCCTGTCTTGTCTGACCTTTAATAGTACCTTTGGAAGAAGAGGCAGAGGTGGAAAGGCATACACATGAAGGTTTTTCCAACTGAAAGACAGAGCATCCACTTTCCAAGCTGTGTGATGAAACCCCTTTGTGCAATACTTTGGCAGCTGGTGGTTTAGTGGAGAAGCGAACAGATCTATGTCTGGAGTTCGCCATGACACTGTCAATTTCTGAAATACATGAAGATCCAGTTTCCACTGTGGGGATCCATGATTTGTCTGCTTAACACATCTGCTAAGGAGTTCTGTGCTCCTGGCAGAAACCTTGCCTGAAGAGTTAGTTGCAAGCTTAGCGCAGTCTCCCATAAAATCATTGCTTGCCTGCATAGAGGATAAGAATGTGTTCCCCTGCTTGTTGATGTACCACATGACAGTTGTGTTGTCTGTTAGAATCAACACCTGCCCTGGAAGAAGTAACTCCTTGAAAGCCATTAATGCAAACTGGACTGCTAACATCTCCTTCATGTTGATATGTAGATGCTGTAGTCTGGCAGGCCACTTGTCTTGTATCCACTTTCCATTTAGATGAGCTCCCCAAGCAATGTCCGAGGCATCTGTCGTTAAAATCTGACTTGCCTCTGGCCGGTCACAGAGAGTCCCTTGTTTAGGTGACATTCCTGAGCCCACCACAAAAATTCTTTTTGAAGGCAAGGTATTATTTGAATGACAGTGTCCAAATCCTGGCAGTGCTGTGTCCATACATTTTTGAGATACCATTGTAGCTTCCTCATATGCAGTTTGGCATTGGGAAGCACCAGAATACAAGATGCCATGAACCCTAATGCTTGAAGGACTGACCTTGCAGTCAGCACGGACTGGTGAGATAGTTGATGGAAGTAAAGTGATAGACTCTTTCGTTTGTCCGGGGTTAAGAAGGCCATCTGGGCTGCTGTATTCAGTCTCACACCCAGAAAGCACATGTCTTGAGAGGGTACTAGACTGGACTTTATTTCGTTCACAGAATACCCTAGGCATCTTAGCACTGCTATAACATATTCCAGATGCTGTAGAAGGTCTTCCTTTTCTTGAGCCAGGAGCAGGCAGTCGTCCAAGTAAGGATAGATTTGAATTCCTTGTAGCCTGAAGTAAGCTATCACTGGAGCCAGAACCTTTGTGAATACTCTGGGCGCAGTAGATAAGCCAAAGGGCAATGCAGAGAACTGATAATGAGAATTTCCAGCTCGAAATCGCAGATACTTCCTGCAACTTAGCCTTATAGGCACATGAAGGTAAGCTTCCTTGAGATCTAAAGTTACCATCCAGTGATCTTTGCCCAGCAGAGGTAGGAGTTGTTGTAACGTCAACATCTTGAACTTGGGAATGTCCAGATAAGTGTTGAGGAGAGATAAATCCAAAATTGGTCTCCACGTGTTCCCCTTCTTTGGTACTAGGAACAGGCGAGAATAGAATCCTAGGCCCCTTTCTGAGACAGGGACTGGCTGAATGGCCCCCATCTGGAGTAACTGAGAAACTTGCTTGTGAGCCTCTTGTCTTTGTGGAGGAGGAACGTCTGGCATGCCTCTGAAAGGGGGCATTGTGTGAAAATAAAACCTGTAACCGTGGTGAATGATATCCAACACCCATCTGTCTTGAGTAATTAAATCCCAATTTTCTTTGAAAAGAGACAGTCTTCCTCCCAAAGGAGCTGCCAGACGAGAATCTACTGGCAGCTGAAAAGGCAGGTCATTGGGTCTGTTTACGAAAGGACTGACTCCTGCCCTCACCAGAAGTCTGAGCAGGTGAACTCCCTGATCTAGGCCTAAAAGAACCTTGAGCCCTGCCCCTACCACGTCTAGACCTACCCCTAGACTGGGAATCATAAGCAGGATATGTCCACCCCTTAGCAGGCCAATTTCTACTAAACTTGGGTGGCTGCACCTGCAAAAAATCTTTAACAGTTTGCATAGACTTAGCTTTGTCCTCCATTTTCTTTAAAACTGCTTCCACAGGCGATCCAAACAACACATCAGACTGTAAAGGAGCATCCAAAATCCTTGTCTTAACATGCTCAGCTAAATTCTGATCCTTCAACCAGGCATGCCTGCGAAGAACAGAACTAGTAGCAGCCACCCTCGAGGAGGCCTGTACAGCATCAAAACCACATTGCAAAGAATGCTTACCCACTTGTTCAGACACATGAACCAAATCCAGCAACTCTTTACACTCAATACCTTCCGCCAAAGCATCCACCTTAGATTTCAATTGTGAAAGGAGATAATTTTGATATTTAAGCATGTGAAACTGACAATTCAACGCTCTCATGGCTAGAGTGGAAGAAGTATACACTTTCTTTCCCCACCTATCCAAAGCCCTTGCCTCTTTATCAGTGGGAACAGGATTTTTAACCACAGAAGCTTTAACACCTTTAGGCCCCTGAGAAACAGTTTCTGGGTCCGCCCTAGGACTCTTAAACAAATACTTATGAGCTTCGGGCACCCTATAATACCTATCAGGTTTAACAGGAGCAGGAGGCAAAGAGTCAGGGTTCAGGGAAGCCTCTGCAAAACCATCTTCCACCACATGCAACACAGGAGGAATAGCTAAGGGCCTTTCCTGGGTCAAAAACAAGAATTCCCTAAGCCTTTTCCTGGAATCAGAGTAATCCTGGCCTTCCCATTTAAAATGCTCCCTCATGGAATGCAGAGTCTCTGAAAATGAGAAATCCTCAGGAGGAGAAGCTGTAGGAGTGGAATCATCCACATCAGAATCAGAATAAGTAGGATACTCCTGCAAGTCTTCCGCGAGAAGACTCTGAAGCCTCTGAACACTGTTCAAAACTATCAAACTCGGTTCCACCCTAGGCCTCTTATCAGGCGGGGCATAGAACCTCTAATCATAGTAATCAAATCTTCTGCCATTTTAAGCATATGTTTCTTAGGTACAGAACCCGAAATGCTAGGAGAAGCCCCACTGAAGCTGAACTAGGCCTACCTCTCAAAGAAGTTTTGGCAACAGAAGGAGAGGCTCTAACTACCTTGGGAAGAGAGGGAAGAACAGTTACCTGAGAAGCCCCCTCAGCCTGGCCTACCTCCTGAGAAGGCACATCCTGTAACAGTAAAGTTTCTGCCTGAGACTCCATGGAAACTCCTGGCAAAACCTCTGGCTCCACTGAGCCTTCTAAAGAACCGACGTCCGGGACTGCCGGTTCATCAACCCTAGGCTTCGCTGTTTTGTCCTTGCGCTTCTTGGACGAAGCGGGCGTCGGAGCAACCGACGGCATTTTATAATTGCAACGCTTCCCAAACACTAACCTGGCACAGTCTAACCTCCTCTTAATAGTGCGTTTGTTAAACCTAGCACAAGAGCGCAACCAACAACGGCGTGCACAGGCCCTAAACAAGGTATACACAAGGTATGGTAATCCCTATGAGGTAACTGTTTCCCACAAGAAATACAGTTATTCACTTTTTCTGACATCCGTTAAATACTGAGGCAAGAAAACCAAAATGTTCCCAACGGGTACTTAGCCAACTCTGTTTCGGTCTGAAACTCCGGTTTCGGAAATATTTCAGAACGCCAACCTGCACTCGCAAAACTGCTTCTGCATCGGACCATGCGGCAAAAAAGACTGAGGATATGACGTCGGTCATGCGCATTAGTACCCTGACGTACTGACGTCAGTCTAATGCGCCCTGACCGACGTCAGCCTTATACTCTGGTATTCGGGCCGACTGGATGCGGACTATACCCAATAGTAAGGACTGCAGCAATGGGAAACGAAGAACATCTGTTTTGTATCAGATTACCCAGGACACTTATCCAATCATGATTGTGTCAGCCCATATGAAACAGCTGAACCTCACCAGACTTGCACCAACACTACTAATACTACATACTTTACCACTACATTTAGTAAAGATAGCAATGTTTGTATTAATATAATTCGGAAGAATTGGGAATGATTTAAAATGTACCCCTTTATACATGATAAACTAGGTGACAGACCAAAAGTGGCTTTTTGGAGAGGGAGGAATATTAAGGCTGTGCTTGAAGGATGCAATACCCCCTGTGTATGCAATCCAGGTATGGTCAAGTGTCAGAATTGCAATTACTGCAGATACGTGTTTGAAACAAATTGTTTCCATCTAAATGGTGTTTCTTATAAACTAAAACATAAATACAATTGCAATTCTACCTCTGTTGTTTATTTAGCTAGATGCACATCTTGCCCAATCTTCTATGTTGGTAAGACCGAAAGGAGACTTAGAGACAGAATTTATGAACACTTATATGCTATCAGAAAGTGTAAACTCGAGAATGCCCTAGCTAAACACATATCTGTATTCAACAACCACAACTTTAACTTTATCATTATTGACCAGGTTAGTCATGATTGTAGGGGGGGGGGCGAGACCTTTTAAGTTAGAAGAATCTGAACTAATTTGGCAGGTGAGACTGAGTGCATACTGTTTCCCAGGTCTTAATGACACTTGTTCTATTTCAAGTTTATTAAAATTAAATAGTTTAAAGAGGTGAGCAGAGACTCTTGACTCTAAACACAGTCAGACTGTCCACTGTTATTGAACCACCTCTTAAGTATGCTAGAATTTAGTTTTTAATATTTTTTTATATTTTTTATAATTTTATTATTTTTTATAACTGTATTTAATGTTGTATATACATGTACTTATCAGTCACAAGTTACAGTGACTGTAATAGTGTCGGTAATCTTTTTTATAATGTGTGGTATGATCATTATTCAAGTGTTTGGTATGTAGAATTAATATATGTCTTTCAAATGAAGGGACAGGTAATTATCAAATTACTTAGGTATTAATGGAGTTCTTGATTACTATGTTTTTTAAATGGAGACTGAACCTTGTTATTGTTATTTCTGAAGAAGTCAGTTATTTCAACTGACGAAAAGCGCTTAAGAAGATAATTTGAATAAAGCTAACCTCGGCTGTCACGCTGTTTCGTCCTGCTTTTTTAAGAATGGGCTTATGTTTAGAAGAATATTTATTAGACCAAAGGATTTTTATTGACACCTACAATTATTTAAAAGTCAGGAATCCAGTAATTGCTACCATATTTGGTGTCCCAAAGTTTCAAAAAGATGTTTTAAAACCACCTTTTCGTCCAATAATTTATGGTAGCAAATCCAAAACATTTCCATATGGAGTAGTCACTGATAATTGGTTAAAACACACATACACTAATGTACAATATTTGCTGAAAGATTCCTGGGACTTTTTAGGGAAATTAAAAGATGAACTATGGGAAAATGATTTGATACTCTTGACAGAAGTCATCAATCTATTTACTTCCATATCCAAGAATAAAGGACTGAAATTTTTTTATAACAGTATGGTCAAATGTTTGAATTTAGAATGGGACGAGGTACACTTAATATCTTAATTTATGACGACAGTTTTGGACAACAATTTTATACATTCTGAAAGGGAATATTTTAAGCAAATAAAAGGTGTGACTATGGGGGCATCATGTGCCCCCATTTTCGCTAACTTAGTTTTAACAGAATGGGAAAATAGTCATGTTTTCAATAGTGAGCTCTCAGGGAATTTAAAGTTATATGTACGGTTTTGGATGGCATCTTTATCCTTTGGAAAGGAACTATCAAAAAGATTGACAACTTTGTAAAATATTTGAACAGTGTTTGTTCATGTTTTAAGTTTACACATACGTACGACCAACAAGGGATCCCCTATTTAGATACGTTTATCTCCCATTCTAATAAAGGGTTTAAATTAAACATTACCGTAAACCTATTTTTATTAACTCCTACCTTGAAGACATCAGCTGTCACCCTTTCAGTCAGAAGAAAAGTATACTAAAGAGACAATGTATCAGAGCAGCAAGAATGGCGTCAATTTACAACAATGTGGTTAAGGAGATAGACAAAGTGGGGGGTATGTTTCTTGAAAGAGGTTACCCGCAAAAGTTGGTTAAAGAAGTTGTTGATTATGTTTTGTCACGATGGGGTAAAACTTATAAACCCTATTGGGATAAGGGTTAGAATCTTCAGCAGATACAAGAAAGGACAACAATTTTAGTAGAGCATTGGTGCTCGAATTTAGTCCTTATACAAAGGAGATTAAGGATGTTTTTATTAAAAACTGGAATATTCTCAGGAGTAATGCAGAGATTTATAATTATTTAGGTGAAATATCTAGATTTGTTTATAAAACAGGGGCCAACCTGAAGAACAACTTAGAAAACATAAAGTCTAATTACAAACCTAATACTGTGCCCCCCCCAAGGTACAAGAAAATGTGATTCATGTAGTCAATGTTCTTTTATTTTTGACAACATAGACACACTATTAGAAAATATCAACAAGACTACAGTTTATTTCAAGAATGGAAATTGTAGTACGAAGTGTGTTGTATATTTGGCCAGGTGCATGTCCTGTCTAGTATTTTATGTAGGAAAAACTGACAGGGCACTGAAAAATAGAATATATGAACACCTGTATCAGATTAGGAAACAGAACAGTAATAATGCTTTTTATAGGCATTTGGCCAGTAGTTTGGAATGCCACACATTTACATTTGCAATACTGGAGAAATTATTAGTTAATCCAAGGGGTGGTTACTTAAAAACATTATTAGAGGAAAGAGAAGTGAAGTGGCAGTTGATGTTAAATGCCTCTAGCCCCCAGGAATTAATGATAACATTCCCCTAAAACCCATCTTAGAGCTTAGGGATTAAAGTGACTTGAATATTTGTACATGTGAACTTTTTTGAAGTTTTTATATAATATTTATGATCATTATTAGTATTTTTAATTAATTCATTAATAAGTGTTTATTTTTAAATGAAATGTGCTTTTAGTACTAATGAATTTTATATATTATATTGGTTTGACAGAATACTATGGTGATGTTCTTTTTTGTAGCTTGCTCTTTAAATACATTACAACAGAACATTATTCAGTTAATTGATGATTTGGCTTATGGGTATAAAAAGTTTTTTCTCAGCAGTGGTATTTGATTCTGATGAAGTCCTGTTAAGCAGGACGAAAGCGGTTATCATAATAAAGTGTTTTTTGAGAAGATATTAAATTCACATTTGCGAGTCTTTACAGTCCACAGTTCCATTTTTCAGCCAGTAATCGCGGTTACAGTCATGTGCTGCTACTTGTGTGTATTTAACTATGTACTACTGCCAGATTTAAGCCTTAGCCATGTATTAACATATTTTTTCCTAAACAGTGTTACTGGTAAATTTCTGAATAGTCTGGTGCCCTAAACTATAGTTCAATAGTGAGAGACTTGTCTTTGTTCCAGTTTGTGCTTCATAGCATTTATATTCTGCTTATCATTTATCTGCTTAAAGCTGCATTCTATGTCTGCTCCATCCCTTCCTAACACATTAAGCTAACCTTTCTGCCAGAGCTTCAATACTGGCTTTATTTGACTGGATGCCTCCCTAAGTAGCCTGCTTGCTCCTTGAAATATTTTTCCAACCTTCCCAATCTTTTGTTGTGGTGGTTTTATAAGGCTTTGTATGTGGCCCCGACCCCTTACAGTAATCTGATTTCCAAAGTCCTTCCCTCCCCTCTTTTACTGGTACTGATTGTTGTATAAGCTATTTACGTACTCTTCCCACCCATTGTTTTCCACAGACCCATGAAACTGAGTGCCCACCCAGCAAACCAGTATTTCTCTTGAGTAAACCTCCTTCACTACATGTTGTATCTTGCTCATTTTTCTAGAGCTCAGTAAAGCTTGGAGTTCTCGCCTGCATTCCAGAAGTGTTTTACTTGTATCCAGTTCCATCCAGGGAAAGTTAAGTACCTTTTATTAATAAAACAGCATTTGCTTAAGTTATTTTGGGTGATTACTACTGTTTCCTGCTTTTATGTGTGCATTTCACTGTATTATGCTCTTCCTCTCACTGTTCTTCTGTAAGTCTGTCTTGAAATCGTTGTCAGCAAGGGATTTCCAGTTAAACGTTTAACTGTTTTGTAGTAGCACTGTACTTTTGCATACCTTCTACTGTTTTTACATTAAGAGGACAGGGTTTATTCAACTTGTGGCAGGTGGTAGTTATTGGTCTGTCTGAAATGGGAAATATGGAAAAGGACTCATAGTGTAGTTATTTTACTGGCCAGAGGGCTCATTAGTTAGTTTTCTGTTCCTTTTTCGGTGCTGCTATAAATTTTGCTTGTTTGTGTGGGTTAGCAGTGCCCTGTACAGTAGCAAACATCTAGAAAGCAAATTTTCCCTGTAGAACAGTCCATAAAACAGTACCCTGTAAAGCAGCAATATAGAGCAAATACCTTGCTTGCTGTCAAGCTTAGAGCAGCTAAGTTAGTCATCCAGTGGCAATACTTACAGATTTAGAAGAATTCGGTATTGTGTAAACATTAAAGATGGAACAAAAACCAAACGATGAATACCAAAAAACTGTCCAACAGAGAGTGACCGGGTTTACACAAAAATAAAAAAACATGTAATTGAAATTACGTTCCTTTAAGTGATTGCAATGTTTGCGAAATTGTCTACAACACTGAAAAATTCTAACTTGCATATTGACACAATATTGGTAGACCTGTTAGCAAAGGGTCACACTTTTGTTCCTACACGTGGGGCAGATTTCCCAAATACGCTCTTAGACTTGAAATTATTTGTTAGAAAATTAAATATGTCTTACTTGGCTCAAATAACCAAGTGACTAATGTTTTCCATGTTGTTAGTACGCTCTGTCCCCCACTACATCCCACTTCAGCATTGTTTGAACGGATGTGTGAATTGGACATCTATAACTGTTTATGTTCAAACATGCATAATAACTGTGTATATAACACAATTAAATCTGAGAGACAAGCATTGCTTTGACTAAAACAAGCATGTGTAAGGGTAATGCAACCAGATAAAGGGGGCGGACTTGTACTTATGAATAGTGAAGGTTATATGTTCAGCATGAACAAAATTCTGGATACTGATGTATATCTTGAAGTATCGTGAAATGAATTAACTATGGCATATGGGAGAATTCGTTCTTTCCTCAATGATATGTTTACTGAAAGTAAAATAGATTTGGAATTATTTAACTTTTTGTGTATACCAGCACCTAGGATACCAATATTGTTTGGTATTCCTAAAATACACAACAGTGTGAATGATTCAACTATGAGACCTTTAGTAGGCACTAGGAATAGCATCACTTATACTTGTGCTAAGATTGTGGATTACATTCTTAAAAAATATGTCTCAGGAGAGGAACAAATATATAAAGATTCCTGGACTTTTTTGGCTAATATTACTACGCTAGAATTTAATAAGGACCTCAACTTCTTAACTGCAGATGTTAAGGACCTTTATTTTTTTATACCCCATTTGGAAGGCATTGAATGGGTCAGCTGTATTTTACGAAGAAAAGGAGCACCTGCATCGGAAATATCCTTAATTGAGGAGATTTTGGACATCATTTTGTCATATAATTACATCACATTCAATGACAGTTTTTTTCTTCAAAAAATCGGGGTTGCAATGGGCTCCCCCTGTGGAGCAAGTTTCGCGAACCTCGTAATGGCATATTGGCAGCAAGAATTTTTAGAAAATTTCCACATATTTCTTGCCAAATTCACTTTTACACACACTTTTTTGATGATATATTCACGTTAATAGAGGGTGATGAAGCAAAAGCAAGTGAACTGGTTACGTACTTTAACAATATGACACAATTTCTGTCATTCACTTTTACTTTCAGAAAGGACAGGATTGCATACTTGGACATAGGCCTGAGTAAGAATTATGGCAATGGATGCTATACAGCAAATATTATAATTTTTACATGTAATGTCTTGTTTAGATACTAAATATTTAAGTAGACAGATTTTTATGAGGTTTTAATTAATTAATGAAACAGGACATTTTCTTGGTTGTATGCACATGACTTTGAAGAAATGTTTTTAAAAATGTAATTAACTGAAATTTGAAATGTCTGAAGAAGTCTCACTATCAGTGAGACGAAAAGTGCTTAACAGTTATTAAAGTAGCACGTCTTTCATTTGGTATTTTAGTGGTCTTTTTGGTTTGAAGTTATCCATTATCATTTTTTATATTTAGAAAGGAGACATATTTCTAACACTTTTTTACATTTTAATAACTGCCACCCCTTCCACCAAAAAAGATCCGTGGTAAAGGGACAGTTAGTCAGGGCACCACGTATGATATCCAATGAAAATGACTTCATCATAGAATGTGATAGGTTAAGAGAAATGTTTTCCAAAAGGGGTTACCCAAATAACTTACCAACCTATTAACAGAAGTACAGGATAAAAGATCAAAAGGTTTTTATAAATTGGTCTAATGTTCTACAAAAGACCCTGTGACCGGACTAAATGGATGGGCTAATATAGACCCAGACATAAATACTTTTGCTTGGTCAAGTTTGATAACACCATTCAGCACTGATGGTTATGAAATACTAGGGATTATTAATAAAAATTGGGACCTTATTAAGAGTTATTCTTTAATTGGAAACAAATTTCAAGGTCCACCTCGTGTGGTGTTTAAATGAGGCCAAAATTTGAAAAATTTGTTAGAACAAAAGAGTATAACATCGGCCTCTACTAGTAGGACAGGTATGAGTAAATGTAATATGTGTCATTACTGCCCATATATAGCAGTGGGCTCATCTTTTACAATCAGGGATTGTAAGTATAAGGCTAAATACAAATTAAACTTTCAATCAAAGTCAGTAGTATATGTGGCCCAATGCCAACAATGCCTGGCATTCTATATAGGTAAAACCGATAGGAAATTAAGAGAATGGGTCTATGAACACCTATACCAGATCAGGAACATGAAACTGGAGAATGCTTTGGTTAGGCATATAAAAGATTGTACCTTTAAGTTTAGGGCTACTGATGCTGTAATCCCTGATGGGAGAGGGGGTCCTGATTCTTTGTTATTAGAAAGACTGGAATTATTATGGCAACTGTGGACTAGAGCTTGCCAGTTTCTTGGTTTAAATGAAGTTTACTCTATAACTTGTATTTTAAAGCTTAAAAGTTTAATGAGATGATTAATGTTATTTTTATTTATTTTTGTACCTGGGAAGGATCGAAAATTATGCATTCATATGTCTTGTGTTTTAATGTGTTTTAATATGGGCCTTATTTTTATAAGGTACTCTAAGCGGTTATAAGTAATTTTTGCAATAACAACTTATTCAACTTATTCATTTTACATATGTATTTAAACTAACTTTATTATAGCACAGCTTTTAGTTTGTTATATTCATATATACATATATATTTTTCATATATGTTTTAGATGAGGAAAGTATGAAGCATTTGTTGCATATTAGTATTATTATATTTTGTGGACTTGCACACATTTTAAATAATAATAGTAAATGTACATATAGATAGCCGATAGGTGTGGCTAACAATTAGTTAATTGTTTTAGTTTTAGCATTGGTAGATTTGAGTAGCTGACAATGAATGTATAGTTATAAATGCTTACAACTTTTTGAATTTTTATCTGAAAAAGTCCTGCTATTACGCAGGACGAAACGTGCTTTAGTCAATAAAGGAGAAGCAATTTCAACTACGTGTTTTTTTTATTTTTATGCAAACCCTTTCACTCTCTGTTGGACAATTTTTTGGTATTAAACATTAAAGTTAGTAGAATTTATTACAGTTTAGCATAATCTAACCCAATAAAGCAGCCTTAATAGCCTCTTAATTACAATTTACCACCTTCTTGTAACTGGATACTATGGATATGCAATTTCCTAACTTCTCTGTAGCTAGCTTGGTATACATGGTCATCTTGAGACTATATAGCAATTGTCATTTGTTTACCAACAACCACTTAATCCTTTAAGACGTAGACACAGTATGTGAGAGGTATACTTATACAATGACAATGAAGGCTAAACTCTTGCATACAAGTGCACATCAGATTGCTGAAACCAGGCACATAGCACCAACATCACATAGCAAACAACATACATACACGGTCACTAATGTATGCTGAGGCACTTAAAAGCAATTGTCCTATACACAAAGATTGATTAGACTGCATGTCATCAAAGCTATGCCTCAGCAAGCCCAAAGGCACTCAGAAAAACAACATCTAACACCACACATACTGTCACTCTTAGTGGAGCTCCAAACACTACGCCCCTAAGGCAAGCAAATACACTTTCCAGGACTCTTGTCATAGGGTGCTCCATTGTAACATTTACTGATGCCCATCTAACCAAGCTGAACAAGGACAAGATAACTGTGAGTTGCTTATATGGAGCCAGGATCTACCAAATCACACACACGCTCAAGTCATTACTCCACAGGTACCAGTATGATTCCATCATAATCCATGTTGGTGTAAATGACCAGAGATGTACCTCCCTGGAATACATGAAGAGAGACATTATTATGAAGGTATGTGTTTCAGGCCGATATGACCTTAGCATTGAGCAGCATATTACCATCACCAAGGATGTTGCCACAATATGACCAGAAATGACTGATTTCAACAACTGGGCTGTCTTTCTGGTGTCATTCTAAGGGGATCCAATATTTGTGAGCTTGGGAGGACATGGTTAACAGACCGTGTTAATTTGCACCTTTCCCCTCTCGGTTTTGAATAGTGGCTAAAACTTTACCCCCCCCCCCCCATAGTGCCTTTTTTTTAGGCAATACCAAATTGACAAACCTGTCGACATAGCAAAATCAACTCATCTGAACCTCATGGTGTTACTGCTCAGTGTCAAAACACTACAATCTCTCCAAGACTTCCTCACAGTTGAGAGTACAGACATATGTACAGTTACCGATACATGGTTTAAAGTGGCACAGAGTATCCTGGCACTGCAAGGTTTCACTGCCTTCCAATGTTTAGACCAGTAGCAGCAAAGACAAGGGCTAAAGGTGGATGTGTCTCAAAATACATCAATAACAAGCACTCCTCTTGGGTAGTCAAACAGGATGACTTGATGGAGCTCCTCCACATGCAGATCACCACAGACAAAATCCCACACCACATCCTAGTCAGCTATAAGTCATCCTCCAAGTCCCAAGAAGCTCACAATGCATACCTGGACCTGCTGGAGACACTTACCATCCAACCTAACATCCTACTCATGGGAGACTTTAATTAACCCTCTATAGACTGGCTATCCTACACAGTCTCAAATCTACAGGCACAGGGATTCATATAGTGAATACAACCACTAGAGGGTCCAACATACAGGACCTCATGCCCATAAATATGAGAGAATGCTGCACCCTCCCAATGTCTTATCCTCCCATAAAACTGTCTCCTTTGAAATCAAAATCATCTCCATAGTCCCATTAAAACCAGTAACAGTTAGGAACTAATCCAAGGCAAATTACCTTTTATTAAATGATAGTCAAAATGTAATGCCTCTCCAAACCCAGAGAATACAGTAGCCTATGCTGAATTGCTCTCAGAAACCCTGTACAACCATGTCAATGGTTGCACAGAGGCTGCTATATCTACCAGAAGTACGCCCAGGACTAGCTTCAGAAACAAACCGTTCTGGTGGCATTCCAAATTAAACAGGATATTCAACAAAAGGAAAAAAAATGTCAAAAATCAGGAGGAGCAGTTCACATAAAGATAAAAACTCTCTCATCAAACTAAATAGATAACTAAGAGGGGCAATTAGGTCAAACAAAGCCAGCTTTAAGGTTAGAATAGCCTCCCAGGTGAAATCTAACTATAAGGCCTTCTTCAGCTATATCAGAAACCTCAAAAGCAGCATAGCATACAGCATTGTGCTAGACTTGGGGGGTTAATGGTGCCACATTCACCGAGCCTGGTGCTACGGTGAACCAGTTAGTGGACAAATTCAGTTCTAATTTTACCCCCCATCCACAACCATCCCAAAAAATACCCTCAAACATAACCACTCCAACTATAGCTAGGGAAGATGTACTTGCTGTGCTAGCTAAAGCCAAGAACTTTGCCTCATTGGGCCCCGATAACATCCCAGGATGCCTTCTGAACAGTCTAAAATATGACTTATCAGGACCCCTGTTGTCATTATTTAACTACAGTCTTAAAACAGGCTTTGTGCCATGAGAGTGGAGGATTGTGACAGTCATCCCCCTACATAAGGGAGCACCTTAAACAGATCCTGGAAACTACAGGCCCATTAGTCTGACTAGTCTTATTTTCAAAGCCATGAAAAGAATTATTATAGAAATTTTCAGCATCCTAGTTTGGCTTTGTCAAAGGTAGGGCATGTTTACTGAATCTGATGGATTTTTTTGAAAAGGTCACTAAGGCAATGGATGAGGGGAAAATGGTGCATACTTCCTACCTAGATCAGGCTAAAATATCTGATACAATACCCTACTCATGTATTGTCAACAAACTTACAGAACTAGGTATAAACCCATTTACAACACTCTGGATAGCTAGTTGGCTCACTGAGAGAACCCAGGAGGTTAGAATCAATGCTGTTACTTCCACAAAGTGGCCAGTCACCAGTGGAGTCCCTCAGAGCTCTGTGCTAAGCCCTCTCCTCTTTGGCACCTACTTCTGAGATATCAAAGCCAATGTCAAAAGCCTCTGGCTAACTAAGTTAGCTGATGATTGTCTCCTCACGACAAACACCCTTTAGGAAGGTCTAACACAGACAAAAGCTTGCTGCCAAAGCACTGGTTTAAAACTCCACACCAAGAAATGCATTACTGTACCTTTTGGGAAGATGGCCACCCCGGGTAACTACTTCACCTATAAAACACCCCTAAAAGTTAATTTACAATTCAGGGATCTGGGAACTCATGTAAATAGTCATCTAGCCTTCGAAAAACATATGTCCAAGGTAGTACGAAAATCTTTCTATGATGCTAAACGTATAAGCAAGGGCATGGCATTTAGGTCCAAAGAGGTCATCATACACTGTACTCAACCCTCATCATACCCATCGTAGAGTATAATGTCCACCTGACCAGACATATGCAGCAACTGGAATGTTCACGAAGGTTACTTACAAAAAGAATACAAGAAGTAAACACAATGTCTTAAGCTGATTACCTCAAAGCCCTGTCTCTTTGCTCAGTGCCATACAGACTTCTGAGAGGTTATCTTTGCCTGGTGTACAAGGCATCCCTGGACCCTGCTTTGATGAACCTTTTGTACATCTGCAAAACAAACAGCATCAGAACTACTACATTAAAAGACCAACATTTTGCTTGTGAGAAAAAGGACATCTTGGACAGACAGATATGAGAATTCCCAATCTCTGCAACAGGCTCTCTATCAATGTCAAGCAGAGTTCTGTCCTATCCCTATTAAAGTGCAACTTGGCTCAATGTATGGGTAATCAGAAATTCACCCCTGGTCTGGTGCCTACATCTGTGATGGACAGAGGCAGTCAGTAAATAACTCCCTATATAAAACAAATTTGTGGGTCATATTTCAAATGCACAGCTAGGCTTATATGGACCCTGGTGGTCATTAGCCTAGTATATAGCTATGAACCTATGAATAAAAGGAAACACGGGAAATACATAAAGGAATTTCCCTTTGCATGGAAAGAAAAGGCATCTACTCTCCAGCCTTCCTTGCAAAAGACTTTAGTACAAAAAATCTTGAGTTGTTTTTTTAGGGTGGAGACAAAAGTTCTACCTGTGGAGCTCCCTACTGGTGGTCAATCTGAAGGAAGGCCTCTGGGTTTAGAGCTCATACAAGGGTGTGCTTGGATCTACTCAAACAGCACGCCACAGAGTTTTGCTCCAAGGGAGTATAGACGGCTTGAAGGAAGAGGATTTATTAAATTGCTAGTTCCCAGGATATCATAGCAAGTCTCAAGAGGGTGTAGGACTTTGCTCCCCTTTGTCTATTGATATACCACATGACGATGCATTATTGTGCTTTTTGGAAAAAACATCTACCTAGGCAAATTACTCCATTGATAAGGCACCTCTAACAGTTGATCCGGTAGTTAGAGATCTGATTAGAGATCTGGGAACATGTAAACAGTAATCTGGCCTTTGACCAACACGTAAATCATTCCATGTCGCCCAAACTATTGGTAAGGGTACGGCATCCAGGTCCAAGAAAGTAACAGTGCCACTCTACTCATCCCTTATCAGACCCATTATTGAGTACAATGCCCCCTCTGGTATGTACATGACCAGACACATGCAGCAACTGGAAAGTCCACAAAGGTTCCCCACAAAAAAAACACAGCAAATAAACACAATGACCTACGCTGATCGCCTCAAAGCCCTGTCTCTATATCATACAGATTTCTGAAAGGTGATCTTTGCTGGCATAAAAGGAATCCCTGGACCATGTTTTGATAGTTTTTGCAAATCCGTAAAACAATCAGCATCAGTCCTATTAGATTAAATTACCTAAATTTTGCTTGAGACATAAATAGGACATGGTGGACAGACAGATATTTTCTTAGAGAATTCCCACTCTCTTGAATAGACTCCCCATCCATGTGAAGCACAGTTCCTGTCGATGTCTTTTTAAGCACATCTTGGACCAATGGATGGGAATCGGAAATTCACCTGTGGTCTGCTGCCTATTTCTCAGATGGACATAGGCAGTCAGTAAATAACCACCTATATAAATCAAACTTGTGGTCGCATTTCTGTTGCACAGCTAGGCTTATAAGGGCCCTAGAGGACGCCAGCCTAGTATGCACTTATGAAACTATTAGCCTATGTACATGACTAACCATACCTGGAACACCCACAGAGGTTCCTCACCAAGAGAATCCAGGGTATTGACACACTGTCCTATAGAGATCGCCTTAGAGCCCTGTCTCTATATTCAGTCTCCTACAAATTATTGAGAGGCAATCTATGTTTGGCATATAAAGCATCTTTAGATCCAGCCCTAATGGAGCTTTGCACATCTGCAAAACAAGGACCACCAGAAACACTAGATACAGGGATTTAACATTGCTTGTAACATAATTAGAACATGCTGGCAAGACAGATATGTGAATCAATGGATCCCCATGGTCTAGAACAGGTTCTCCAGCCATGTGAAGCAGAGTCCAGCCCTAACTCTATTCAAATGTAATCTTAACCACTGGATGGGAAATTGCAAATTCTTCCCCAGTCTTACGGCTAGAGAAAGACAGTATACATTGGATGGATAATCATGAATTCATCCCTAGGCTGGCCTCCATGTCTCTTATAGACATAAGCCAACAGTAAACATTCTCTAACTAACACAGACCCCCCACATAACTTTTAGCAACCTCCTAACAAACATACCCCCCAATTAAGATGCACATATTACAAGGGGACAGAACTAGGATGAGGTTGTGTGGCTAGGCTTATAAAGGCACTGGGAATCATTACCTAGTATATACCTATGAACCTAAGTCATTAAAATTCTTAGAATTCTTAGAGATACACTGTCTAGAGAGGTTGCTTCAGGAAGGGTCACCTTGGCAAAATGGTTTGAGAGAAGAAACCAGATGAGCAATGATCCAGAATGCCACTCACGATTGTTAAAGTCTATGACAGACTTGCCTGGGACAGGGATGTTAAAGCACACACCTACAAACAGGTTGTGCAGTAGTGTTTACAAGTAAGTGCCTCATACCTGGATGACTTGTGAAGATCATCCAGCCTTAGCCGAAAAAAACTGAGTCACAAAAGGGAAAGGATAGATGACACATGTCAATCAAGTCGCAGGCAGGAGCAGGATGAATTAATGCAGACTAAATCAAAGATTTAAAACAAAATAAAAAAAAAAAAAGTCTAGCTACATCATCAGCTTATGGTTTAATCACAATAAACAGAAAAACAATAAAATAAAAAGTAATATTGCTGCACTACAATGAAATGTAGCACTAACATATGTTTTGCCTATAAATAATGTTGCAAAAGGGAACTGATTCAATATGAATCTTTAATACATTAATGATCAAATCATTTCCACTAAATATATCCAATTCCGATACGTCTGCAAGTAAATATATTTTAAAGCGCATGGCTGTCTCGTATGCCAAAAAAGATCTCTTTGCAGCTAAAGCATGATTTCAGTCTGCAGTAGTTGATTGTTTTTTGAATGTATTATATTCGTGGCCAGGTCCAGGTCTGGGCTTAACCCACTCCGTTCACACTTGCTGTGCTTGGACTCACTCAGCTCTTCTACCTTACCCCCATTCCCACACATCCCCAAACTCATTTGATTTATACCTACCCATCACTTCTCCTCCCCTTCCTGACTCTCTTAGCCAATCATGCATTCCCTTCCCTTTACCATCTTACCGCCTATTTAGTACTTACTCATACCTACCTCTTAAAAATTCTATCCTTGTCCCCCCTTTCAATCCAGACCTTACTGCTCCACAGCTCCTCCCTCCCTCATCCTCACAACCCATACATTCTTCTTAACTGTCTCCCTCCCATCATACTCACTACCAAGCACTATCAAGCTGTGCTACAACATGATACTATCTGTCCTCTGCACATCTACTCTACTTCTCCTTTACCACCTCACTTCTTACAATGCTCTTCGCCCATCTCCTACCGCTACCACTTCTAAGGTATTCTCTCAATGTAGTCACTCATTCAAAATTACACCTTCTATCTTTCCTACAACTTCCTTCCTTTCCAAAATCATAATCCCCCCTTCTCCCATTACCACCTCTAAACCTAAGATAAAATATCTACTCTATTACCCCTCACTCCCTAACTCTAATTTTACATTATATGGTCTACTCCTGTCAGGGGACATTCATCCTAACCGTGGACCTAACCCCCTTCCTCTCAACAATAATTCAACCACTGATTCTATCACTGCTCAACCCATCCCCCTAAGAAACACGTATCACTTTAGCCCATGAATATCAGAAGCATATTAAACAAAGTTAGTGAATTCCATGCCAAGGTGTCACACCACGCCCCACACATTATTACACTTACTGAAACATGGCTGAAACCTCATATTTCTGATAAAGACTATCACCCCAGAATACAAAATCCTACAATTAGAGCATCCAAAGAAAAAAGGTGGTGGAGTTGCTATTTTATACTCTAACCATCTCACTTTTACCCCTCTAACCTTACTCCCTCATTCTTGCCAGCTGAACTCCTGACTGCCAACTGTAAAATTAATGACCACAACACAATAACTTTAGCAGCTATTTATACACCCCATGCATTAACATCACTTTACTTCAACATTTTCTCTCCTGGCTTACTCAGGACTTACCTAATGAAACCTTTCTCCTGGGAGACATCAACATAAACTGGCTATTCCTCTCCTCAGATAGACCCAGCTTGTACTAATCTGCATGGGTTCTCACAACTAATCTCTATTCCTACCCATACTAATAAGCCATCCAACTCCAGTTCTCTTACTGGCCTGATTCTAGTCTCTGATCCACACAAATATCACCACCCAGAAAGAAACACTCCCAGACTCTCTAAGTGACCACTCTCCAATTAAAGCTCTAAGATTCTCACCACACTACACTAGACCACATAAGCATACCAAATGCTGTAGACTCTCTAAGTTCCATCCTGATAATTTTAACAACCTCCTCTCAGCAATAAATTGGTCCTTCCTAAACCAACTAATGCTTAACGAGGCAGTACTTAAATTCAACTCGATATTCCTAAACATTCTCAACTCCCTTGCCCCCATAAGCATTGTAAGAGTTAAATCAATTATATCCCCATGGCTTATACATACTACTCGTTCTCTAATGCAAACTAGAGATAAGGCATGGAAAAACGTGGTCTATAACTACGCTCCCCACCCATTTACTAAACTACAAAGAGCTCTGTAACCTTACCAAAAACCACATCAACAAAGACAAGAGGAATGTTTACAACACAACAGCAAACTCTCATATATCCAACCCAAAGAAATTCTGGCACTCCATAAACCAAATACTGCATCCAGGTAACCCCTGATCTCCTAACCCCTGCCTCAATAATACTCCCCAACAAACAGCATCCAATTTTAACACCTACGTCAGTGACTCCATTAGCAAAATGATAAATCCTACAAACTCAGACACCAATGCTGTTAACCCTTCAGACTTTCCCACCACCTCTAAATCCACAAATAATTTCTCTTGTAAACCAGTATCTATCAGATACATAAAATCCTTACTTCTCAAATTGAAACCCTGCTCCCTCTCAGTAGATAATCCACCTCCACTCTTCCTTCAGATAGCGGCAAACTCTCTAGCCCTACCTGTCTCCATACTTATCTACCACTCCATCACTGAATCCAAAGTTCCCTCGATCTGGAAACAATTCTTTACCTTACTCATACATAAAGGAGGCAATTCCACAGAAACTGCCAACTTCAGGCCAATAGCAATTGTATCACCTCTCTCTATAATATTAGAAAAATGTATGCACAAACAAATCCTGGATTACCTACTACAAGAAAAACTACTCACCCCAACACAGCATAGCTTTCACCCAAAACATAGCACATCTACATCTCTTCTATCCTTTATTAACACCATTTCTCTGGCTAGAAACAGTAACAAGCTAGTGTCATGCCTATTCCTCACTCTCTCTAAAGCATTCAACACTGTCTCCCAGCCCCTGTTGTTGGCCAAACTCTCTGACCATATTTTTTCCACTTATACTATTTCCTGGTTCTCTAGCTACCTTAATGACCAGCAGCAATCTGTTAAATGGCTCTCTACACTCTCCCCTCCTCTTCATATCAAGATGGGAGTTCCCTAAGGATCAGTTCTTGGTCCATTATCCTTCAATATCTTTACTAATCTAGACTTCCTGTCCACAGTCATCTCTTGTGCAGTATGCAGATGACTCTCTGGTAATCACCATTGCTGACACCCTCTCTGACCTAAACACCACTACGCAAAAATCCTTCATATCCATCGAAAACTAGCTTTCTAAGAATCAGTTAATCCTAAAAAGACTAAACTCTTTCTTCTACTACCAAAAATCCCAAACCACCTCAAATCTACTTTTTTTCTATCTTAACCTCTCAACAACACACCTATCACAGTTGAATCAAATATTAAGCTTCTCGGAGTCATAATTGATGACCAACTCAAATCTAACCTCCACATACACAACTGCATCAAAAAAAAAAAACAGCAAAACTTGGTCTTCTTTACAGAAAAAAACAATTCCTGCCAAAATCTCCCTCTCCCATCCCTACCTTCTCCCAAGTCTACTTTACAGCTCACAAATCCTCACCAACCTTCAAAACTCTCTCTTAGCAAAATTAGAAACTACCAATAATAAAATTGTCAGATTTGCTGCAAATCAAACTTGTAAATCTCACCACTGCCTTTCTCTTAACAGCTTAAACTGGCTAGAATTTCCCCACCAACTGCTCTCTCAGCTTCAGATCATTCATTCCATCCTGTATCTGCCCTCCTTCTGTCCCAACATCTCCTCTCTTGTCTCCCTCTACACCCCTCACAGGAATCTCCAAAAAACAGACCAAAATTTACTTCAAATCTATAAACCAAAAAGCAAAATAGGACAAAACCTTTACAGCTACTCCCCTGCCCTCCCTTGGAACAAACTTCCGCTGGATATTAGATATATTACTCAATTAAAACAATTCAAAACTGCCTAAAAAGCTCCTGGACCTGCCACTGCACACACCCTCCTTAACGGTTTACCTCACCTCTTCGGCTATCTACTACCTACCTCTCCCTCCTTTTTTTCTCAACCTTACTCAACAACTGTAACTGTAAATCCAACCTGTAACTAGCTTTAACTACCTGTGTGAACTATCTATTCTAATATGTTTATTCTAAGTTGCTACATAGCTACATCCTTAGTGATGGTTCTCTTGGCAAGACTGTATAAGTTTGTATATAACCTTGATGCCTTTACATTATTAGTTGTAAATTGTAAACTATGTACTAACTTCTTTAATACTGTACTGTACTTTTCTTATGTGTTAACTGTGGTGCTTTTCTCCCCGGGCCTCTGCTGAAAAAGGGTGACAGCTTAGTCAGACTAACCCAGTCAATAAATGTCAAATAATAAATAAATAGAGACATCACATAACTAAAACATCATATAACTGGTATAATATTTACCTCACACTTTACACTAGTATAGTTTACAGCAGTTTACTTGATTATCTACTATTGTCTTTTGGGTCATACTTACCTGGCGTACCACTTTACTTCCAGGAGAACCTGGATATCTCTCCACTAATATAGGCTGTAGATCCTCTTGCCACATTCGAGAAATATTTGTCTTCTCTGCTAATGCAAGGACATCCTCATCAGATAATGTGCTTGGCTTGTGGTAAACCTAAAAAAGAATGCAATAATGTAACAGAGTATGCAGAACTGCAAAATGGGTTTGTATATATACACCCATCTATCTACCTATCTATATGTATAGCTCTCTCTCTGCATACACACATATGTATATCCCTGCTATTAGCAAGGGTGGCTACAACCAAGATCAAAGCCGTTATCTTTTTTCACGATGCTTCAAAAATAAAAAATAAAACACAGCATTGATTTTTAATTAATAACTAAGACGGAGAACTGTAACACTGAATGTTATTTTATTTACTTTTTTTAGTGTTATTAAATACAAGGAAAGGTCTTTTTCTGTTACAATACGAAGCAGGCATCATTTGTAAAACTCCACCTAGTCAGGAAAGCTGAGTAGAGCAGAAAGATGGGAGTGCCTGTAGCACAAACTCTCCCCTAGTTCCAGAATATATAAACGGGCACCCTTTTACTTTAATATCTAGTTTTGAGTTCTAGTGTGTAAATCAACAAAATACCATAATCATACTCAAAGTCTGGGAAAATGTGTATTATTGCAGACAAGAATACTGGCAGCTCCAAAAATTGGCCACTGAAATGCACACTATGAAGTCATATGCCTTTTTCTGGTAGCAAATAGTTATGACAACAATCTATGCATTAACCTGTTCAACAGTCTACTTTTTCCTTCCATGCTCCATTCCTACCATCCTTGGAAGGATTGTGCAATGTCTTTTGAAGAGACAGATTTGCACTGCACACCCTGCTGCAGCTATTATCTATACAGTATTTAAGCCTGACAATTAATTCTTACAGCTTTCTATTCTTTCCTTGATCCCCCTTCCAAGACATTCCATCTCATGTTTTCAGAACTCAACAAATGGCATATTCAGACTGTAGCAGCATACCATCCCCTATAATGTCAAGATAGCACCAAATTATTCTTTAAAGCAGACAATTTATTTCCTTTTTTATTTACCCAAAATCCAAACGCATATTGAAACAATAACGGTTACATTTCACAACCTATTTTTTTCATAATCCAACCATAAAACTGATGAAACAGCACTATCCAGAATTAATTCACAGTCACAAATCAATAACAAAAAATATACATATATATATATATATATATATATATATATATATATATAACCCACCATTTTTCATTACTGACTGTCGAGTTCCATTAGTAGCAGTAGCATGTGACTGATGTGCCTTTTCACAGAAATATCTTTGATGATTATCTGGTTAAGTGAATTACTAAACACCACACAGCAAACAAGCAATTTAAGACTAAAGGTTGAAGCTTGCCTAGCTGCATCTCACCACTGGTTTCCCTAACTGAATTTTTTTTTAAGTTTTCATGTACACTACAGCTTATAATAAATGCTGAAAGAAATAAGCCGGAGATAGCAACACTGAACCTGTAGCATGTCTACAGAATAAAAAAGTACAGTACCTTATGCAGGGAAGGCCCTCTATATGCTGTAACTGTCATGTGAAATGCAGTGCAGTACTCGTGAAAAAAAGAACTGTATGAATAAAATGAAGAAAGTGGAAAAAATGCTAATGAGAAATAAGACTTGAGATTATCCATAACATATGAACGGGGGCGGCCACGGTGGTGCAGTGGTTAGCATTGCTGCCTCACAGCAAGAGGTTCTCTGGTTCGATTTTCGGCTGGGGTGCCTTCTGTGCAGAGTCTGCATGTCCTCCCTGTGGTCGTGTGGGTTTTCTTCGGGTGCTCCAGTTCCTCCCACATCCCATACATGCTGTAGGTGGATTGGACACTCTAAATTGGCCCTATGTGTGAGTGTGTACATGTGCGTGCATTCTGTGGAAGGTTGGGCACCGGGCTGGCAACGCGACACCTTAAAACTCCACTGCCAATCATGAGCGGACAGGTGATCCGCTGTGGCGACCCCTAACCGGGAAAAAGCCGAAAGAAGAAGAAGAAGAATTATCCATAACATATGAACAATGACAGTTCATACATGCAGTTAAACTTAACTACAATACTACTACTACTATGCTAGGATGTTTGCCCCCAATAGTGTAGGTAGAATTTGTGTAATGTGAGAAAGATAGTTCATAACTGACACTATTAATATGTCTGCCTCTGTCTGGACATGTCGATCATATGAAAAGTTTAAGGTTATAATCTGCACTTGGCAAAAGTGTGCCATTTGACAAACCCTTAAATAATGAAAGGCAACAAGACTGACAAGGTTTGTTGCTATATGTGAATTTGCTACCAGAGGCATAGGTAGTTTTTTTAACAGCAATTTTAGCATGTCTATCAGTGAACATAACTATAGATGTTCAAATAGATCACTGCTGCAACAACAGCATAAAGCTCTGTGGGATGTCCCTTGCCAAGGATATTGGCTGTCCAGTCTATTACAGCTTTTGGGCACCTTCCCCATACACCACATGTCTATTTAAGCACTAGAATGTGGTATTATAAATAGGATGTACAGGTGCCAAAATTCAGAGCTTTCTTGCCTAAGGAAGGAAGCTGCAGCCTACTGCTCCAGAAAATCCCATCAAATAGCCAAATGTCATGACAAGTCAAAAAAAAGGAACAAAAGTAACTGGGCCCCATCTAGTAGGGTATACAAGAAAAAATAAAAAGGGTGATGAAGAGAGGGTTTTAGTGCTGCAGCACTGATCTATGCAAACATCTACTGTTATGATAAGTTAAACATAACCATGCTATGTTTATCACTAGATCATTACTACAATATAATAAAGCTATACATGGAATGATTGCCAAAGCTTCGGAAATGAGGTTGGAGGAAAAAGGACCAGGAGTCCAGAAGACCTGAGAAAACAGAAGAGTCAATTTTATAGTGCTTAGTGAAAGTGTGTACAGATAGCTACATTCCTGTCTCTAGAATAGTTCAAGTCTACCCCTTTCGAAAAGGCTGCAGAGGTAGCCACATCTCTGATGGAGTGAGCCTTGAACTTCTTGGGGTGGGAGTGGCTTTTTTCATGATGAGAATAACAGAACTGAACAGTCAGACAACCATCTGGAAATAATTTGCTTGGAAAGTGGCTATCTCTTTTTCTTGCCTGCAAAGGAAATAAAGAGCTAGTCTACCATTCTGAAATATTTTTGTCGTGTCTAGGAAGTAGATAAGTTACATGTGGACATCCAAGATATGCAAAACGTTCTCCCCTCTGGTCCTGGGTTCAGAAAAGAATACAGGAAGAAGAACAGACTGATTCAAGGTAAGCTCAGAAACAATTTTAGCACGAAGGTAGGGTTGCTTCTAAGATTCACTCTGTCTTTATGAAAAATCAAAAAAGGCTGAGAAGACATGAGGTCTTGCAAATCAGATATTCCTTTAACCAAAGTCAGTAAGATTGTCTTTCAAGCCAGAAACTCCAGGGAAGGTCTAGCTGCATGTTCAAATGGATACAGAATCAGGTTTATTAATAAAAAAATTAGGATCCCAGGAAGGGGTTACCAGTTACCTAAGCGGTTTAATATGCAAAACCCCTTTCAAGAAGTGTTTTATCAATCTGTCTATCCATCCATTATTGCTGACTTGGTTGTTCCCACTAGGCTACTAGCCTCTTTTCAGGGGAGACACGAGGTAGTTATACTACTGAGGGAAATTTGGCCAGGACATCTAGGAGCTTTCCCTACTCTGGAGCTGCTAAGTGGCGACACAGGGCTATTGTAGTAGCTTCAGTTCACTCTGGGTTGGAAGGCAATGAAGCTGTTCCATTGAGCATGGAAAATTCTATAGTGGAAAAACGCTGTTTCTGTCAAAAATGGAGGCACACACATCACAGTTACAGCTTCAGGAGGCTTCACAACACCAGCATAAATTTCAGTGATGGAGGAGAATAAGCCTGGAGAAGGTGAGGTGATGTAGTGGAGTAGGGCAGAAGGATCTATATTACGCCATCGAAACACCTTTGCATTGAATACCATATCGTCAAGTATTCAGCAAAATTCACTTTAGCGATTCACTGAATACTTAAAAGGTAAACAAGTACTTGCCCCACAACCCAATGGAACCAAATCTACCTAAACAAGACCCACCATGTGGGGGGCTGCATGCCCCCCCAACTAAATATACCAACTCCGAGATCGCACTACAGTGGAGGAAAGGGCAGAATTGTGCAGTTGGCTAACTACGTCATTGCCCTTTAAGTATTCAGTGAATTGTGGAAGTGAATTTTGCTGAATACTTGCTGACGACGTGGCGTTCGATGTGAAGAAGTGTTTCAATGGCGTCATACAGACCAGGGCAGACTTTGTATGGAGAAGAAGAGGAGAGTAATGGAGCAGAGACAGCAGAGGAGAAGAAGAATGGGAGAGATGAAAAGGGAGCACATCTGGCTGGTGGAGTAGCTGGCGTTAACGTATGTTCTGTATGAGGGTTGCAAGCAATATGAAAAAATAACAAGGAGAAGAAAAGAATGAAGAAGGAAGTTTGGCAGTTAAAAGAGTGACATATGCAGCAGTAGATTTAGCAAGCAAACAGCAGCCATATATAAAAATAAAGGAGAAAATATTCTGGAGAATAAGGAACAGAAGCCTGCAGTTAGAAGAAGACAGGTGGTAGGAATTAAACTAAAAAAAAAATCCATTAAGAGGTACTATATGTTTGACAATATTATTTCACCACTGGTATTTAAAGTAGCATATTAAAACTCTAATACATTTAGAGACTGAATATTTTTGTGAAATGACTTTTGAAATGCTTTTGTTGGCAAAACAATTTATAAATGATGGTGAAAAAAAACACCTTATTAAGTCATTGTTTACCATAACTTAAATATACACATTAAAAGAAAACTGTTGGTACAGTTTAGAACCACAGACATTTACTTAATATTTGTTAAGCGGCAAAGTCCAACTGGGACAAAGCAAGCCCATTTTCAGTGGTGGCCTGGGGAGAAATGCTCTACATGCATATCTCTGGAATGTGGAAGGAAACCAGAGCACCCACAGGAAACCCACGTGACTACAGGGAGGACATGCAGACTCCGCACAGAAGGCACACCAGTTGAGAATCAAACCAGAAAACCTCTTATTGTGAGGTGACAATAATAACCGCTGCACCACGGTGTCATCCACAGATGAAAAGGAACTGAAGCCTATATTTTTTCAAAAGTATCTCTTAAAATACATGACATAAAAAGAAAAGTACTGGATGAAAAAAAATTATGGAGGGGTGCTTAGGAGGTATGGGTAAATCCAAATGAAGAAGGAGCCAAATGCAGCACATACCTAATGGGAATGTAAAATAATAGAAACAATCTAAATTATTATTATTATTTTTTTTTTTTGAGGTGACATGTCACATTTTATAGAGAACTGAACAAAGGACCATGTGGTCAATGTACAGAATGTGGTCATTTGACACCAAATTATAGTAAATGTGGGAATGACAACCATTTTTGTTTTGATTGTCTTTTAATAATAGATGACAGTGAACAAAGTGAAAAGGAACACACAGAAGTAATGGAGAAAAGTGGAGAAATGGAAGACAAAACACAAAAAACTTCAGCATAAAGAGGAAATTAGGTTCAGGGAATTCCTAAAATAATGCAGAAAAGAGGTTTATAGCAAGAAGGAAATTTTAGTGTACAGGAAGAAAAAAAAAAAAGAGAGGGAGAATGTATTTTGTGGAAAATAAATATGATGTACTTGATTTGAGGAAGAAGAAGGGGGAATTAGTAGAGAATTGGAAATTCCAGTGATGAAGTCTATACGGGGCAGGGTAAGGAAAATAAAAATAAAAACAAAAGACAAGATAAAAACTGATGCAAAAAAGGAAAAGGTTAATGTGTTGTTTCTACATGTAAATACCATAAAATGATACAAGAAAAATGGTACTGTTTGAATGGTGGAAAAAAAAAAACTAATGTAGAAGTAATTTATTTGCAAGCTATACAGTGTACACAGACAAGTAAAACAGAAAAAGGGTGTATGTTCTGGGATTATAGGACTTACTAAAATGAAGATCTGAATAGAATGGATGTGACAGTACAGTTAACCCTTACGGTATTATAATGTATGTGACTTAAAAAATGAAGCCACTGGGATTTATTAACTGTTAAATGCATATAATAATGTCAGTGAAATAAAGAATATGTTTGAAAAAATAAAATTATGCAATAATTAACATAATTTATTATATTAGTTGAGGATGTGCAGCAGGTACTAATGGAAACAAGAAGACCTGTTACTAGAAAATCATATATTAGCAAATGGAAATGTTTTTTTTCTAGTTGTTGCCAACAACATAACCAGCACCCAATCCGGGCTAGCTGTTCTCTGGTTTTACAATATCTGTGTGAGTTACTATCCTTTCGCCTTTCTTATTCCTCTACCAAGGTTCATTTATCGGCCATTTCAACATGTCTGCCCATGGATCCTCCTCTTTCAAGGCAGTTTCATGTAAATGTTCTTGAAAGAGGTTTTGCATAAGAGGCCTCCAAGTCAATCGGTAGCCCCTCCTTGAGATCTTAATTTTGTGTTAGAGAAACTAACGTGTTCCATTTGAATCAGTTGACCTGGCTGACATAAGATTTTTAACATGGGAAAATAGTTTTACTGATTGTTCTAAACTCTGCAAGAAGGAAACCTACTTCGTTTTCCACAAGGACTAGGTTTCTTTGAGAACTAATCCTTCTTTTATGCTTAAGGTGATATTCGAGTTTACTTTAAACCAAAATATCCATCTCCTTGTTTTCTTTCTTGAACCTAAAAAATGAGGGGGTAAGAATACTCCATACCTTGGATGCCCACCGACAACTCAGGTACTGTCTTGACAGAACTAAATCTTTCACATCTTCAGATCAGTCGTTCATTTCTTGTGAAGGTAAGAAGTGACATCCTCTGCAGTAGCCGCATCCTCCCCTCCATTCCCCCCTGGTTTTCTGATGTGTTTTTTATGCCAGGGTGTGCACATTTATATTTTGCTGTTCCTAGCCTTGTCCTTTCAGCACTCAGCCTCTCTCTTTCTGTCAGGAAAGCTTTAAAGGGCTTCATGCCCAAACTTGCCTTTTAATCAGCTCAACTCAAGCTGCCTGACAGTTTGGATGCACAAAGTAGCCCTGAAACTTTGGAAGCTGGCCTGCTGTAATACCCTTGGCAGAATATAACCCATATAGCTAAGGCTACTGCAGCAGCGATCAATATGAAGAACATAGATAATTTCTCCACTGGAGTGGCAGAAGATCATTTTTTTTTCCTGGCTCATATTCCCAATTTTCTGAAGTAGAAACCAGGAAGAGACAATTTAAACCCACTTCCTGCACATCAGAATCAGAATCAGAATATGAAGGGGGCAGGGACCTCTTTCTTTTAGAATATGAAGACATTATCTGAAGAGACTGGAATGCTTTAAATAAGCCTTTGGTAAAAGTAAACCACTCCTCCATTGAAGAAGGAGTCAAAGGAGCAAATGTATCTTCAGCTTAGGAGTCCTCTTCCTGGAAGTCTGAAGGGAAAAGCAGAGTTCAAATGTCCAGTCTTCTCCCCTGGTTTCTGAACCTTCAGTAATGCTCTGTAAAGGTTGGATGTCAGTCTCCTCCTCTGGTCCTGTAAGTGTGGTTCTCCCTTATCCAACGTGGACATATGAGTGGCCTTGAGTGATGTGCCAGTCTTCTGCTATTAGTGGCTTCATGAGAAGCAACACCAGAAGAGTTGAATGTAGCTGATGGATGGTACAAGGGCTCAAACATGTACACAGCAGAGCTATCCGTCAAAAGCTGTGGCAGAGAGGGTGTCAGAAAGGAAAAAGAAGCCTCTTTACTAATTCTTCATTTCTTTAGAACCTGAAGAGGAACATGTAAGGAACTGGAACTTAGCTCCATAACTTTACAGGTTAAAGCTTTCAACTTCTGGTTATCTAAATGAAGGATTAAGGAATTATGCCTGCTTGCAAAGGTTTTAGGAGTTAAGGATTGTCAAAAAGAACATGACTGAAGGTTGTGCACCCCCCAAGCATAAAAGAAAGGTGGTGTGGTAATCTTTATAGGAAATCTGTTCACCAGACAATACATTCCCTTTCTCTTAGATATCAATCACAATAAGGAAGGAAGTCACCAACAGGGTACAAAACTACCTGACTGCCAAACTTTGAAAACACAGCTAATACTGTGCCTTACCAGTAGTTCCAATGGCAAGAAAGTTCTGAATTTTTGTACCTTTATGTCTTCTTTTACACCGACACACTCTGATGCCTCTTCAGATGTACAAGTGAGTGAAAGGAGTCCTAAAGTTTTGGAAGCTTGCCAGGCATCCAGCTCTTTGCAGGATTTGATTCATACAGCTTACGCTACTGCAACAGTGATTTAATGATAACCATTTATTATTTTCACTACTGTTAAAGAAAGAAGCTGATAAAAATATCAAAAATGTTCAATGGATTGGCAAAGGAACCAAGATACCGGGGGCAAATAATTAGAGAGTGAAAGGTAATACAGTGGGATGAGGCTAAGCAGAAATTTGCATTGTAGTTTAGAGACCGCCTTCCCTACCATGGATTGATATCAGAGTACAGGTAAGGAGAAAGGGATAGCGGAGTGTTAAATGAAAGACTAGCTCTAGAAGAGTTTTTTAATACAGTCTAGAATAAAAGCTGTTGCTAAAAAAAGGATAATAAGTAAAGCATATAAAACATTCCATAATAACAATAAGAAACAGTCAGAAGAGGTTAGAAAAAATTGGGAAGAGAGACTGGAAAAGCAATTTTACAAAAGAACAATGGCTCCCAAGTATGTAACAGAGTCCAGAAGGTTTAGGATTTTTGCTTGGAAGTGTTTGCACAGGTATTTTTATACTCCCAGTAGACTTCAAAGAAATTTTCCTCAGATAGATAGTAAATGCTGGAGATGTGACGGGAAAGAGAAAGGTAACAAGGAACATGCTTTTGGGATGTGCAATGACATAGCAGATTTTAAAATTACACTATAGAGTACTCTGTTAGGAATATTGGGGGAGTAAACAACTATAGCTAAGGAAATGATTATTTTGAGCTGGGAACAAGGATCTGAATTGCCATTCAATTATATAAAACCTGGGGGGCATGCTTTCAAACAACTGAAAGGCAAGGAGAAAGAGCTTCCATCCACAGTGCTGGTGACCCATGATTAAATTATCACTGGAGGGCAGGCAGGGAGGAAAAGGAGAGAATATCTGAAAGCCAGTTTTCACTTTCTGAATTGGGATAAGAGCCATTTCATAACTGTTGTTTTGAGGGTTTCAGGTAGGTGACTTGTAAGCTTGATGCACATAGTAATGTCTGTGCCTTCAAAAGGTCACGAAGAAGGCGTCTTTGCCCAACAGCAAGAGGGCATAGCCAGGAAAAAAAAAAAAAAAAAACATCTCTACAATGCAATAGTCTCAGGGAACAACCACTCAATCCTTGCCCTTGAGTGGGACTGAATGAACAAAATACGTAACTGCTGGGTCCTGGGTGCTTGAGGTCAGCAGAAGGGTATATATAAATAATGTTTTAAGTATGTTGTTGTAAAGCTTAAACGCATTTCCTTTTTTTCTGTCACAGACAAGATGCACATCAAAGCAAGCTACAGAACAGCATATAACCTAAAAACCTAAATGGTTTACCTGCAGTTTCAATACCATTCTGTTTGCCTGTTTTGTTTTGCATGACTATTGAAGAAAATACAACAGTGAACAACCGGTATACCCAAGAATCATTTCTACAGTTTACACACTGCTTAAAAATGTGGACATTATATTATGGTCTTTTTAATATGGAAATGCTGTTTTAAGGATGCTCACAGTATGTTCACATGAAGTCAAATCTATAAAGCTATTCAGTTGTTGTTAAAAGCTCAAATAAGCTTCCAAGAAAAAGTAACTTGAATGACAAAGCTCCTTAACCCTCCATATAGGGGGATGCACTCCCTAGTTAATGTAACTACTTCCAATGTGACTAAAACTTGTGGGTAAGCCATAAATTCTTTAATCAAAAGTCCAATCCGTTAGCTTCTAATGAATAGGGTTCACTGTATTCACAGAAGGCCAAATGTGTAAATACCATTTTAGAGACAACCCTTCTCTCCTAGACATGTAGAACATGCTCTCTCAAGTATTTTCACATCCTTTTTTGGAAGAATTTCTGCTTGCTGGTATTCATCCTGTGATGATAATAATGATGAGTCCACTTTTCCAATCACTCATAATGGTAGAGCTTCTTTTAAGAAATAAAAAAAGAATTAAGCTGCTGCATGACTGGGATCCACAAAGGACCTGTACACATACAGTGCAGCGACATTAATGTCATATCCACATGTTAATACACACAGGTACAAGCAAGTAAAATAGTGTAGAACACATAAGCTGCAGACAAATAAAACAGCATTTACCTATGTGGTTTAAAAGGTCAGTATCTGCCATGATGAGCTACTTCTATCATTTCCCAAATTCAATTTACTTTATTCAAAATAAAAAACAAACAATTTTTACATTCTTATAACTGCAGAAAACAGAAACGGTCTGCCCCTAATAAAGCACATATAAAATTTAGCTATTTTCAGCACCAGCCTAAAAACTTAAGACAATGTACACAGGAACTGATGGCACAAACCTTAACGTTACTATTCCTCTTGTATATTTTAATTTTTTCTTGTTAAATTAAAAAAAACGTCTGCAGATAACCCAAAAAATGCATGTCTTTTACAAACAGCATTACATAAGAACCATCGTGTTTTCAGATTTATAGCTCCCATTCCAATGAATGGAAAATGTTTGACATAAAACTGTCATTATTCTACAACGCTTATTTCTCATGGGTTTTCACAGGAAAGTCTTTCATAGTTGGATACATTAAGACAGAACAGTCTTTGAGCTGTCCAGACTTACTATTTTGGCTGTGTGTGTGTGTGTGTGTGTGTGTGTGTGTGTGTGTGTGTGTGTGTGTGTGTGTGTGTGTGTATACACGCGCATGTGCGTGCTTGTAAAAATGTAACCATTACTTTCAAAGCCACTGCATTGTTGTCCACCCTTTTTTTTATACAAAATACGTACACCCCTGCAACCATATATTCAACAAGTAAGCTGCAAAGAGGCAGGTCCAGGGAACGAGACCTTGCATCTTCAGTTGAGTGAACTTGATATATAGTACCACCATTAAAGGCTTAACATTTCAGCTGTCAATGAACTATGAACTTTAACTATGTGTGTGTGTGTGTGTGTGTATGTGTGTGTGTGTGTGTGAACATGATCTAGTAATATGTACAAATGTGTATTTGTATGGACATGCATGTGAATGTGAACTGATAATGCGTGCATATGTATATTCACACGTACCTGAAACCACACACGCATACACATGTACACACACCATAATGTATATATATATATATATATATATATATATATATATATATATATATGTGTGTGTGTGTGTGTGTGTGTGTGTGTGTGTGTGTGTGTATGTGTGTACGTATATATATGGGGTTACTTACCTTAATCGACAGAGCAAAAATGTCGATGAAAAAAGGTCGGCCACAAAAGGTCAGCAACATAAATGGTAACAGTCAACTGCACATGCATGAGGAAAACCCTTGCCACACGCAAACAAAAAACGAATTACATTTTTTTTGCAGGGAGAAAAGCCCCTCTGCACCCCGTGTGGGGGGCTGCACCCCTGCACCCCTGCTAATTATAATACATAATTATAATAAAGAATATTTCGCCACCATGGAATTGTCCATCTAGCATACCTGTCAACCAATTGTGATCGATCAAGCAATTGTTGATATTTTGTTGTGTTTCCAAATTCAGGAGTTCCATATATATATGGATGGATGTCAGTAAATCAAAAATTTGAAACATCACAATGCAAATGATCGATCATGATCATGCACCCCCAACACTCCCTGGTAATTATGTGTATTAACTCTGAGAATGCACTATAGTGGGAAAAAGGCAAACCCCCCTGATCCCCACTGCACCACAATCTTGAACATACAGAAAAAAAAACTGCATTTTCAATTAGCTGATTTTCAATTTGCTGTACCAGCTTTTTTCCCCATTCAACAATTGTCTTTCAGCAAGCAGGGTGGGAGGTTGGCATAACGGTTAAGGTGTTTACCTTACAGACATAAGTAATTGGCTAGGTTTAAAATGGCCCACAGGGGCAGTTTGCCTAGTACTAATCTATGAACCTACAGTACAAAATCTATCAACTAGAATGTAATCCATAGATACACACACACAAGAAAACTTTACATCTAGACCATGTTTGATGTCAGGTCTCATAATATAGGCAAATGTCACATTAGGACTGTTCTAGGTTCTGCAATACTATGATAAATAGGTAACTACAGGCTATAGCACTACATACAAATATAAAAGATGCTGAATGAAGGTATATAAACAATGACCACTGTAAATGACAGTTACTACCATATCCCTGTACGTTGATACACATAAGCACATGCAAGTAAATAGCATACAGTGAATAAACATTCATACCATAAAAACACCATACTAGCAAGTCACATTGATACATCACACAGTGCTGCATCATATACAAGACAAATAAAAAAGGAACTTGTAAGTTCATCTGTTGAAAAAGCGAATGCCCTATCATTGGGCACTCTATTCTTGATTCAGACCTTTCAAGAGTAGATCATGACAGGAAAACATCAGGCAAACTAGCCAGCTGCAATGGTATAGGGGAATACAGTCCTGGCTATGGCTCCAGTAACCCAAGTTTGATTAGCGGCTCAGGCTCTTGATGGAGCAGACAGAGGAGGAGGAGGTTGAAGCAGAGTTAGTCATATGCTGTCACATACCTTTGGAGAAGTGGTAGTAATGCAAATGTGAAACCAAGGGGTAAGTGTTTGATAGGTGGCAGACTTCATGCACCTGATCAGGGACGACACCATGGGCCTCTGATTTATGCCTAACTTTTTGACCCTTGTGAGGACCATCAGAAATACCCTAATAGTCAGGAAGCCAAGAAAGGGTGAAAACAGCCCTTATGGCTGCCTGAATGATGGCCCCTTCTAATGGCGCTCACCCTATGGTTGTCTAGAACCCACCACCACAAGGGAACAAATGGACTCAAACCCAAGAGGGGGAGGTAAGCAGGGATCTTACCAAAAATTTTGTGTCATCCCTTCATCAAGGCAGTAAGCTGAGACTTCTACAGGTGATATGGACTCATTATGGGACCTCAGGCACAGCTATAACTAAACACCAATATTAGCAGACATGCAATTATGCACTGTCGCATTTCTTTCAATGCAAACAGTGTATTCCACATTAGAAGAAGTGTACTTGTCAAGTAATGAAGCACTAAAGATTTTTTTCCTCACTTAAAATGTAAAGCTGCTTAATTTCCTTTAACAGATTGTGAGTTACAGTACGCACACTAAAGTACTTAAATATAAACAAACAAAACCAAATGCATGGCACACTAGTATTTAAAGACACGTAACTTCATTTTAGAAATACAACAAAAGCAGTGCATATACACACACACACATACACGTACATATATATATATATATATATATATATATATATAGATATATATATATATATACATATACACACACACACACACACACATACACAAATACCAAATTTCGGTATTTTCAGACAAAATAATGAAAGTGCAGTTATTTTAAACTAAATATTCCCAAATGTTAGGTTTTCAAATTTACGGTAGTAGTGGTGTGGTGTGTAGCCTATAGTATGCTGTCTCTTTAAGGGACAGTGTATTCTGGGGGTTAGATATGGTGGCCAATGTGTGCTTATGTCCAGAAATAGGTTAAGTATGATTTTTTATGGGTTTTAGTGTTTTCTTAATCTTTGTGGAAGTGTTAGGAGTCGGTTGGGTTAGGTAGATGATAGTGGGTTTTTAAGTGTTGATGTTTGTACATGTGTAGTGTGTGTGTTTTTCACAGGTGTATGTGTGAAAGTGTGCAGTGGACTGTAGGACACGTAGCAGTCGCAGATTGTCGTGCATCTGTTTTTGTTTGTGTGGTGGAGTCTGTGTTGAAAAACAGCGTTGCATACTGAAACTTCGGTATTATGAAGTTTCAGTATTTTGACATTCTTTTTTTAGTTTTTCATTGTAGTGGGTTTTCAACTTTCTTGTCTAGAAATACTGAAATTCGGTATTTCATTATTTTGAGATGTGAAAGTGGACCCATATATACACACACACACGTGTGTGTGTGTGTGTGTGTGTGTGTGTGTGTGTGTGTGTGTGTGTGTGTGTGTGTGTGTGTGTGTGTGTGTGTGTGTGTGTGTGTGTGTGTGTGTGTGTGTGTGTGTGTGTGTGTGTGTGTGTGTGTGTGTGTGTGTGTGTGTGTGTGTGTGTGTATACTGAATGCCTGGATTACTTTCTAGTTATTTTTTTAACATGTTAATGTGTCCACAGCTACTTTCCTAACCTTTGCATTACAAAGTAACCTTGTGGAAATTCAGTTTTGAAACATCTTCCAGATGACAGTTATCCCAACAGCTACTTCACTAAGTACAAAATAATACTGCTTTGAAAGCACATTTCCAAACTTTATTTTGAAAGCATATTTCCACATCATACAGCAATATGCAACAGTTTTCAGCACAATCAACATAAAGACAATACTAAAACAAAATACAGAATTCAAAGAGCAGAACACAGGCAGATAAAACCTATACACTATTAAATGTTATAGCAAAGTGGTGTGCTGCCAAATAATTTCTATCACCAAAAAACTGCAGGCTGGCTCACAGCACATTCAGAAGAGGGGTTTGCACCATATTAGAAAATATAAGGTAGTTACTTAAGTCACAGAAGATACTTTAGATAATCCAATATACTCCCATCCTGTTGAACCTTGCTGTAGGCCAGTAATTCAGTCTATGCCAGGCCTTTGCGTGCAGCAGTTTTTGGACACAACAGAATGTATAGCTTTCTTCAATGATTAGAAGTGGTATGAACTACAAATGTAGTCATGAATTTTGGAAGTTTGCATCAGTTTGTACACCAAATTCCAGACTGTGGTTACCCCCCCCAAATATAGCCAGACAGACAGAAAGACACACACACACACACACACACACACACACACACACACACACACACACACACACACACGACTAGAGATGGATCATGGTCAAATGGGGCACTAGGCAGGGTAATGGATTGCCCCCCCCACCCCCCACCCCCCCAGCCATTCCATTGTCTCATTACTTGGCTATTTCTCTCCAGTTACCATAACCAGTATTCAAACCTGTCAGTATGATACTATTTTCTTCTTTACTTCTACAATGACTACAGATATTTGGATTCAATTTAAAACTTTTACTTCGGACTTTATAGCAAAAACACTAACAGATATTTGCTAAACTAAACAATATGAAAACAGACTTAGCCTTAACAGTAAAATTCTCTGCCCTTGAAAATCACATTCATTGAAATGGCACTGAAACCCACATTAAAAAAAAATGCATCTGGCCAGCTGCGGATTAAGTTTACCTTTGGGCTGTTTTTAAACCATAGGCTTCTTGCACACATTTGCAAGACCATGCATATATACTTGTTCTTTGCTTTATCTTCCTGAATGTTATTAAGTTATATTCCTTGTATAAAACAGAACTACTTATTAGAGTGTACTGTAAATTTGTAGTTTTGAACATTTTTCCAGTAAGCAATGAAACAAAATGTATGAACCAGTAATGACAAAACTGCCCATTTCAGGACATTTCAACCAATAAAAGGCCACTCAAACTTCAATATGCACAATTTCTGCAAAAGTAAGTCATCTGAATAATTCCACATTATAGAGATCTGTAACTAATGAAGTGGTTGCTGCTAGCAAAAAACTTTATATGTCATTGTTTCATCTACAAATTCAGTGTCTGCTTCCCTTGAAGAATACATTGGCTATGTTAAATTTAAAAAAAAATGGTAAGTTGGTAATATTGCAATAGGGAATGGATGGCCAACTGACAACAGGTTCATAGTTACTAGGTATCTCATAGGACACACTCAGGACTGCAGCACCCCCACCCCTCAAAGTACAACACAGTATCAGCAATCCATCTACATGCTGTGGGATTACAACATACAGCCTTCTGTATCAAAAGCAAGTATGCTACCTGCTGTGCTACTAACACTGCTTTCAAATTCTATAGCACAAACAGTGACAACCATTTGCTAAACAAAACAGTTGCACATTGAAAACAGACTTAGCATGAGCAACAGTAAACTTCTCTTCCTTTGAAAATGTATTGAAACTTTTAGTTATGTACTCACCATAACTTCAGATGTTTGGGATCCATCTCGCCTACATTCTGACTGATGGGTTCGGAGCCGATCCCTCGGCTCCGACTCGGCACGCTTATGCCAAAGAGCGAAGTCTCTTATTGGCTGAGCTTACTATATCCCAGGATGCACCACTACCAGTCCCCCAGATCTAGTTTGTCCGCATACATGCACACATGCACGCACTGCTTATATAACATCGTCAGATGAAACAAGATAAAACAGTAGAACTCAAAACCGTTCAATCTCTTCTGATCTCCAAGGCCGGGGGAAGGAGGGTGGGTATTAGGAATGTAGGTGAGATGGATCCCAAACATCTGAAGTTATGGTGAGTACATAACTAAAAGATGTTATGTGATCCTATCTCGCCTACATTCTGACTGATGGGACAGCGTCCCTAGCACCTGAATCCTGGGTGGCTCACTGGAAAACACTCCTGAGTACCGTGGAACCAAATGATGCCCGCCCTTTAGATGCCACATCCAATTTATAGTGGGAAATGAAAGTGTGCGGGTTGGACCAAGTAGCCGCAGCACAAATCTCAGAAATAGCGAGCTTGGAATGAAAGGCGATAGAAGTAGCCATAGCTCTGGTTGAGTGAGCTTTGATAGATGTTGTAAGTTGCTTATTTGAAGAGGAATAAGCCTGAGTTATACAATCTCTAATCCATTTGGAGATAGTAGCTTTTGTGATGGTTTTACCCAATTTAATGTCTGAGAAGGACACAAACAACTGGTCTGATTTACGAATTTGCTGAGTCCTGTCTAGATAGAAGCGCAATTGCCTGTGAACATCCAATTTATGGAGAGTGTATTCCGCTTCGTTGGAGCATTTTGGAAAGAAAACTGGCAGCTCTAGAGATTGTTGGAGACAGAGATTAGAACAAACCTTTGGGACAAAAGATGGGTTAGGCCTAAGTGATACTCTATCCTTGTGAAAAATCAAGTACGGTGGTTTGATAGATAGGGCTTGAAGCTCTGAAACTCTTCTTGCAGAGGTAATTGCAACTAAGAAGGCAGTTTTCCAAGACAGATATTTTAACTCACATGTAGCAGCCGGTTCGAAGGGGAAGATGTTAAGGCACGAAGCACCAAATCAAGATCCCACGGAGGCGCAGGATGAAAAACTGGGGTCTTAACAGCCCGCACCTTTAATGAAAGTTTTGCATAATCTGCTGCTCATCAACGGTGGATCCATGGATTCGTGAAATTTAGAGATAGCTGCCAGTTGGACTTTAATAGTAGAGACTGAAGATCCTTGATTAAACAAAGATGTTAAAAATTTCAAAACCTCTGGGATCGGGGCAGTGATAGGGTCTAAGCCCCTGAGTTGAGCCCAGATAGCAAACCTCTTCCACTTACTGAGGTACAATTTCTTAGTGGTGGGTTTGTGGGCTGAAAATAAAATGTGAATAACTTCCGGGTCTAAGGTGTGATTTCTGACTAAAGTCGGAAGTGGAGGAGCCAAGCTGTCAACTTCAAAGTGCGAAGGGACTGGTGCTGTCGTCCCGACTGATGAATTAGCAGATCCGGAGTTAGATCCAAAACCCAAGGATCGTCCACCGCATGTTTCTTCAGGTAGGGAAACCATACCTGACGAGGCCAGTGCGGAGCAATTAGTATCATTGTGGACCCCAATAGAGAAGCTTTCTGAATGACTTTGGGAAGAAGTGGAACCGGAGGAAAGGCATAAAGTAGCCCTGTTGGCCAAGGTTGTGCTAGAGCATCCATAGCTGCTTCCCCCTGATGTGGAGTCAAGGAGAAGAACCTTTTGCACTTTGTGTTTTGTGGTGTTGCAAACAGGTCGCAGCACGGCGTCCCCATCTTCTGAAAACCTGAGCTGCTACTGTTTGTTCAGGGACCACTCGTGAGGAGAGAGAATTGTCCTGCTTAATCTGTCTGCCAATATATTGATTTCCTGGAATGTGGGTCGCTACCAAGAAACGGTTGGTAGCTACAGCCCATTCCCACACCCTCATGGCCTCTCTGCAAAGGGGTAAGATCTGGTCCCTCCTTGTTTGTTTAGGTACCAGACCACCGACATGTTGTCTGTGTGGATAGCGATAATGCCTTGAGGGAGAAACTTGTGGAGGGCTTGTAGGGACAGAAGTACAGCCCTCATCTCCAATACATTGATGTGGAGAAAGGTTTCGTCTGGAACCCAGGAACCCTGAACTAACCTGCCCAGACAATGCCCCCCCCACCCTGTCTGGGAGGCATCCGTCGTCAGGGTGGCTACCGGAGGGGGGATAACAAAAGGTCTTCCCTGATTCAGATTGGACGGCTGAAGCCACCAGCGAAGGTCCCGTTTGCACGTTTCTGTAATCATAATGGGGTGATTGAGGGGAAGATTCTGAAAGGACCATTGAGTCGATAATAGCCACTGAAGAATCCTCATGTGCAATCTTGCCAGAGGAACTAGGAGAACCGTGGCAGACATCGAACCTAAAAGTTGCAGGACCATCCTGGCTGGGGCTTTGGATCTTGAAAGCAGGGCTTGAACTTGACCTTGTAAAGTTTGAATCCTTTCGGTAGGAAGAAAAACGCGCATCAATTTTGAGTCTATCTCTGCTCCTATGAACCTTATGCGCTGAGAGGGCAGCAAGACAGACTTTGACCAATTGAATGTAATTCCCAGGGTAGCACCCAGGGAAATGGTGGCTTTGAGGTTGTCCATTAGTAGATGACTGGTGGTGGCAGTCAGGAGCCAGTCGTCCAGATAGGGAAACACTTGGAATCCAAGACTCCTCAGGTGAGCAGTTACTACTGCCAAACACTTGGTGAACACCCTGGGGCTGTGGTGAGACCAAAGGGCAGTGCACAAAATTGGAAATGACTGTCTCCCAGGCTGAAGCGCAGATACTTCCTGGACGCCCGATGTATCGGAATGTGATAATAGGCGTCCTTGAGATCTATGGAGCACATCCAAACATCCTTCTCCAACAATGGGAGAATGGATTGTAACGTGACCATTCGGAATTTGGATTTCGTGACGGATTGGTTTAGTCTGCTGAGATCCAATATTGGTCTCAGGTCCCCTGTCTTTTTTGGCACTAAAAAGAACCTTGAGTAATTTCCGGATCCGATCTGGTCTGTGGGGACCGGTTGGATGACTCCTTTCTCTAGCAGCTTTAACGCTTCTGCGGCTGCAATTTCCCTTTGACTGGGTGGTGGGTCCGGGATTTTTGGACGGAGGGCGTGAGTGTGTGAAGGGAATGGTGTAACGTCCGGCAATAATCCGAAGCACCCATCTGTCCTGAGTGATAGACTCCCAGGCTTTTAGCTGCTTGGCAAGCGGCACCCGACTGGCTCGAGCAGCACAGCCGGGCAATCCCTCATGAAGTGTGGGAGGCTGAAGAGCCACGAAAGGACTCGCGGTCTCCAGAATTGCGGGGCCCTCTGCCGCCTCTGGGACGGCGTCTCCCAGAAAAATTTCCCCGTCCTCTGCCTCTGGAAGGGGAATCTTCCTGCTGTTGAGGAAAAAACTTACGTGATTTGCGGAACCACATCTTCCCTCCTCCTTTAGCCTTGGGATAAGGCCGAAAGGGAGTGGAATAACATGCACCTACGGCAGATAAAGTTTTTCCCTCTTGCTCACAGCGGGTAAGAGCGTCTTTAACCTTAGGTCCAAACAAAGAGGACCCATCAAAGGGAGCGTCGGCGAAGGAAGACTTGAAAGCCTCCGCAAAATGACACAAACGGAGCCAGGCTTGTCTCCGTAGAGCCACGCCTGTGCCTGCCGCTCTACCCGCCCCTTCGGCCGCATATGAAATGAGCCTCATGGACGAGTTAGAAATTGAAGTAAGGATAGCCAACTGAGAGCTAACCGACTGGGCTAGCTGCTCAGGTAGGTTACCCGAGAGGGAATCTGACAGCTCCTTGACCAGATCCCTCTGTAGCCTGGTAAAATGTGCCAAATAATTCAGGGACCTTAAAGTAAAGGCCGCTGAAGTCAGGGTGCGCTTCCCGTGTCGGTCCATGCTCCTAGACTCCTTATTAGGAGGATGGACGGACGTTGAAGCCTCTGCCACGTCCTGTTGTGTAGCAGATGCCACCACCATGGCATCTACAGCCACGCCTTTAGTCAGGAACTCCTTCTCGGGTGGGGCAGACAAAAATTTGTTAGGACGAGAAGGCACTGGTTCCACGGTATCTGGATGTTCCCACGCCCTCCGACAAACCAAATCCAGGAGCTCGTCAAGGGCGGAGACACCCAGGAGGCGGAGGGCTGAGCCCCAAAGGCCTTGAGAAGCACTGACTCATCAGCAGAGGGGGTTTGGATATCCAGCCTCGTTGTTTGAGGATCTCTAAAATGTCTGCAAATGAGACATCATCCGAGGGCGACTTGGGGACCCCTCCGCATCATCAAGATCAGTGTCCGATGTAATAGACTCGGGAGTCCACGTGCTTCCTCTTGCACGATCTCTTCCTTGGGGCTCCTCTGAAGACAACTCAAGAACCCTCAGGAGGAGGGAACCCCAGTGGGGTAACCTCAGGCCCAGGGCTCCGCTGCCTAAGGACAGGGAACTGCCAAAGACCCAGTCTCCACGCCCAGGAAGGTGCCGGTAAAGCCGGAGAGATGGCGAAGAAGACTTGGCCAAGGCACTCCTCATAGCTCTGAAAGCCGGACCCCAGAATCCTGGGAGTGTCCGGTCCCGGAGCCATGATAGCAGACGGAAGTCCCGCAGCCGGCACCGAGAGGAAGGCTCGGAACTGACAGCATAGGTCCCAAACGTCACCCCGGGTCCAGCCGAAGAAGTCCGTGTGCCAAACTCGGACCCGAAGGCCGGGTTGGTGTAAGGGTCGGAGCCGACCCTAAGACCTCCACCGGCTCCAACAGCACCTGCTCCGGCCGGAGCCAAGCGGTCGGAGGAGGAATGGCAATGACATGGGCATGGGCTGTCGGCTCCAAGCCAACTGGGTCGGAGCCGAAACAAATTTTGAAAGACTGGGGACTGGAACAGTCTTTGGAGCACCCTGTCTATGTCCAAATCTGACATCCTCGATGACCTAGAGGATACTGAACGGGTTCGAGATGGCCTCTCCAACGGCCCCAAGGGGCTAGGGGACCGGCTCCGAGGCGACTCGATGACTATCGGCCGAAGGAATACCAAACTAGTTTCCATCGGTGCCGAGGAGGACTTAGGCGCCGAGGAGGAAGTGTCTGAGCGGACAACCTTCATCGGCTCCGAGACCAGTGGAGCCGACGAAGGTGACCCGCCTCTCGATGCCCCAGCCATCGGCTCCGAAGCCAGAGGAGTCGAGACTGGTGGCATCGAGGCAGACCGTTCGCCCTCGGCTCCAAGTCCTTGGAGCCGAAGGAGAAGCCTGCCTATGTCTTTTGGCGGTCGGATCCGACGGACTGGTCGGAGCCGCCCTTTCTTTAGCAGGAGAAGGAGAGGATGCTAAAGCTTCTTCAAAACAGGGTTTTACAAGGCCTTTTAGTATAAGCTCATTTTTCCTCTCTTGCACTACCCTCGAGGAAAAGCGTGACACACGCTGCAGGACTCCTGCAAATGTTTGCGCCCAAACAGTATACACACAGAGAATGGTCATCCGTGATAGACATCTTAAAGTTACATTTAGTGCACTTTTTGAAGCCCGAAGGCCTAGGTGCTTGAGACATTATAAGCAGAAAATAAGTACTTTCTCACAGACAAACTTATTTTAATTCAAGATTAACTTGCTGTTCACACAAAACCACAAAGAACAACAGTCAACCACTGTATAAGGAAATAAAGAATAAATGAACCCTAAGGTTGTTTTAAAGGAATTAACCGGTAGGAAGGCCCTATAGACCGAGGGAGCCTGTAACCAGACAAGTATCAATCATACACAAATTTTCACAGAAAAATTGTCAAACACACACACAACAACAGAGTAGCCGTTAAAACAGCTTTTTGTTTAGAAATTAGCAAATTCCTGACAGAAAGTTAGTGAAAAAACCCACTACTTAGCTCAGCCAGCTCGAGACCACGTCTTCGCTAGTTAGCGGCAAACGAGATCTGGGGGACTGGTAGTGGTGCATCCTGGGATATAGTAAGCTCAGCCAATAAGAGACTTCGCTCTTTGGCATAAGCGTGCCGAGTCGGAGCCGAGGATCGGCTCCGAACCCATCAGTCAGAATGTAGGCGAGATAGGATCACATAACATCTATTATTTTTTGAGTAGTCTGGTGGTACCTGGTGTACAGGATGCAGGCCCTTGTCTCCTGTAACCTAAATAGGGTATTTTACACAAAACACACAGACATACAGACACTGTAACCTAAATAGGGTATTTTACACAAAACACACAGACATACAGACACACAAACATAGACAGAGACACACACACACACGCTCGCACACACACACACACACACACACGCGCACACATACACACACACATCTTACCAATCGAAGTTTTGTTTTGTCTGCAGACAGAATGAGCAGGCAGCAGGTGTGTTTCAATTCACTGTCCAGGAAGCAGGAATATCTTGTGTTTAAATTCCACATCCAGGTAGCAGGAACTTCTTGTGTTTTAATTCTGTGTGAGGACATGGAAAAGAAGAAGCAAGCAACAGTAGGTGTGTGTGCCAACACATACACACACACAGGGATGCACGGATGCGTTCCTACAGTAGAATGCCCCTAAAGAAGTCATATAATTTCTTTACTTTTTTAATTAAAAACATTTTGTGGCGGGCCACTCTCAACCAGCGAGTCCTAGGCAACTGCCTAGGTTCCCAAGTGCTGGACCTGGTGCTGCACATGGCACGCAATCACCTCAGTCACTGCATGGTTTTTGCAAAGTTTACCTTTTCAGTCCCGGGGAAAAGCTCCTGAAATGACAGGCTTAAAAATGTTTAGCCTACCTTGCATTCTGTAAAAACACAATTTAACAAAAACATACATTAATAAAATGCATAAGTTAATAAAATAAAGCATGGTAAGTATTGACCAGCTTTTCTTTAAATGTTAGCAAAACATAAGCCTCCAATAAAAATACAAACACAGCAAAAGAAACTTATTCTTGGTTTTGATGCTGTCAAGCCTCTCTTAATACAGGAAAACACAATTATGTTTACAATGGACCATGTGTTCATGTTATAACAAATATCACCAATTATTTTTCAATTAGAAAGCATAAAGATTTAACTTATATTATAAACATGCAGTGCATTGCCTACCCCAATTAACAGTCCTACACCTACCTCTAATGGAAAATAGGTATAACGTAACTTAGCAGATCATCACTCTAAAATGCCCGCAAAAGTCCACATTTAATACAAGAAATCATAATCTCAATCATCCTTTGATAACGAGTAATAAAACTTCCAGGGAATCACACTTAACCTCTCTTGTACATAATGGGAGAAAGACTGTTATTCCATTGGGAGAAAGACTGTTATTCCTTCTTTTCTTTCCTCAAGGATTTACAAAGAGCAAAATACTGTAGCTTGTGTGGTCATACTACCATAGTCAGTACAAGACTTTTTGGTGCTATAATGTTTCCAGTGATATTAAAAGTTCTTTTTAGAGAACTATATGCAATTACTTGTAATGTAATGTAATGTCAGGTCAATACAGGTATGTGTTACACTTGTACTGCATTACTCACCATGAAGAGGAATCACATACCAAAACCTTGCAGAAATTAAGCACTGTATTATTTGACACCCTGCATATTCTAATAGTGATGGAGGCCTATTAGAAATTCCTAAAAATATATCTGCGAAACAGTCTGACATCCTCTAGTAATGCAATAACCCATGCCTGGGTGTGGGTAATGCTGGATTTACCCACGGTTGGTGTGGTTTGGTCACGAGGGCGAAGCCCGAGTGGCCAAATATAGACAACCGTGGGCAAATCCAGCATTACCCACACCCAGAAGTGGGTTATTTCTATTATACAATGACATTATTTAAGAAAAAAAATACTTACTTTTCTTAAATAATGGCATTGTATAATGCCTCCGTGCTGCCCTTCTGCAGCTGTCTGGTATTCTGCGGCGTTCTGATGTACTGTGCATGCGTATGCTTACGCAGTACATCACAGCTGTGGGTGGAAGCAACGGAGAAAGCAAGATCTCCGTTTCTTTTTTTTAAAGCTGTCTCTCTGTGTTAAATGGGTTTAACATAGCAAGACAGCTTTAAAAAAAGCATCAGAGAAAGGAAGATCTCAGTTACTTTTTTCAAAGCTGTCTCGCTATGTTAAACTCCTTTAACATAGCGAGACAGTTTCTAAAAAGCAACAGAGATCTTGCGTTCTCCGTTGCTTTAAAAAAAAAAAAAAAGACTTATACTAATGGAAAAAGTCCGGGCGACCGGACCTTTTCCCATTAGTATAAGTCTGATTTACAATGTGCACGCTGACCAATCAGTGTGCACATTTTGTAATATTAATTGGGGGGGGGGGGTTGTTGTATAATAAACCTTTTTGAACAACATATTTGGATATTCACTTATAAATTGCATTACGTTGTGCTTTTATTTGCATAGGTATTGCAATAACTGCTAAATGAGTAAAAGAAATATATGTGCGTTGTAACTCCATCTCCTGACTACTTTCAGGTTGTCACATTCAGTAGATGAAAAATACAATAGATATGCTATGAAACTACAATAATAAAATGATAATTCTGAAAGTTAAAACGAGTTGTATCTTCCACTGCTTTCATGAAAATGCCACACATACAGTTTAGCTCCTTTTACAAACAGACTGCTCCACTAAAATATCCCATTTATATCTCTGATAAAGTAACTTCTTTGATAAAACTCAGATATACTGTTTATTACAACATTCTTAATGAGAAGCAGTTTAACTTTCATACACAGGCTCCCCTCACCCCACCTATCAGGCAAACCATGGCTAATTGTAATGAAAACAATGAAATAATGCTCATAATGCTGTATTTCAGCTTGCCTCACATTCACAGCATATGCATGATCATTTAACTGTGATCAGATAACTACTGATCAGTTGTTTTCACAAATGGATTGCCCTCCCTCCAAAACCAAAAATTTTTGACATGGTCTAAATCTTTTTTTTTTACTCTGATAAAGTGAAAGAAAACTTGTCTGCAGTATTATGTTTCAGCTTGGTTTGCTTCTACAAACAACACCCTCTGCTCTTCTCACAATTTTTTGCCTATAAAAAAAATGACAGGAATACCATCTGTTCCTGAAGAGTTTCGTGCACCCTGATTATCACCATGTTTATCTTATCTTCTCTTATCTTAACTGTTAGTTATTCAGACTCATCTAACTCAAACCTTGACATAATTAAGTCTTCCAGAGATATTTCCATCTGTGTTCTTTTTTGATTTCCAAAATTCTCCACTTTAAACAAATTTTCATAACATTTACAAAACATCTCTAATACATCTACAGGATATCTGGTTATTTTTCTTGCACTGGCAACATACCTTTCCACTTTCGGTTCCCTCAGTTGATGTGCTAAAAGTTTTTGTGCTCTGGAGTTAGCAAAAATAGTTGCTTAAGAGTAATCTTTCTAAAGTCATGTATATTATCTAAACACGTCCTTATTTTCTCCTTAGCACTCTGCAGATGTGCCTCTTGTTCTGTGAGGTTCCCCTTATTCTGCAATACTTTAACCTTTGTCAGCTCCTCTAAACAATTCCTATTACTTCTTAACCATATCTATAATTATTTCTACCCCATTTTTAAACCCCATTTTCATTTTCTCACTCACTAGCTATCACTTTTGAAGAAATGTACATCTTCCATAATAACACTGGAATAATTTCTACTACACATTCCTTTAATTCATCTACTCTCTTTTAGCAGGTAGGTGGGAAAGCAGCAATGTCTTGTGTTTACTTCATCATTATGCATGTTATCTTTGTTTTTATCAGTGCATGATCAGAAACAGTTACTGCATGTGTGCCAAAGCTTTCAATTAAATGCACATGCTCCTGTGAAATATAATTTCTACCCAGTCATTGTACCTTGGAGAAATAATATGTAAATTGTGTTCAAGTTCCTACAACTGAACTTACTTCTTCCAAACCAAATATTTTCGTAAATTGCTTCAGGAATCTAAAATTGCTTCAGGAATCTACCCTTCTTTGTTATATTTTCCTTTCTAGGTCCCCCCTCATGCATCATCACTATCATAAATCAGTTCCAGCCCCAAAAGTTGATTATTTCCTCCAAATATTTTTAAGCTCCATATCATTTTTTGTGGAATACAAACACAAGTTAGCATAATACTCCTCCCTTAACAACAGTCCCTTACTACCACAAATATACCATTATTGTCTTTTGTTTCCTCTTCTATCACTATTGGAGCTCCACTAGCAATTAGTACAATTACTCCAATTTTCCTTTGTTTCTGATATTCTGCTGAATATCCATCCTAAAATCCTTTATCAAATTCACATGTTCATCTTTTTCCAAGTGTGTATCCTATTGCACTGCTATCTGCATTTCTTAATATAATTTAATATTCTTTCCTTTTGTCTATAAATGAAAGACCATTTACATTCCAAGATACATGGATAGTGTGGCCATTATGATAAAATGCTATTGTTCCCACCTATTATACATGACAGTTTTTTTTTGGATACGTAATTCCAACTTTTGTTTTACATACAAACACACTGGCAGGCTGATCTTCTATCCAACTGTTTCTTCTCATCTCCCTTTGAACCAAGATCACATTTTTAAGACATTTTGTTTTAATGAAAAGCTTCAAACAAAAAAATAAAGATGTTTTCAGAATACCCCATCCGCTATTAACTTAGAACAAACACATACAACTATTCACATCTTCAAAAATAAAGTTTAACCCTAAATGACTGTCCCACATTGACAGCTGGACCAAATGTTAAACCCATGTTAAAGCCCATGTTATAGCTTCTGATCCCACTTACAATGCCTGCTGCCTGTTCTTTTCTTATCTCTATTCCCTTCTCATATGTGAAAAACAGCTTGCATACTTTCAGAAAACATTAACCTTTAGCCTGAAGAAAAAGTGCACTGGCTATCTTTAAATATAACTAAATTGTACACCATTCTATTAGCTGCATTAAAGTATTAAGGAAGCTAGGGTGGCTGCTGTCCCTTACTGACTTACATTTTTATTGAACTGCTTGACACTGTACCTTTAAATTTCCCTCAGCAAAGAATGCTATACTCAAAACTCTAAAGATTAATTGCTTGCACCTGCAGACAGCTTGTTTCCAAGTAAAAGCAGTCAGCAATGACAGGAAAAAAAAAAAACAACTCAACTCTGCAGACATATGAAGGAATCTTTGCAGTTTCATTCTAAACCAAATGTACAACTGCTTTAAGCTGCAGACTTCTTGAATCATGCTGAGAAAATCTGCTAATGGAAAAAACAAAATGTCTTTGCAGAGGCAAACAATTTGGCATTTTCATGGCTTTCATCATTCATCATTCTGTCTTATTTTTCAAGCCTACTTGATTACAAAACACTTGTTTATAGCTTAAGCCAATGGCATTATTATAGACATCCACCCTTATAAAATAAGACATATTATCTTAATTCAGTATATAATACAACCAGTGCACTTTCATACTTCTTCCTCCATCCCAGCAGCTCAAGATCACAGCATATTAGCTTATACTTGCTTTATATTTCTTACAACTAAAAAGTACTTGTTTATTTTAATATCTTTAACACTTGCCCTTTGTTACTTTGACTACTATTTCTCTCTTTTCTTGCTTGTAATTTCTTAATTGCTGGTACAGGATGATCCCTTGAGATCAGAACTTCATTTTCAGTAATACGTTGAGGTTCATGTTTACAATGCTCTTCAGCTACTTGTATGTTACAGTCTTTGTCCAACCACCACTGCAACAGTCTTGCCACGTTGTTGGGCCTCTCACTATACAGACCCTCAAGAATGAGCATATCATGATCAGTAACAAGATGTCCAACTCTTTCTGGTTCCATACTATAGAACCTGCATTTGTCTGTCTCTCCCACTTTTTCTTCAGATTTTGTAAACCAATGTGTACATAGCCCATTATCATGCACAGCAATTATTAGCCTTTCATCTGTTGGTTTAAATTCATCTCATACCGTAACAATTTGTCAAATCTTGATCAACATGTGGTTGGTTCCAGGAGTTCTCTACACTTGCCACTATAATTGTGTGCTTTCCAGTTCTCTCTCCTTTTCTACTGGTCCTGTTCTTTACTTTCTTTATTTTTATGTTTAATATTTTTGTTCCTGCCTGATTTTCATCTCTGTCTAGTTTGATTTCCATTCTCTCTCTTTTCCAAAATGCCTCTGCAAATTTGAGTAAAGATGTCATTTTAGACGTGTTTTTTTTTCATGGTTTAGAACCTTCAGTATGTTTTTTCTGATGATGCCAACAAATATTTACTATAGAACTTTACATATAGTAAATTCTGAGGAGACCCACACCTCCTACAGAATGAAGAGTATATAATCTTAGCATGCAGTTTTTTTATAAAACACTGGATAACCATGAAGCAATTTTCCTGTTTTTTTGGCCATCTGATTCAGTGCTGCTTGAAGCTAAGCAATCACACCAAAGGTATACATTGGAATAGAAAAAGCAAACTGATTTACAGCTTAAACTTTATTCCTAGTTGTCAATGCAGTTTTCAATATTAGCTTTAGTCTTCTTACGTATTCCTCAGGAAGCTTTTCTCTCATTTGTTCATTTTTATAAACATTTTTTCATCTATTCCCAAATGTATACACATACCCTCCTGTTCAAGTTCCTTTATATCACATTCCTTTCCCGGGTTAATTTGCTCCCTCAAAATCTCCTGCACAAATTTTTCCCTCTTCCATTGTGGGGTAAATATGATTTGTCAATGTATATTAATCGGTAAATGTATCATATCCTGAAGTCATGTTGAACATCTATCAGTAGACCATAAGAGATGATATATTCAATCATCTGGCTGTAAACTAGCCTCTCAAATATTTTTGGTAATGGACAAAACTTGAAGAAGGCTCTGTAATCCTGAGGCCCTTCTGGAGGGTGTGACTTAAGAAGTGGCACTGTGAGTACATAATTTGGTCCTGCACCTTATCTGTTGTTACTAATAGGTTAAAATATGTGTCAAGGAATAGATAACTGCTTTGTGAGCTACTGTTAAGAAGTAAGGATGTAGAGCATTAGGGGTAAGGTCATGTTTACTGTCCAACTTATGTAAAAGTTTTTATATATATATATAGAACTAGATAGTCATCAGGGAGTGCTTGGTCACTTTTGGACACACAAGTGCAGACAGTTGAAGAAAGCAGGAAGCAGGGACATCAGAGATGTAGTACTAAATTGGCTTTTAGTTTTGCCTGTGCCTTTATATGGGAAAATTCTTTGCAGAAAAAGTGAGGTTCAGAAGCCTTTCATGACTGTTTGATTATAAGATAGCAAGATTCGATTTTTTGATGGCAAGTTTACAATTCTTAACATCTGAGAGAAATGTGAGGTGGTCAGTGGGAAGAGAGTTTTCTCCCAGTTTTCCACTCAATCTCTAACTTTAATAACTTGTCTGATGGACAGTATAATCTAGGGACAACTGTTTCCACTAACTGCTTTAATATTTTGTATTAAATCTACTGGAATATGCTGTTAAGGTCCAGTGCATTGTCAGGTTCTTTTTTCTTGTTACAGTGGCATCCAGTTAATGGAACTGAGTTCAGCTGCTAAGACATCCTCCTTAGTTTCTGGCAAATCTCTTACTTGGATAATTTTAGATGAAGGTTTATGTGATTTGAAAGAAAATACCTGATAAGGGGAGGTATCACAGAAAATTAGGAAGGATGTTAATCCTCCTTATTTTATTAGGAAAATTAGTAATGCAAAGGAGTAGTAATGACAAGGGAGTGCTTATTGGCAGGGGCATTATATCTGGCAGTTGATATGATAAATTACGTCCACCCATGTTGTGTCTTGTGATCTGCATTTTTTATAACTAAGAATATCTGCATTAAAAGTATCTAAGAATAAGATATTGCTGTTTTTTGTCAATTTAGGTAAAACTTATAAGGTACATTTTATTAAGGATATGTTAGCAGGTGGTAGAGAATAAACTGAAATAATATTTCTTTTTTTAAGGAAGAAGAAATACTGCTTCCTAACAGAGTTATTTGACACTGTATTAATAACCATTTAGAAGATACTCTAGAGACGTTAGCACTTTGACCAAGTAATATGGTTTTATATTTATGGTGGTGTTTTATAAATATAATTACCCCATAACTTGTACCTTTTCTTTTGTTAAGTAGTATATAGAAATAATGTAGGGACAGTGTGTAGTTTTTGAGTCAAGACTCAGAGATGACTCAGAGATATAAAGTGTATCTGGCGAGTAAGGATTAAGCCCTGCTTCGAGCTTGTTGTTTGTGCTCTGCATGTTGATGTAAGCAAACATGATCCCTTTTTTCTGATGCTTTGACTATGCTGGTAACAGTGGCTGATTATTTGCAGGGGTGGCGGCTGTAGAGCAATTTTTGAGAGCCAGGATTTGGGTTTATGCCATCTGCAAAGAAGTGTTTTATTGAGGTTAGGAAAATGATAACTGATAAAATGAGAAACAGGTTTGCTTTTTGACATGGTATTTAGCAAATTTGAGAAGGCTTTAGGAGATCTTACATTTAACATTCACGGTGTGTTTATCAAGTGATCGACAGAAGTTGACTAGTGTCTGCCAGTACTGACAAGAGGATATGTCTACTTTTACTTCATTTAATCTTGATCTGAATCTGAAGAAATGAATGTCTGGGATTCAAAGATGTACTGCCAGTGCAATGTCAGCAGTGCCTTTGTGGCCAGTACTGTAACAGTGAATTTTCTGCAATTTAGAGACATGTTAAAGCTGCACTGTGCAGCATCTCATTAGTGGCTCAGTATCATGCACACGATCACACACCCATACAGGCACTCAGATAGCTGCAAGCATGACTCTGCATATACACACACACAGCTTTGCAGTACTTAACTGCTGTGGCACTAACAGCTCTGCTCCTGCCACATAAATTAATAGGTGTATGCCATCAAAAGACAATGCCTACTTGTTTCACTTCACTCTCCCACCGGTATGGTTGATCTATTCTCTGAATCATCTACTGTACTATTCCAAACCAGGTGAAGAGTCCATAGGAAAAAGTGCATGGTTAATTAGCATTAGCCCCACCCCCAAACTGACTCATTTGCATGTGGCTTTTGCTAGCAAGAAGGGGGGAGGGGGCAGCACTATTTGCCATTGTCATCCTAAAGAAGTGTCTGTACCCCGGACTCTGAAATGGAAATCCAGATCCCACTGAGCCATATAGGCAATTCTGTGCAGTGTAATCTGGATTTCTGAATTCTGTCAAATATCACTGCCAAAGTTCAAAACTTTGTGTGACCATGTGTCAGTCATAAAAAAGTACAATCTTTAAACAGAAGAGACACATCATGTAAAATGTTAAGTATTGTAGGAGCTTTCTAGAAGTGTAATGGTTTGTGCCATGTTGAAAATTAATTTTGTAAGGAGCATAACTTTAGGGCAGTGGAAATTACAGATTACCTATGCATTTAGAATTAACAGTGGGAGGTGAAGCTGTAGCAGGATGGTGCATTGTACAGCTGAAGCCATGAAGAAGGATGTAGCTGAGGAAGTCGGGTTGAGAAATTTAGCTGTTTTACTAACAAAAGGAATTTTTCTCAGAGAAGGGAGACTGAGAAAAGATTATATAATATAGGTTGTTTAATCTGTCAAGTGACACTACTGTGACTATTTAAGTTAGATACGTGTAGATTGGATGGCTGTCACAATAGCTGTGAGTAGGTTAATGTTGCAATTGGAGAGTTCTTGGCTTACTGTGAAGTGACCAGGGATTGAGAAACATAAGGGTAAGACTACTAAAGGCAGCCAGAAATATGGGCAGGAGAACAAAGCATGTCTGGTCCACCGACCAGTGTTAGCTAATCATTGTGAGAAAACACAATACAGCTCTAATAGAGGTAAGAGGACCTGTACATATATTAATCTTGGTAGAATGGCAATTTGCATAGAATGTTTGTAGAATTTTTTTTTTTTTAGACAAACTATGGATCTAGCTCTAACTCTTACAACAGTCAGTGACAAGTCTGCAGCCTGACTCAGCCTAAATATTTTAAATACATAAGTTAAGAGATGGCCCAGTAAGAACTGTAAAGGAAGGACTGGGAGATGAACCATTTACAGGCTGCCTGCTTCCATTACAGACACTGGTGCCAAACCAGGGATGAATTTCCTGTTCCCTATCCAATCGTCCAAGTTACACTTGAACTGGTTAGGGAGGGATTCTGCTTCACATGGATGGGGAGCCTGTTCCAGAGAAGGGGTAATCTCTGGGATACATACTGGCTGTCCAGTAGGTCCTATTTATATCACACAGGTTTAAGTCATTAGAATGGGTAATTCTGGTGCTGTTGGTTTTGTGGATATGCAAGAGGTCCATCAGGGCAGGGTCTGACAATGCCTTGTATGCCAGGCATAGATCTCCCCTCAACAGCCTGTAGGAAACATAATACAGGGATGGGGGCCATGAGGCGGTCTTCACAGGACAAGTTACTTACTCCCTGTATTTTTTTAGTGAGGAAACTCTATGGACGTTCCAATTGTTGGATGTGCCTGGTTAGGTACATTACAAAAGGGGCATTATACTCAATGACTGGTCTGATGAGTGCCAAATACAGTGAAAAGTACAGTTTTGTACCTACCATAAATGTAGATGTTCGAAGATCCACATTGCTGCAGTCCTTACATATTGGTAGTCCGCTGTACTACCAAAGTATTAGGCTGGCGTCGGTCATCAGATCTGACATCAGAGCGTCAGGGTATAAAAGCGCATGACCGGCGTCATATCCTCAGTCTTTTCTTGCCCCAGATGTCAGAAGGCCCTAAAAGAAAGGCCCCAAAAACAGGATACCTCCCAAAAGCATGTCCAACAACAACCAACACCCAAACCATATAACCATGCCAAACTACAGAGGGGAAGGAGGGAGGCTGCAGCAATGTGGATCTTGAACATCTACATTTATGGTAGGTACAAAACTGTACTATGTTCTTCATCTCACATTGCTGCAGTCCTTACATATGGGTAGAATCCCAAAGCAGAGGTAAAGGGAGGATGGCAAAATCATAAAGCATTAGGGGCTGCTAAAATGCCCTGTAAAATTGCAGTGGCAAATCCAGCCCTAGACTTAGAATAAAGAGGAAGGTGGTAATGCTTGGAAAAAGTATGCACTGAACTCCAAGTGGCTGCTTCCAGAATATCTTTTGTAGCTACCCCCCTTAGAAAGGCAGTAGAAGTGGCAGTAGCTCTAGTGGAATGAGGTCTGATTCCAGCCGGAATCTCCTTACCATGATGGGAATAACAGAAAGAAATACAAAACCCAATCCATTTAGAAATAGTTTGTTTTGAAACAGGTTTTCCCTGAGAACCCAAAGCAAAAGAAACAAACAACTGCTGAGACTGCCTGAACCCTGGTTCTGCTCAAATAATAACGTAACTGCCTGTGAATATCCAAAGTATGCAAAATCTTCTCCTTTATTTTGGGGTTTGCATAAAAAGTAGGCAAATGAATAGTTTGGTTCAAGGCCACACTAGAAACCACTTTAGGCATAAAGGAAGGATTAGTGCGCAAGATACCCTATCCTTATGAAAAATCAGGAAAGGTTCCACTGCCATAAGGGCCTGTAATTCAGAAACCCTTCTTGCAGAGGTAATGGCCAACAAAAAAAACAGTCTTCCATGATAAATACTTTAACAGCTGCAGGCTCAAAAGGTTGTAGAGTAAGCTTTTCCAACACAAAATTGAGATCCCAAGCAGAAGCAGGAGCTCTACGTGGGGGTCTTATGTTCTTTGCCCCTCTAAGAAATTGCTTAAACAAAGGATGGGAAAATAAAGGAGGGTCACAGTCATAGTGAGCAGAAATGGCTGCAGCATGAACCTTTATCGAGGAGAAAGACAAACCCTTGTCCAATAACTCAGTAAGACATTGAAGAGAAACACTTAAATCAGGCTTGGAAACATCAAAGTCCTTCGCTTTGCTCCAAAGAAAAAATCTCCTCCATTTATCAGCGTAAACTTTCCTTGTACTAGGCCTTCTGGCCTCCAAAATAACATTCAAAACTTGTTGTCAGGGTCTAAAACAGAATATGCCAGGCTGTGAGATGCAGAGACTGAATCTTGACATTGAGGAAGTGATTGCCCTCCTGAGACAAAGATGCGGAATCAAAGGCAGAGGCCATGGACAAACTCCTCAGTAGTGGGTACCAGTGCTGTCGAGGCCAATAGAATCATGGATGGCTTGTCTATTCTGGCCTTCAGAGTACCTTGGGAATGAGAGGCAGAGGTGGAAAAAGATTGCTCCAACTGAATGATAGAGCATCCACCTTCCAAGCTGTGGGATGAAACCGTTTTGTGCAAAACTTTGGCAACTGGTAATTTAGTGGAGAAGCGAACAGATCTATGTCTGGAGTCCCCCATAACACTGTCAACTTTTGAAACACATGAGGATCCAGTTTGAGGATCCACAATTCAACACATCCGCTAAGGAGTTCTCTGCTCCTGGTAGAAACCTTGCCTGAAGATTGAGGTGTAAACTGAGAGCAGTCTCCCACAAAATCATCGCTTGCCTGCAAAGAGGGTAAGAATGGGTTCCCCCTTGCTTGTTGATGTACCACATGACAGTAGTGTTGTCTGTTTGAATCAACACCTGTCCTGGGTGAAGTAAATCCTTGAAAGCCATCAATGCAAATTGGACTGCTAACATCTCCTTCAAGTTGATATGCAAATGTTGAAGTCTGACAGGCCACGTGTCTTGCACCCATTTTCCATTGAGGTGTGCTCCCCAAGCCTTGTCCGAGGCATCTGTCGTTAGAATCTGACTCGCCTCTGGTCGGGTCACAGAGAGTCCCTTGTTTAGGTGACATTCCTGAGCCCACCACAAAATTCTTTCTGAATGCAAGGTATTATCTGAATGACAGTGTCTAGATCTTGGCAGTGTTGTGTCCATACATTTTGAGATACCATTGAAGCTTCCTCATATGCAGTTTGGCATTGGGAAGCACCAGAATACAAGATGCCATGAACCCCAAGGCTTGAAGGACTGTCCTTGCAGTCAGCCTGGACTGTAGAGACATTTGATGGAAATAAAGAGAAAGGCTTCTTTGTTTGTCCGGGTCAAAAGGCCATCTGGGAAGCTGTATTCAGTCTCACACCCAGAAAGCACATGTCCTGAGAGGGTACTAGACTGGACTTTGTTTAGAATACCCTAGGCATCTTAACACTACCATCACATACTGTAGATGATGCAGAAGTTCGTCTTTGTGTTGTGCAATAATCAGGCAATCGTCCAAATAAGGATAAATCTGTATTCCTCTTAACCTGAAAAGGCTATCACTGGAGCCAGAACCTTTGTGAACACTCTGGGCAGTAGATAAGCCAAAGGGCAATGCAGAGAACTGATAATGTAAATTTCCAGCCAGGTACCTCCTGCAACTGGGCCTGATAGGAACATGAAGATAAGCCTCTTTGAGATCCAGAGTTACCATCCAGTGATCTTTTCCCAACAGAGGTAAAAGCTGTTGTAAAGTCAGCATTTTGAACTTTGGAATGTCCAGATAAGTGTTGAGGATAGATAAATCCAAAATTGGTCTCCACGTGTTCCCTTTCTTTGGTACTAGAAACAGGCGAGAATAAAATCCTAGTCCCACTTCTGACAGAGGAACTGGCTGTATAGCTCCTATTTGAAGAAGTAAAGAAATCTGCTTGTGAGCCTCTATCCTTTGCCGAGGAGGCGTCTGGCATGCCTTTGAAAGGAGGCAATGTATGGAAATAGAACTTGTAGCCTCGGTTTATAATGTCCAATACCCATTTGTCCTGGGTGACTAAAAGCCAGTGTTGCTTGAAGAGTGCTAACTTTCCTCCCAAAGGAGTTGCCAGGGAAGAATCTGGCAGCTGAAAATGCAGGTCATTGGGCCTGTTTAGGACTGGCCCTGCCCTCACCTGCAGATTGTGCAGGTGAACTCCAAGTTCTAGGCCTGAATGTACTGTGAGCTCTGCCCTAGACTGAGAATCAGAAGAAGGGTAGGTCCACACCTTATGTAGGCCAATTCCTACTAAACTTTGGAGGTTGCACCTGCAAAAAATCTTTAACAGTCTGCATGGACTTAGCCTTGTCTTCCATTTTCTTCAAAACCGACTCCACAGGGGACCAAACAAAACTTCATTCTGTAAAGGCATCCAGAATTCTAGTTTTAACATGCTCGGACAAATTCTGATCCTTAAGCCAGGCGTGCCTACGAAGAACTGAACCAGTGGCAGCCACCCTAGAAGAGGCCTGTACAGCATCAAAACCACACTGCAAAGAATGCTTACCCACCTGTTCAGAGACATGTACTAAATCTTGCAATTCTTTACACTCTATGCCCTCTGCCAAAGCATCCACTTTAGATTTTAGCTGAGAAAGGAGGAAATTCTGATATTTCAACATATGAAACTGGCAATTTAAAGCCCTCATTGCTAAAGTAGAAGAGGTATACACCTTCTTACCCCATCTATCCAAAGCTCTAGCTTCCTTATCTACAGGAATTCTTTACAACAGAAGCTCTAAACACCCTTAGGCCCCTGACTAATAGTTTCTGGGTCCGCCCTAGGACTCTTATACAGATATTTATGAGCCTCAGGCACCCTGTAATACCTGTCCGGTTTAACTGGCGCAGGAGGCAAAGAATCTGGATTAAGGAAGCCTCGAGAAAACATCTTGAACAACATCCAAAACAGGAGGTATAGCCAAGGGTCTATGCTGTGGTAAAACAAGAATTCCCTAAGCCTCTTCCTGAATCAGAGAAATCCTGTCCTTCCCACCTAAAATGCTCCCTCATGGAATGCAGAGTTTCTGAAAATGAAAAATCCACTGGAGGAGAAGCAGAAGAGGTGGAATCCTCTGCATCAGAATCCGAATAAGGGGAAAATCTTGAATATCTTCAGCAGAAGAGTCTGAGTCATCTGAGGCCTGATCCAAACTTTCCTACTCTGGCACCACCCTGGGCCTCTTATCAGGAGGGGGCATAGAACCTCTAATTAAAGTAATCAAATCTTCTGCCATTTTAAGCAAGTGCTTTTTAGGCACAGACCCTGAAGTACCTGGAGGGACACCAGAGAAAGGCAAAACAGACCTGAAGCCTTAGAAATAGTAGCAGAAGGCCTAACCACCTTAGGCAAGAAGGGAGAACAGTAACCTGAGAGGCCCCTTCAGCCTGTGAGGCCACATCCTGCAAAATCAAAGTTTCCCCTGAGACTCAACAGAAACTTCAGCCGGATCCACCTGCTCCACTGTAGTTTCTGCAGGAGACGAATCAACCTGTCTAGGTTTCAAGGATTTGTCTTTGGAAGTAGGCGTGGAGGATCCGATGGCATATTATAATTACACCGCTTACCAAAGACTAACCTAGCACAATCTAACCTTCTTTTATTAAACCTAGCACAAAAGGTCCGTCCCAAACAAGGAATGCAAAGAGTGATAATCCCTATGCGGTATCTGTTTCACAAGAAATACAAGTATTCACTTTTTCTGACATCCGAATTAACTGAGGCAAGAAAAACAAAAATATTCTAAACTCAGAATAAATTTCACAATGCTGCTTCTGCATCGGACCATGCGGCAAGACTGAGGATATGCGGTCATGCGCTTTTATACCCTGGCGCTCTGAAGTCAGATCCGAGGGCAGCGGACTACCCATATGTAAGGACTGCAGCAATGTGAGATGAAGAACATCTATGGCTTCCTTGGACCTAGACTCCATACCTTTGTTTGCAAGTTGCAGAACATTGAATGATTTTCTCATTACGGAGACACGTGATGGTGAACGGCTAGATTATGGCTTATGTGTGTCTCCAAGTCCCTGACTACTGGGTCAACTGTTACGGGTTTGTTGTCAATATGATGGTTACCAAGGGTGGATAACTTCCAGAAGGATACTATTATGCATTTCTTGGCATTTAGTTTTAGTCCATGACAAAGATCTGCAAGCAGACAGATATGGAATCATATGTACAAGGTCTATGTCATTACTGTGAGGAACTAATAAAGGTAAGCAAGCGAGCAATATATGTCCCTTCCACAGCATATGGAAAATACAGTAACAAATAAATAAACACAGACTTAATAAAAGACAGCTGACAATATTACTGCTGAATGCAAAGTGGTAAAACTAAATCTCTTACAGTTACATCTAAATTAACCAAACATAACCAACTAATGGTACTTTGCACAACAAGAATAATTAATATTCCAACCAACTCAACCAGGATAACCAGTAGTCAATACAAATGTAAACCTAACCAGCCAGAAGGTAAATAAATTAATCAATCAACTCTGTCAGAGTACTGTTCCACAACTTATCAAATAATCATGTTGTGTTACTATACATGGCTACTCAAGTATAATCTCTTTTCACTTCTAGTACTAAGCAATATTCAATCAAATAAAACCACTCAGGTAAAGTAGTTGCTGTGTAACAAAACATGGCTCAAACCAACTAATTAACTCCAATAAAACTGATTCTCTGAAGAGTACACTGCTGTGCAAACTGCATTCACATAAATGCTTCTTGATGTAATCAACCAGTTCCTTACTTTGGCCAAGCAGAATTATTTAAAGGGCTAGCAGTACCTCTATCGTCAATGTGGGTGGGAATGGGATAACTCTAGGACAGCCATTGCTTTTAAGTAGAGAGGAAGATGGAATGTTACAGGAGTATGGAAAATAAGGCAAATGAAAAAAAAAAACTTTATACAGACATGCTAATCAAGGGGCAGTATTGTGTGGGGGAAAGAGTCAGTAAGGGAAACCCACATAAAAAAGTGCAATCAGGGAAAAGAAAGGTGCGAGTGTCACAATACAACCACTTTTACATAGAAGCAAAAACAAATTTTAATTCTCATTATCCCGGGACTGCCATGCCCCCACACTTTGCTACTAATGGACAGAGGCATTGCCTAAATGTCCTATCCAGTAGCAGGACCCCTCTCAAAAGTCAGCAGTATGACCCCAGAAACATTCATTTGCAAATGGGAAGTATAGGATTAAAAATCACGATAAAGGTAATTTGAACACCAAATGGAATAATACAGCATGCTATAAAATTGCTCTTTAGGGCACTTAGCCTAGTATTCACCTGTGAACCTATAACAGCGTAGTGATTCTTGCATGTTGCAAGATTGAAGGGAGTAAGCTATGTCACATCCTTGCCCAGTCCAAACACTAGCGAAGGTAAGCAGTGTATACAAGCACACTACAGCTCTAGTAGAGGTAGGTGAACCTGTAGAGATATTAATCTTACTAGGCCAACAATCTGAATAAAAACATTGTAGAATGATATGTTGTTTATCAAGTAGCTCAATATTCAAGACTCTCTCTTCACTAAAATACTTACAAAAGAAAGCAGAGCAAGAGTAATGTTTAGCTGCACTTGTTACACAGCAGCATTCGGTGACAACTGTGCAGCGTGACTCGGGCCACAGAATTCAAATAAAAAAGTAATAGCTCAGTAAGGACTATAAAGGAATGACTTCAGGATGGAGTAGTGCCATCCTGACAAATTCAGTACAGGAGTTTGAGAAATCTAATTAGCCAAAACTCGAAGTGCTGTTTAACTCATATAGCTGGAGGTGGGCACCTTTTAAAATGCCACAGACAGCTTCTTGTTTGTCCTCTACTGGTTCCTGGGGCCTGCTTTTAAGCCAGATGAATCTACACTCCTAGTGCAGTTTTAGTCACTTTTTGTGTATACCTGGATAGTACTGCTGTAACATAAGATATATCCCTTCAGTACTCCACATACATGCTCCTTTACATTCTAGATTTCTGCACGGCCTCTATTACAGGCCATTTCCTGCATGGTCTGGGATTTGTGTACTGGGGGTTATTAACCAGGCATCTAAGCCACATCCAGAATTGCGTATATTAGACAACACACCACACCCAGTTTGCATGGTACCACTATGTACAGACCTGTCAATCTAAAACGTGTGTGCATCTAGCAACCAGGTGACCCTGTGGGAAGTCACCTCATAGCAACATCTGGAATAGATCAGCATGTGTCAAATGTGTGAATTATGTAAATTACGTTCACTACTTGGTTGCAGATGGTGACGGGTGATGGGAACATAATACTCCAAGCATTAAAGACCGCCTAACAGTTCACTGAGAGGAAACCCTTCCTAATGATGTAGTCTTTATAGCAACACATACATAATCTATGCTTCGTGAAACCACAGGGAAATGGGTGAAAGACATACAATATGCTAGTTCTCTCTCTCCTCTGCTATCCTGGGTAACCAGACAGGCTCCCCCACATGCTGTAGCATTATATAAAGGAACTTGTTTTGGATTCATATGGCTGACACCTGTGGATTCCCTAACATGTCCCCCACAGGTTGTTGGAAAGTCCTTGTAGCTAAGATGGTTAAAGATGCACATACCTTTATACTGACAGGAACAGGCACACCACACATCCTCCTGAGTTCTGCCTGTGGATAACACAATCTGATTAAGTCACTTCCATTATCCCTGTCTACATGGAAAAGGTTCACAATCTCTTTGAGTGTGAACTTGTGGTATGCCAGACATTGGCTGTACCTCATCTAGTGGCATGGAGAAATGCAACACACAACAGTGTGAGCAATGGCTCCAATGTCTTCTCACAACACATGCTACTGGCTACTGCTGTTGCTACTCCTAGTACTGCTCCTGCTGCATGGCACTAATTACTGTGTTCAGTGTTATATGCACTGTGCTACAGCAGTCCTGCTTTATACATTTCTGAATAAGTCTACCCTCTGGGTTACAAAGTTTGTATCATCTGTCTGGCTCATCTGAATGTGGGTCCTCATTATGCACTCAACAGCATGCAATACATACTGCTTTACTTTGAGCATTGTACCGCCATGCTTTCTGTGACTTGGAATCACCCTCACCCTGCACACTGTCACACTGTCATTACCCATGCCAATTTGCACTGTGCAATAAGCTACTTTTCTATGATTCCTAGGCATTATGTTATTTACTTGATTGCTGAGTATTTAGATGCTATGGATGGGTGGAGCCAGAGTCATCTTGAGACAAATTTGAGCTTGAATGCAAGCTCAACTTGGGTTCATGATGCATCAAGTTAAAGAGCCGGTAACAAGCCGCACTGACTTGATGAGCTACCCTGTTGCTGCTGCTTTTTAGCAATCCCCACCCTACTCAGCATCCACATGGCCCACACGCTGCAAAGTTCTCAACATGTAGCCACATCTTACACACTGCATAAAGAGCATCAAAGAGCAAGGCATTCTAGCATTTGTAGTTTTGTTCCCAATATGGCGATCAGCCCCATTGATGAAGCAGGCTGGATTTCTCCAAAATAACTAAACAACAAAATAAATTAAAAATAAAAATAAACAACCAAAACAATGGCCAATGAAAAACTTTAATAGTCTTAGCGCCTCGGCAATCAGCCTTCAAGAGATAAGACAGCATTCATAAAAACACCATTTTATACACTCACAAATAATCAGCTTGCAACCAATGAATGAAACCAAATAAAAACACATTAATTTCTTCAACAATTAATTAACCTAAAAACTTCATTTATAGCAACACCTTCCAGTTACATTCTAAGTTAAGTCCTGCAGGGGACAATGTTCCAAATTTTAAGATGTAAGTACTTTCTTTATAATATAATTTCTTCTTCAAATCAAAACTCTCTACTTATAATTTCTTCTAAAAGAGTGCATCTTAAACAGTTAAAGTCCCCCCCATGTCAGGACACATAATGAGTTGCTATAGGACTAACTGTTTACACTTAATGTCTCTAATATGTTCCTGGAGTCTAACTTTAAATGCACGCTTGGTTTACTGAATATAAAATAAATCACAAGAACATTTTAGTGCATATATCACCCCTTCACTGAGACATGTAAAGTATTGCTTAGATATATAATTTATTCCATTTATCTAAAATATGGCACTATATATCTTCAAACTGAACATTTACCACATACTCAAGTTCCAAAACGCACAGGTTGCATATTAAAGTTCACTTCAGGTACTCTGAAAAATGCATGACCCAATATATCCTTTATGCTACAGCCCCTTCTAAGAGATAAAGATGAATACAAGGGTAGAATATTTTCCAAAATTTTCTCTCTCACAAGAAAATTCCAATAACATTTAACCAGATCATAAATCTCATTGGACAGAACATTATAGGTAATAAAGTATAATTTAATTACTTCTTTTTGAGTACTTTGAATACTCTCCCTCTCCATTCTATTATAGTTTACATATGTACCCCTCCCATTTGAGTTCTGTTTCACCCCAAAAAGGCAATTCAATGCTTTCTGCAAGACAGATAAACTATAACCTTTCTTTAAGAAAAAGTAATAAGTAAATACAAGTTCCTCAATTTTAACTTCTTCCTTATTGCAAAGTCTAGCAATCCTTAAAAGTTCACCATAAGGTAAATAACTCGTTAAATGAGGAGGATGACAACTTTTACTATCCAATACATGGTTAACATTTGGAAATTTCCTGTGTACTTTAGTAAATTCACTTTCTCCCATTCCCCTTCTAACTTTAGAGCTAAAAAAGCGACCTTTGAACCTGTCATAATAATAATAATGTATAATCTGGTTATAACAGTGGAAATGAATTTTAAAACCAGATTCAAGACCGTTATAATGGCATCAGATAACACACACCCTGACAAATTCAGCACTACATTGTCATCTTTATCACAATGTAATAAACTTTTGTGCTTTACATAAAATAGTATTAATGTCAGTACTATCTTTTTTCCTTTCCTTGCTACTGCTGTGTCCTTTGCGCTATCAAAGCGCCCTTGTTTGCGGTTAAAATTCCCCCTCTCATCGTCGCCAAGAAAATTCTCTCTCAAATATCCTGGTTGCTGTACCATAGGAAGTGGAGGATATGAAGCATCCTCTTCATTTTTGCTTTCTGCACCACCTGCACTCACTTCCGACGAAGCGATAGAGACCCCATGACACTTCTTATTCCTCTCATTATCAAAGGTGGAACCGCCCCCCTCTGCGTCTATTCTTATTGGTTCTATTGCCAAAGACTAAACCATTATTATAGTCCCTGATATCCCTGTTTAACTTTTTAAGTTTTTGATCAGTAATATCACTAGACAAATCTTGTAATTTGTCATTAAAACCTCCAACTATCTGGTCAAAGGAGGAACTTAATTGAGAAGGCAAAGTATTACATAAAGATGAAATTTCCTCTTTCACCAGTCTCTGCTTTAATACATCCCTCTCTACAAGGATAGTAACCCAGTCCATTACACAACGGTGGGCTGCAGCTTTCCATCCCTGCTCAAATTTTTTATCTTCAGAATCTGAAGAATTAGAAGGCAAAGAGGTATTTTTATACACACAAAGCCCACAAGGAGCAATATCAAGTTCAATATATCTCCTCAGACTTAATATGTTATACTGCAGAGAGGTCTCCTTAATCAATAAATGTTCAAGTTTAGATACAGTACCTTGCAATTCTGGTGAAAGGGAAAACGTATTTTGTTGTCCAATAGCTGCGAAAGGATTAGAAATTCTGCAATTACGCCCCCTTCTAACAGTTTATGCCATCCAGGAGTCTGCTCTTCTCTCCGGTTGATATTATGCTCAGAGATACTCTCAGGGACTCTACCTTGCGTCAGGCCAAGATACTGCTCATAATGCACTGACTACTAGAAGCCATTTCATCTCGAAACAGACGTGGAAGCTGAAAATTAGGATCACTGGCCATTAAAGAAAATAACTAAACCACAAAATACATTAAAAATAAACAACCAAAACAATGGCCAGTGAAAAACTTTAATAACAGTCTTATTGCCTCGGCAATCTGCCTTCAAGACATAAGACAGTAGTCAGAAAAACATTTTATACACTCACAAATAATCAGCTTGCAATCAATGAATGAACCAATTAAAAACACATTAATTCCTTCAACAATTAAGCTACAGAAAAAAACGTCATTTAAAGCAACACCTTCCAGTTACATTCTAAGTTAAGTCCTGCAGGGGACAATGTTCCAAATTTTAAGAAATAAATACTTTCTTTATAATGCAATTTCTTCTTCAAATCAAAACTCTCTCTACTTATAATTTTTTCTAAAACAGAACATCTTAAACAATTAAAGTCCCACCCCCCATTACAGGACACGTAATGAGCTGCTATAGAACCACCTATCCTTTTACACTTAATGCCTCTAGTATGTTCCTGGAGTCTAACTTTAAATGCACATTTGGTTTCCCCAATATAAAATAAATCACATGAACATTTTAGTGCACATATCACCCCTTCACTGAGACATGTAAAGTGTTGTTTGGATATATAATTTATTCCATTTATCAGACTAAAATATGGCACTATATATCTGCAAACTGAACATTTACCACATACTGAAGTGCCAACACACACAGGTTGCATATTAAAATTCACTTCAGGTACTCTGAAAGATGCATGAACACATATCCTTTATGCTACAGCCCCTTCTAAGAGATAAAGATGGATACAATGGTAGAATATTTTACAAAATTTTCTCTCTCGCAAGAAAATTCCAATAATATTTAACCAGATCATAAATCTCATTGGACAGAACATTATAGGTAGGTAACATAGTTTACTTCTTTTTGAGTACTTTGAATACTCTCCCTCTCCCTTCTATTATAGTTTACATTAAATACAAGTTCCTCAATTTTAACTTCTTCCTTATTGAAAGTCTGGCAATTCTTAAAAGTTCACCATAAGGTAAAGGACTCAATAAATGGGGGGGGGGGGGGTGACAACTTTTACTGTCCCAATACATGGTTAACATTTGGAAATGTCCTGTGTACTTTAGTAAATATACTTTCTCCCAGTACCCCTTCTAACTCTAGATCTAAAAAAGTGACCTTTGAACCTGTCAATCCCATTAAAACTAATACCAAAATAATTTTTTTCAGTATCATTTACAAACTCCTGTACTAACATTATCACCATTTGAACATAAAAAAATTAAATCATCAATAAATCTAAAATATTTGACAACATACTTTCTAAAGAAATCTAACAGATAAAGAAATTTAACTTCAAACAGCCCCATAAAAAGGCTAGCATACATGGGAGCAAAAGGTGCTCCCATCGCTGTTCCTTTTCACTGATGGAACAAATCACCATTAAACTCAAAAAAATTATGTGTCAAATAAAAATGTAACAATTCTATAATACAGTTAGCTGATGGGTTATCTCCCAAAAAATTACCTACTGCCTGTATACCCAAATCATGGCTAATATTCTTATACAGATTTTTAACATCCATGACCAGCCAGTAACTGTTACCACTCCATTTTATATACTTAATTTTTTTCTAAAAAAAATCAAATGAATCTCTTGTATAGGAGTCCGGTTTTATAACAGGTTTCAATAAGCACTTATATAGGACTAAGCCTACATTATGCAAAAAATAATTAGTTGCGGCCACTATAGGATGACCTGGAGGGGCATTACGATTCTTGTGTACTTTCAGGAGACAATAAAATGTAGCCATTGAAGAACCTTGCGTAGAAAGCTTTTTCTCCACTTAGATTTCTCTAAAAGCCTTGTGTGCAGCTGAAGGCTTTCACAGCCTTCTCATCACTGTGCACTACAGATTACAAACACAGATGAGGGGCAGTTAAAAAAAAGTTATGTACTTACCATAACTTTCCATCTGTGTTGTCCATTTTCATTTATCCTTGACATATGGGTTCGGCTCCGAGCTTCGGAACCGACACAGCCATTACTACAGCTCACAAAAGCCATGAACTCTCAAGCTTAATCCTTACCCACAATGCTCCTCCCATAGTTACCTCAGATGGAGTTTGCTGAAAAGACAGACAGAATGAAAAAAACCCAAAAGCTGTCACAGAGACCATATCTGGAACCATATAACAATAACCATAAGTGATATATGTCCATTGTACGTTCCAACAAAAACTTCAAGGGCAGGGGGAAGGTGGGAGGGGAGTTGCGGATAAATGAAAATGGACAACACAGATGGAACATTATGGTCAGTACATAACTTCTTTATCTGATGTTGTCAATTTTAATTTTATCCTCAACATATGGGACAGAGTCCCCATCTACCTTTGACCTTGGGAGGACTCAAGGAAGGATATTCCTGAACAACTTAGAACCAAATGACACTCTTCCCCCTGTTGACCAGATCCAATTTGTAAATGGGTAATAAAAGTACGAGGAGAAGCCCAAGTTGCTGCTGCAGCACAAATACCATCCATAGAAGCTCTAGTCTGAAAAATTGCTGAAGTAGCTACAGCTCTTGTAGAATGTGACTTTAAAGGCCTAGCCAATTTGATTTTCTTTTTATTATAGACAAAAGAAATAGATTTTTCAGCCATCTGGTTAGTGTCACTTTGTTCACTGGCTGGCCAAGTGCTGTAGATGAAAAAGACACAAATAGCTGGTCAGATTTTCCTTAAATCCTTAGTTCTGTGTAGACAGAAATGTATTTGTCTGTGAACATCTAATAAATGTAAGCAGTATTCACCTTTGTTAGCAAAGTTGGGAAAAAATACTGGTAAATTAATCCCCTGATTAATGTTGGTCACTGACACTACCTTTGGCAAAAAGAAAGGACTGGTTCTTAGCAAAACTCTGTCTTTGTGGAAAATGAGATAAGGAGGTTTACATGATAAGGTTTGTATTTCTGAAATCCTTCTGCCAGAAGTTATTGCAACTAAAAATTTAGTTTTCCACGATAACAATTTCAGATCACGTTCAGCTGATGGTTCAAATGGGGGTTGAAAAATGCCTTGTAACAGAAAGTTGAGATCCCAAGGTGGGGTAAGATCTTTGTAAGGGGGTTTTAGCAAGAGTATTCCTTTCAATAAGGCCTTGCAAAGCTTATGAGAAGCCAAAAAGAATTCTTTAAAACTATTATGGAAATTAGAAATAGCTGCTAATTGAATTTTTATGGTAGAGTGGGAAGCACCTGTTTTAAAAATTAAAGCTAAAAATTCTAGGACTTTATCGATGGTTGCTGAAAAAGGATCGGCATTGTTATCAAGAGCCCAAAAGGTAAACCTCCTCCATTTATTAGCATAGAGTTTACAGGTAGCTGGCTTATGGGAGGCTAACAGTATATGACAAACCGGGGAGGAGAGTGAGGGATACCTGGCTATTAATGGAATCAGAGAAACCAAGTTGTCAGCTTGAGGTTTACAATGTTCGGATGGATTAATTCCTCTCGATGAGATAGAAGGTCTGGAGCTGGGTCCAGAATCCAAGGCTGTTAAATCAGATAAGGCCAAAGAAAGGGGAACCATACCTGTCGAGGCTAATAAGGTGCAATGAGGATTACTTTGTCTTTAATCTGATTGTTTTCTGTAGGAATTTCAGGATTAGAGGAATTGGGGGAAGGTATACAGCACTCTGGAGGGCCAAGTGTGGAGAGGAGCATCTCTCAGTGACTCCCCCAGTGAGGGAATCGGGGTAAAGTAGTTGCTGCACTTGTTGTTGAGGGAAGAGGCAAATAGGTCACAGCAAGGTTGGTCCCATTGACGGAAAATCATTTCCATCACCTTTGGACTGACAGACCACTCATGAGGCAGGGGGATACACCTGCTTAGTTTTAAGTTATCACAATGGAACTCCCCAGAATGTGCACTGCTATCAGAAAGGGGTTGGAAGAGATCGCCCATTGCCACACTCTGAGAGTTTCTCAACAAAGTGGATAGCATTTGGTTCTTCCCTGTTTGTTGATGTACCAAACCAACAACATATTGTCTCTTTGAATCCCAATTGTTCTTGAAAGAAAAGCAGTCTGAAAGGCTTTCAACGCTAAAAGCACTGCCCTTAGCTCCACTACATTGATATGCAAGTTGGCCTCTGTGGGGGACCAAGTGCCTTGGACAGTCTTGCCCAGATAATGTCCCTTCACCCCATCTGGGAGGCATCCGTGGTCACTATGGCTTGGGGTTTTGATGGGACAAAGGAACAACCTAGAAGAATGTCTTCAGAATGCATCTACCAAGCTAAATCTTTTCTGTAAACACTGGTGATCAAAATCACGTGCAACATGTGTTGGTGTAACACTGACCATTGAGATGCTAGCAACCACACTAGTATCCTCATGTGATATCTTGTTAAGGGAACTAGAGTTACAGCAGCAGTCATGAAGCCCAGTGCTTGAAGGACTAGAAGAATGGTTACTTTTTTGTTGCTGACTAGTTTCTGTATCTGAACTCTGATTTTCTGTAATCTCACAGGGGGAAGAGAAGCTATGGAAGTTTGAGTACTTAGAAAGGCTCCTAAGAGTTGGGGTCAATTTTGTTTATTTGTAATTTACAGTTATTCCCAAATAAGAGCAAACGTGAAGTACATGGTCTCTTGCTTCTATCAACTGATGCCTGGTCGGAGAAGTAATGAGCCAATTATCTAGATAAGGAAACACTAAGAATCCCTGCAGTCTCAAGTGAACTGCTACTTACTACTGCCAAACACTTGGTGACCATCCTGGGGGCTGTGGTGAGACCAAAGATCAAAACTCTGAACTGAAAGTGAATGGCTCCCAGCCAGAAGCGGATTAATCTTCTGGATCATTTTCCATTTGAATATGGTAATAAGCTTCGTGAAGATCTATTGAGCACATCCCATCGTCTTTTTCCAAAAATGGAAGAATGGACTATACCGTGACTATCGGGAATTTGGTTTGACAAACTGATTTGTTCAGTACAGTTAGATTCAAAAATGGTTGTGATACCTGTGCGCTGGCACAGTGATCAAGGAGCTTCAAACCTCACCACTAGCATCAGTGAGGGGCTTACACACTGGGAGGATAACAAGTACACACACAGTAAAGTACAAGTTCCCTTAAGAGCACACAGAGATCACAGTCAGTCTGGGGCTGGTTTCTCCCTTTCTCTCCAGATCGCCAATAAGACTCCCCACTGGAACAGCTATAGGGTTCAGATCGCAGCTGAGTAGTCGAGCCAAAACCTCCAGTACCATCTCTGTCCAACCAGTGCTTCATGTCCCTGCCCAAGTAGCTCAAACACACACACACACACACACACACACACACACACACACACACACACACACACACACACACACATTTGAGATTTGGTTTATATACAAACACACAGACACTCCTGGGGAAGGCTGGCATAGGTTCCCCAGCTATGCCCCTTCCTCCCCAGGATATAAGGTAGTAATCACTGCCACCAACTACTCTTTATCAACTACTAATAAGGCCCTTCCCAAAGGGTGACCAATTCGACTGTCCAATATTATTGTTATCCAAATAGTAAGCGTGACCCAGGGCTAAGGCTACTGGAGTGGCTTACACAGTATCACTAAAATACATGCATGTACTCTAGAGCTTAAATTATCTGTACACAAAACAGCCACAGTTAAAAGGTTTAAAAATGTTGTTTGTCATTCGGCTCTTCCCAGTTAGGGGTCACCACAGCGGAACTCCGGTCCACTAATGATTGGCAGTAGATTTTTTACGAACGCCGAGGTGCCAGCTCGATGTCCAACCTTCAACAAAGGCACACCCATTTACACATGTCTTTCAAATGCCACACAACCACGGGGAGGACATGCAGACTCCACACAGAAGGTACTCTCCGCACTCCAGCCGAGAATCGAACGGGAGAACCTCTTGCTGTGAGACAACAATGCCACCGCTGCACAACCACGGCAGTTAGTTAAAAGGTTTAAAAATATTTAATAATAATAAAAATACAAGGCAATATGTATTACTTCAACACAATGACATTACAGAGTTCAGAAATCACTGGAAATACTTTAAAACAATATTGTAGGATAGTCTGACATAAATATAGAAAACAGCTATATTCTGGCTATATTCCTATCTATCTCTAACAGAAATCACTGTTCTAAAGACTACTTGCATACAGAGCAAGCAAGTGCTGGTGAGTGGATGTCCTTACTAGATCCAAGACAAGATACAAAATGCTATCCTTACTTTCTGAAATAGCCCTTAAATTGATAATACACCTTATCACCGAGTCATTTCAGATTACATCATTCTTGACACATCTGCTGAAGTTTCCCAGGCTCACAGAACTCGATCTTTGTAATCTTGCACCTGCCAGGAAGCCACAGCAATAAAGGACACTTTACATGTAAAATCTAATAATTATCTCTGTCATAAAACAATAGAAAGAATTTCCTAGCCCAGACATCCTGTCTCCAAGCTTGAGATCAAACACAGTTGTAAAATTCTTTACTTAACAACTTTCTTCAAGCAGGGTGCATTGTGGCTACATTTTGAAGAAACATATAGTTTAATCATAACATACAGTTCTCTTTACATTTGTAAAACAAGCATGTGGATCATATTAATATTTACAAATGATACAGAATTATTTACAAAATTATATCTAGCTGGGCTGGCAGACCCTCAGTTTTTCACATTGGTCTCCAGTCTCCTGTATTTTGTGGCACTAAAAAGAATCTTGAGTAAATTCTGGACTCTCTCTGTTCTGGTGGGACTCTTTGGATGACTCTTTTTTTTCTAGCAGTTTTTGGATTTCTAGAACTGTTTGTTCCCTCTGACTGGGTAGAACATTGGTAATTTTCTTCCATAAGGGAAGAGGAAGGGAAAAGGGAATTGTATAGCCTCTGGATATAATCCTCTGCATCCAGGCATCTGATGCTATTTGTAGCCATGCATTTTAGGGCAGGAATAAGTGTCCCTCGACTGCCTCCAAAGGAAGACAATTGGGCCTCCTATCAGAAGCTCTGGTAGGATTTACTACAGAGAGAATCCCTGAAACCCTGGTTTTGTGGCCCACCTCTGCTGCATGGGTAGCATCATCCATTAAAGTTCCCCCCTGTGCACCTGGGGAAGATACCTCCATGTGTGCCCTGAAAAGACCCTGGGACGTTTTGAACCACATTTTTGTATTGCTTCTTTGATTTCTACAGAATGGTCATTGAGGAGTGAAAAAACGTATGTCCATAGCAGAAAGGGTCTTTCCATCTTTCTCACATCTGGATAAAATTTCTCTAACTTTTGGGCCAAACAGGGATGATCTGTCAAAAGAAACACTGACGAATGAAGGCTTAAATGGCTCCACAAAGTCACATAGGTGCATTCAGGCATGTCTCCTAATGGTAACGTCTGAACCAACTGCTCTGGTGGTCCTTTCTGCTGCATGAGCGATAACCCTCATGCATGAATTGGACATACACTCCAGGGTAGCCAACTTTTCTTGGGCGTCCTGGTGTCCCAAGAAATTCAAGGACTTTAAGGTAAAGATCTATGATGCATAGGCCCGCTTACCAAGCTGATCCATTGCCTGAGACTCTCTGTTGGGTGGATGGATAAGGGAACTCTCTTCAGCCAGTTCTTTCTTTGTGGCTGCCACCATGACCATGGCATCAACACCTTTGGCCCAAAATTGTTCGTCTTCAGGGGTGGACAGAATTTTGTCAGGTCTCCTGGGGATAGGTTCGATAGTATCAGGGGCCTTCCACACCCACTGTGAGATCAACTGAATGAGCTCATCAGCGAGTGGAGTCACCCAAGAGGTAGAGGGTCGAGTGCTGAAGGCCTGCAGGTACACTGACTCCTCAAAAGAGGGATTTTGGGACTTCCATTCACCCCCTCTGGTTCAATAATTCTAGGATGTCCCCAACGGAGACATCATCGGGGTGACCTTGGGGATCCCTCACCTTCATCGAACCCAGTGTCTTCAGTGTTCGATTCCTTTGGGGAATCCAAGTGCTTTCTCTTGCACTTTCCCTTCTTAGGGACTTCCTCAGCAGGGTGATCTGGAGAGGGATCAGAAGAGGAGAGAATAGTTAACTGGGACTACTGCGGTACTGGCATCTGTTGACTCAGTGAGAGTGCAGGTTGAATATCTGGGCGTGAGGAGGAAAGTGACACTTGCTCTGAAGTGGAAGAGGCTGACTGTTTGACTGCAGCAGTCAAGGCCCCCCCTATCACCTCAAAAGCTGGCCCCTGTAGAGGAAAGGCAGCCCAGAACTGAGCAAGACTGTCTTGGAATTATGGTCACTCCCCACTCTGAAAAGAGAACCTCTGGGACAGAAGCCAGAGCCAAGCTGATCTTTGCCGATTCTCCAAGGAGCAGAGAAGGCTCCAAAAAATAGGAGTTCACTCTCGCCCCTGGAGCTGACAGGACAGACTCAGCTCTGAGAGGTCTCTGAATTTGACTGGACCGAAGACCTACGAGCAAGAAACAGTTCCAAAGATAGGGATATCTCAGGAATCAATGCAGTTTGCAGCCGGTGGCTCGGAGCAGAGAACTCTAATGCTTCGGATGAAGTCAGAGCAGGAAAAAATGGAGGAGAAATGGAAGGTTTGACTCCAAAACCTAAGGGGGCTGGAGCCGAAGAAGTACCTGACAATCTTCTCACACAGAGTATCTTATTCACCAGTCTTATCTGCATCATCCTCAGTTAAGCTCTTGGTGGAACGGATAGACAGGGTGAAGGCTGATTTTGGTCTTTCCAGAAAGGGTGAAGGCAGTATCCTGCAAAGGGGTCAATACAGGGTGAAAAAGAAGTTATGTTCTTAACATAACGTTCCATGTGAGTTGTTAATCTCGCCTTTGTTTTTACACGTGGGTACCGGCCCGAGTCGGCCGCTTTCCAAGCTCAAGATCTCTGAATAGCTCGAGGCACAGTCCCTATCCCATGATGCTCTTTGACTAATCTCAGATCTAGTTTGCTGAACCCAGCAAGAAAAAATACCACTAAACATACCAATATGCCAAAAATATACACACGTATACATATATTTACAATCTGCTGAGAAATACTCTGGCTGGAGTAAAGGAAATTAGTTAGACCAACCAGACCACCAGTCTTACCCATTCTTCAAGAACCTGTAGGGGGAAGGTGGGAGGGAGTGTAAGAACAAAGGCGAGATGAACAACTCACATGGGCGTTATGGTAAGAAAATAATGTCTTTATGTGAAATTGTTCAATCGCGCCATTTGTTCTTACACGTGGGTAACGTCCCAAGCACCCTAATCCTGGGTGGCCCACAGTTTAAAAAGGAAAAATTAATGTCCCTTTTTCATTTAGTTGGGAAATCAGTGGGGTCCAATCTCCCGGGGCCCCAAAAAAAATTGTTTTCTTTCTAAACCCGTCCAAAGGGCCAACCTTGCTCCTAAATCCTGTGAAAGGAAACCGACTGATGAGATAGCTGATGGAAGTAAAGGGATAGACTCTTTTGTTTGTCCGGGGTTAAAAAGGCCATCTGGGATGCTGTATTCAGTCTCACACCCAGAAAGCACATGTCCTAAGAGGGTACTAGACTGGACTTTATTTCGTTCACAGAATACCCCAGGCATCTTAGCACTGCTATCACATATTCCAAATGATGAAGAAGCTCTTCCCTTCCTTGAGCCAGAATCAGGCAGTCGTCCAAATAAGGATAGATCTGTATTCCTTTTAGCCTGAAGAAAGCTATCACTGGAGCCAGAACTTTCGTGAACACTCTGGGCACAGTAGATAAGCCAAAGGGCAATGCAGAGAACTGATAGTGAGAAGTCCCAGCTCGAAAACGCAGATACTTCCTGCAACTCAGTCGGATAGGAACATGAAGGTAAGCCTCCTTGAGATCCAAAGTTACCATCCAATGATCTTTGCCCAGCAGAGGTAAAAGCTGCTGTAACGTCAACATTTTGAACTTGGGAATGTCCAGATAAGTGTTGAGGGTAGATAAATCCAAAATTGGTCTCCACGTGTTCCCCTTCTTTGGTACTAGGAACAGGCGAGAATAAAATCCCAGGCCCACTTCTGGCATAGGAACCGGCTGTATGGCCCCTATTTGGAGTAACAGAGAAACTTGCCTGTGAGCCTCTATTCTTTGTTGAGGAGGAACGTCTGGCATGCCTTTGAAAGGAGGCAAGGTATGGAAATAAAACCTGTAACCGTGGTGTACGATATCCAATACCCATCTGTCTTGGGTAATTAAACTCCAATTTTCTTTGAAAAGTGCCAACCTTCCTCCCAAAGGTGCTGCCAGGCGAGAAGGCTCTGGCAGCTGAAAAGCTGTAGGTCATTGGGTCTGTTTACGAAAGGACTGACCCCTGCCTCACCGAAGACTGTGCAGGAGAACTCCTGTTCTAGGCCTGAAAGAGCCCTGAGCTCTGCCCCTACCACGTCTAGATCTACCCCTAGACTGGGAATCATAAGAAGGATACGTCCACCCCTTAGTAGGCCAATTTCTACTAAACTTTGGAGGCTGGACCTGCAAAATCTTTAACAGTCTGCATAGACTTAGCCTTGTCTTCCATTTTCTTTAAAACTGCCTCAACAGGAGGACCAAACAACATGTCAGATTGTAAAGGAGCATCTAAAATCCTTGTTTTAACATGTTCAGACAAATTTTGATCCCTTAGCCAGGCGTGCCTGCGAAGAACTGACCCAGTAGCAGCCACCCTAGACAAGGCCTGTACAGCATCAAAACCACATTGCAAAGAATGCTTACCCACCTGTTCAGAAACATGTACTAAATCTTGCAACTCTTTACAATCAATACCTACTGCCAGAGCATCAACCTTAGACTTCAATTGTGAAAGGAGATAGATTTGGTATTTCAACATGTGAAACTGGCAATTCAAAGCCCTCATAGCAAGAGTGGAAGAAGTATAAACTTTCTTTCCCCATCTATCCAAGGCCCTAGCCTCTTTGTCTGCAGGAACCGGATTCTTTACAACAGAAGCCTTAACACCTTTAGGCCCCTGGCTAACAGTTTCTGGGTCTGCCCTAGGACTCTTAAAAGATACTTATGAGCTTCAGGCACCCTGTAATACCTATCCGACTTAACAGGAGCAGGAGGCAAAGAATCAGGATTAAGAGAAGCCTCTGAAAAACATCTCCCACTACATCCAAAACAGGAGGTATAGCCAAAGGCCTATGCTGGGGTAAAACAAAATTCCCTAAGCCTTTTCCTAGAATCAGAGAAGTCTTGACCTTCCCACTTAAAATGCTCCCTCATGGAATGAAGAGTTTCTGAAAAGAAAAATCCTCAGGAGGAGAAGCAGAAGGAGTAGAATCATCCACATCAGAATCAGAATAAGGAGAGTACTCCTGTAAGTCTTCAGTCAAGACTCTGAAACATCTGAAGCCTGCTCAAAACCCCCAGCTCAGGCTCCATCCTAGGCCTCTTATCAGGAGGGGCATAGAACCCCTAATCAAAGTAATCAAATCTTCTGCCATTTTAAGCATATGCTTCTGGGCACAGTTCCTGAAGAGCTAGGGGTAACACCAACTGAAGCTAAACCTGGCCTGCCCCTGGGAGAAGCCTTTGAAACAGAAGGAGAGGGCCTAGCCACCCTAGGAAGGGAGGGGAGCATAGTAACCTGAGAAGCCCCCTCAGCCTGACTTGCCTCCTGAGAGGCCACATCTTGCAATAATAAAGTCTCACCCTGGGAACACAAAGAAACCTCCGGTGGAGCCACCGGCTCCACAGACACCTCTAAAGAACCGGCGTCCGGTACAGACGGTTCTTCTAGCCTAGGCTTAACAGCTTTGTCCTTGCGCTTCTTGAAGCGGGCCGGAGCATCCGACGGCATTTTATAATTGCACCGCTTCCCAAAGACTAACCTTGCACAATCCAACCTTCTCTTTATAGTGCGTTTATTAAATCTAGCACAAGAGCGACAGCCAACAACGTCGTGCTCAGGCCCTAAGCAAGGAATACACAAAGTATGATAATCTCTATGCGGTATCTGTTTCCCACAAGAAATGCAATTATTGACTTTTTCTGACATCCGGTAAATCACTGAGGCAAGAAAAAACTAAAATATTCCCCAACGGGGTACTTAGCCAACTTTGAACTCGGTCTGAAACTTCGTAATCGAAAAATCTCAGAACGCCAACCGGCACTTGCAATGCTGCTTCTGCATCGGACCATGCGGCAAAAAAGACTGAGGATATGACGTTGGTCATGCGCATTTGTACCCTGACGTCCTGATGTCAGTCAAATGCGCCTTGACCGACGTCAGCCTTATACTTTGATATTCGGGCCGACCGAGGACAGTGGACTACCCAAGTGTAAGGACTGCAGCAATGTGAGATGAAGAACATCATCTATATTCTGGCTATATTCCTATCTATCTCTAACAGAAATCACTGTTCTAAAGACTACTTGCATACAGAGCAAGCAAGTGCTGGTGAGTGGATGTCCTTACTAGATCCAAGACAAGATACAAAATGCTATCCTTACTTTCTGAAATAGCCCTTAAATTGATAATACACCTTACCACTGAGTCATTTCAGATTACATCATTCTTGACACATCTGCTGAAGGTTCCCAGGCTCACAGAACTCGATCTTTGTAATCTTGCACCTGCCAGGAAGCCACAGCAATAAAGGACACTTTACATGTAAAATCTAATAATTATCTCTGTCTTAAAACAATCGAAAGAATTTCCTAGCCCAGACATCCTGTCTCCAAGCTTGAGATCAAACACAGTTGTAAAATTCTTTACTTAACAACTTTCTTCCAGCAGGGTGCATTGTGGCTACATTTTGAAGCAACATATAGTTTAATCATAACATATAGTTCTCTTTACATTTGTAAAACAAGCCTGTGGATCATATTAATATTTACAAATTATACAGAATTATTTACAAAATTATATCTAGCTGGGCTGGCAGACCCTCAGTTTTTCACATTGGTCTCCAGTCTCCTGTATTTTGTGGCACTAAAAAGAATCTTGAGTAAATTCTGGACTCTCTCTGTTCTGGTGGGACTCTTTGGATGACTCTTTTTTTCTAGCAGTTTTTGGATTTCTAGAACTGCTTGTTCCCTCTGACTGACTGGGTGGAACATTGGTAATTTTCTTTCATAAGGGAAGAGGAAGGGAAAAGGGAATTGTATAGCCTCTGGATATAATCCTCTGCACCCAGGCATCTGATGCTATTTGTAGCCATGCATTTTAGGGCAGGAATAAGTGTCCCTCGACTGCCTCCAGAGGAAGACAATTGGGCCTCCTATCAGAAGCTCTGGTAGGATTTACCACAGAAAGTATCCCTGAAACCCTGGTTTTGTGGCCCACCTCTGCTGCATGGGTAGCATCATCCATTAAAGTCCCCCCCTCTGCACCTGGGGAAGATACCTCCATGTGTGCCCTGAAAAGACCCTGGGACTTTTTGAACCACATTTTTGTATTGCTTCTTTGATTTCTACAGAATGGTCATTGAGGAGTGAAAAAACATATGTCCATAGCAGAAAGGGTCTTTCCATCTTTCTCACATCTGGATAAAATTTCTCTAACTTTTGGGACAAACAGGGATGATCTGTCAAAAGAAACACTGACGAATGAAGGCTTAAATGGCTCCGCAAAGTCACATAGGTGCATCCAGGCATGTCTCCTAATGGTAATGTCTGAACCAACTGCTCTGGTGGTCCTTTCTGCTGCATGAGCGATAACCCTCATGCATGAATTAGACATACACTCCAGGGTAGCCAACTTTTCTTGGGCGTCCTGGTGTCCCAAGAAATTCAAGGACTTTAAGGTAAATATCTATGATGCATAGGCCCGCTTACCAAGCTGATCCATTGCCTGAGACTCTCTGTTGGGTGGATGGATAAGGGAACTCTCTTCAGCCAGTTCCTTCTTTGTGGCTGCCACCATGACCATGGCATCAACACCTTTGGCCCAAAATTGTTTGTCTTCAGGGGTGGACAGAATTTTGTCAGGTCTCCTGGGGATATGTTCGATAGTATCAGGGGCCTTCCACACCCACTGTGAGATCAACTGAATGAGCTCGTCAGCGAGTGGAGTCACCCAAGAGGTAGAGGGTCGAGTGCTGAAGGCCTGCAGGTACACTGACTCCTCAAAAGAGGGATTTTGGGACTTCCATTCACCCCCTCTGGTTCAATAATTCTAGGATGTCCCCAACGGAGACATCATCGGGGTGACCTTGGGGATCCCTCACGTTCATCGAACCCAGTGTCTTCAGTGTTCGATTCCTATGGGGAATCCAAGTGCTTTCTCTTGCACTTTCCCTTCTTAGGGACTTCCTCAGCAGGGTGATCAGGAGAGGTATCAGAAGAGGAGAGAATAGTTAACTGGGACTACTACGGCACTGGCACCTGTTGACTCAGTGAGAGTGCAGGTTGAATATCTGGGAGTGAGGAGGAAAGGGACACTTGCTCTGAAGTGGAAGAGGCTGACTGTTTGACTGCAGCAGTCAAGGCCCTCCCTATCACCTCAAAAGCTGGCCCCTGTAGAGGAAAGGCAGCCCAGAACTGAGCAAGACTGTCTTGGAATTATGGTCACTCCCCACTCTGAAAAGAGAACCTCTGGGACAGAAGCCAGAGCCAAGCTGATCTTTGCCGATTCTCCAAGGAGCAGAGAAGGCTCCAAAAAATAGGAGTTGACTCTCGCCCCTGGAGCTGACAGGACAGACTCAGCTCTGAGAGGTCTCTGAATTTGACTGGACCAAAGACCTACGAGCAAGAAACAGTTCCAAAGATAGGGATATCTCAGGAATCAATGCAGTTTGCAGCAGGTGGCTCGGAGCAGAGAACTCTAATGCTTCGGATGAAGTCAGAGCAGGAAAAAATGGAGGAGAAATGGAAGGTTTGACTCCAAAACCTAAGGGGGGCTGGAGCCGAAGAAGTACCTGACAATATTCTCACCCAGAGTATCTTATTCACCAGCCTTATCTGCATCATCCTCAGTTAAGCTCTTGGTGGAACGGATAGACAGGATGAAGGCCGATTTTGGTCTTTCCAGAAAGGGTGAAGACAGCCTTCCTGCAAAGGGGTCAATACAGGGTGAAAAAGAAGTTATGTTCTTACCATAACGTTCCATGTGAGTTGTTAATCTCGCCTTTGTTTTTACACGCGGGTACCGGCCCGAGTCGGCCGCTTTCCAAGCTCAAGATCTCTGAATAGCTTGAGGCATAGTCCCTATCCCATGATGCTCTTTGACTAATCTCAGATCTAGTTTGCTGAACCCAGCAAGAAAAAATACCACTAAACATACCAATATGCCAAAAATATACACACGTATACATATATTTACAATCTGCTGAGAAATACTCTGGCTGGAGTAAAGGAAATTAGTTAGACCAACCAGACCACCAGTCTTACCCATTCTTCAAGAACCTGTAGGGGGAAGGTGGGAGGGAGTGTAAGAACAAAGGCGAGATGAACAACTCACATGGAACGTTATGGTAAGAAAATAATGTCTTTATGTGAAATTGTTCAATCTCGCCATTTGTTCTTACACGTGGGTAACGTCCCAAGCACCCTAATCCTGGGTGGCTCACGGGAGTACATTCCTGAGAACAGTGGAACCAAAGGAAGCCCTGTCCCTGGAGGACCTGTCCACTTTGTAATGAGTGATAAACATATGAGGTTTGGACCAAGTAGCAGCTGCACAAACAGTCTCCAAAGGCAAACGAGCTGCATGAGCCAGAGATGTAGACACAGCCCTGGTGGTATGCGCTTTCACACTATACTTTAAAGGTTGGTTGGTTGATGAATATATATATTTTATGCAATCAGATAACCACTTAGACAGTGTAACTTTAGCTACAGGCAGCCCCTTTTTATTGTCCGCATGAGAAACAAAGAGTTGTTCTGATTTCCTAAACTCCTTTGTTCTGTCCAAATAAAACCTCAATTGTCTGTGAACATCAAGTTTACGTAACATATGTTCTAATGTATTCAAATGGTGTCTGAAAAAGGTGGGCAGCTCAATAGACTGGTTCAAATTTACCTCGGAGCAGACCTTACGAAGAAAGGTGGGATTTGTCCTGAGAGACACTCTATCAGGATGAAAAACCAGATACGGAGGCCTGATAGAAAGAGCTTGTAGTTCAGCATCTCTACAAGCTGAGGTAATAGCCACCAAGAATATTATTTTCCAAGAAATTAACTTCAAGGGACAAGAAGATGCAGGTTCAAAGGGGGGAAGCATAAGCTGAGATAGTATTAAATTTAGATTCCAGGGGGCAACTGGCTGGCTGATAGGTGGCCTAAGGTGATGAGTCCCTTTCAGAAAGGCTTTACATAATCTGTGAGAGATAAGATTAGAGCCCTCAAATCCCAGGTGAAAATTGGATATTGCAGCCAACTGAACACTTACAGTGGCCGCTGCTGCACCTTCGTGAAAAAGCATAGTCAGAAACTCTAGAACACTATCAATAGGAGCACTGTAAAAGAGATGAGATGCACGAAACTCTTCTGTCCCTCGAGAACACCAAAATAAAACTCCAAGTCGCCAAAATGTAAAACAAACAAAATTTATTAGGTTTAAGCTTCTCCCAAGCTTTTCGTCAGTTGCAATACACCAACCACATGTAGGATAACAGGCTGTGAACACTCAACACTCTGGATTCGGTCCAATTCCTATAACCTCCATTGGAGCACTCTGTGGTTTTAGCCAGCTGTTTAAGTTGTACAAATATTGAGAAAAAAGAAGCTTTTACAGGAGTTTTCTGAGGAAGTTGGTGTATTGCAACCGACGAAAAGCTTGGGAGAAGCTTAAACCTAATAAATTTTGTTCGTTTTACATTTTGGCAACTTGGAGTTTTATTTTGGTGTTCTCGAGAGACGGAGGAGTTTCGTGCATCTCATCTCTTTTACAGTGTGTCTACATTTCCTTGGTTTGTTGACTATCCATAGGAGCGATATGTCAATATCATGTTGAGAGGCCCAATAAACAAAACGCTTCCATTTGCTGTTGTACAGTTTTCTGGTGGAGACTTTATGAGAGGAGACTAAAATATGTTGCACCGCGGAAGACAAATTATATGACCTGGCTAGGTTGGGAAGTGGAGCAGCCAAGCTGTCAGTTTGAGGAACTGAAGAGAGGGGTGAAGAACTCCTGACGAGTGAGTCAGAAGGTCTGGCACTGGGTCTGGAAACCAAGGTTCTTCCAGTTGATATTGATGAAGGAAGGGGAACCACATCTGCAGAGGCCAAAAGGGGACTATCAGAATAATAGTCCTTCCTCAGATTTTTACAGAAAGCAAAAAGCTCGGGATCAGCAGGGTTGGAGGAAAGGCATAAAGGAGACCCAAGGGCCAATTGTGTACGAGTGAATCCCTTGGGCTGTCCCCTGGATGAGGATTCAGGGCAAAATAGCTTCTGCATTTGTCATTCAGCGGGGATGCAAAAAGGTCGCAGCAAGGCTGGCCCCATCTGCGGAAAATCATTTCCGCCACTTCTTCTTTGAGGGACCACTCGTGGGGCAACAGAATTGCTCTGCTCAGTTTGTCCACTATCATGTTGGATTTCCCCGGTATGTGCGTTGCTATCAGAAAGCGCCCGGTGGATACAGCCCACTGCCAAATTCTCAAGGCTTCTCGGCATAAGGGGTAAGACTTGGTTCCCCCCTGTTTGTTGATGTACCAGACCACTGACATGTCCGTCTGGATCGCAATCGTCTCCCGAGGCAGAGAGTCATGGAAGTGCTGCAATGCTAAAAGCACCGCTCTCAACTCCAGGACACTGATGTGCAAATGAGATTCCATCTCTGACCAGGTACCTTGGGCAGTTCTTCCCTGAAAAAGCGCCCCCCCCCCCCCCATCAGGGAAGTGTCCATGGTCACCGTGACTACGGGAGGGGGAAGTACAAATGGTCGACTTATCGTCACCTGGTGACTGTTCAACCACCAGAGAAGGTCCTTCCTGCAAGCGTCTGCCAGTAGAATCTTGAAAGACATTGGGAGCTGTTGATAAGACCACTGGGTGAAAAGTAACCATTGTAGTATCCTCATGTGCATCCGTCCCGGAGGAACTACTATGAGGGTAGCTGCCATGGTGCCTAACAGTTTTAAAACCTGAAAGGCAGGTACTCTCTTTTCTTTTAGCAAGCGGGACACCTGATTTCATAGAGAGATAACTCTTTCTTGAGGTAATCTGACCAAGGCAGTGGTGATGTCTAGTTCTGCTCTGATAAAGGAGATACTCTGCGATGGTAATAAGGCAGATTTTTCGAAATTTATGGTTATTCCTAACCGAAAACAAAGATTGATCGTATGATCCCTGGAAAGAATGAGTTGATGCCTGGTGGTGGTGGATAGGAGCCAGTCGTCCAGATACGGAAGCACCCAGAATCCTAGACACCTCAGGTGGGCCGTAACCACTGCCATGCATTTGGTGAACACTCTGGGGGCTGAGGTGAGACTAAAGGGCATTGCTCGAAATTGGTAATGACTGGCCCCCAGCCGGAAACGCAAATGATCTCTGGATTGTCCGGCCATTTTGATGTGGTAGTACGCATCCTTGAGATCTAAAGAGCACATCCAATCACCCGTTCCCAGGAACGGGAGCATCAACTGAAGTGTGACCATCTGGAACTTTTCCTTCTTTACAAAAGAGTTGAGCTTGCTGAGGTGTAAAATGGGCCTCTAGTCCCCCGTTTTCTTTGGAACTAAAAAGAATGTGGAGTAAGTTCCGGATCTTATCTGGTCCGCCAGGACTGGCTGGATAGCTCTTTTTTCTAGCACTTTTGGATTTCTATAGCTGCTTGATCCCACAGACTGGGTGGAACATCTGGGATTCTTGTTCTGACTGGTGGGGACTCTGAAAAGGGAATGATGTAACCTCTGGTAACTATGCTTTGTACCCAAGAATCTGATGTAATTCCTAGCCAGGCATCTGGGCACAAAGCCAAGCGACCCCTGACTGCCACCAGAGTAGGACAGTCAGGCCTCCTCTCAGGAGTGCTGATAAGGCTTGCTAGAGAACTGCTCCCTGTCGTCCTGGTTTTGCAGACCCCTTCTGCCGCCAATGCGGCGTCTTCCGTTATTGCCCCTTCCTCTGCCCCTGAAGCAGGGGTTCAATACGTGTGTTCTATAAAGCTCCTTGGGACTTCTGGAACCACATTTTTCCATCTTTCTGCCCTTTGGGGTATGGTCTAGTAGGGGTAGAAAAACGGACTCCTAAGGCACAGAGAGTCTTTCCTTCTTGCTCACACCTAGGGAGAGTCTCCTTGACTTGGGGCCCAAACAAAGTAGAGCCATCAAATGGGGTGTTGACAAAGGAAGACTTGAAGGCTTCCGCAAATGAGCATAAGCGCATCCAGGATGGTTTCCGCATTGCTATCGCTGAACCTGCTGCTCGACTCGACCCATCAGCTACATAGGAAATGAGCCGCATGGACGAGTTGACAATGGAATTAAGGGTAAAAAGCTGAGCCATCACCTTCTCAGAAATAGCTTCATCTGTGTTACCCTTTAGAGTATCTCCAAGTTCCTGGAGGAGATCTCGTTGAAGACGGGTAAAATGGGTTAAGTAGTTAAGTGATCTCATGGCAAACATCGCAGAACTGAAAATGCATTTCCCATATCTGTACATAGTCCTAGAATCTCTATTAGGAGGATGGACAGTAGAAGAGGTCTCTGACATCTTTTTCTTGGTGGCCGCCGCCACCACCATGGCATCAACAGGGACTCCTTTAGTGAGGTACAATTTGTCTTGAGGGGAAGTGATGAACTTATTGGGCGTCCAAGGGACTGGTTCCATGGAATCAGGGGACTCCCAAGCCCTACGAGAAACCAGATCCATCAGTTCGTCGAAGGGTGGAGTAACCCAAGAGGTGGAAGGTTGAGACCCAAAGTCCTTCAGGAACGCAGACTCATCCTCGGTAGGGGTAACGGACTGCCAGTCACCCCTCTGTTTCAGTATTTCCAGGATGTCTGCAAAGGAGACATCCTCCGAGGGGGACCGTGGGGACCCTTCTGATTCCTTTAAGTCAGTGTCTGATGTCAAGGATTCCTGAGGGGAATCCAAATGCCTCCTCTTGCAAACTCTTTCTGGGGACCTCATCAGTGGGAGCGTCTGGTAAAGTCTCAGTAAAGCAGGGTTCACCCAAAGGGGTTACCTGAGGCTCTTGGTCTCGACGCTTAGTAGGAACCTGCAATGTAGAGGCAGAACGCGGCATTTTAGGGGAGGAAGAGGAGAGACCTGAGGAAGCGAGGGTCTTGGCAGACATTACCCTCCTTATGGCATCGAAGGCACCAGAGTCTCAACCCAAGGAACCCACCTGTTCCTAGGAAGAAGACGGCTTTGCCGGTGCCGAGACCAAGGGCTCCAAACCAGAGGACGGAGCTGAGCTCATCTGCGCCGAAGCCCAGAGAGGAAGGGTCGTAACCGACGCATCGGTTCGACCCCCCCCCCCCGAACCGACGAGAGACTGTTGGCACCGAGACTCTTCGAACAGCACCAAAGAGATCAGGGTCGACGGAGCCAAAGTCACTGGGAAAGGACACTGCTCCGCGGGTTCCACAACCATCAGATCTTCCGCCTCTAGCTCCGAAGGCCTAGGTAAGCTCGGAGGAGTAATCACAGGCAAAGGGGCAGTAGTAGGAATCGAATCTAGCTGGGACGAAACTTGAAAGTAATCTGGCCAATGCTGGGTTCTCTAAGAGCCTCTTCACCACACGGTCCACATCGACGTCTGAAAGGGTCCTAGAAGAACGGGTTGAAGGGACCGAAGAAGCCACAGACCTGAGTATTGGAGACTTCAACATCTCTAACACCGGCTCCAGCTCAGAGGATTGGCTCCGAAACATCGGTTCGGTGCACGGCTCCGATGACTTAGGAACCGGTGACTGCAACTTAACAGAGGTGCTCGGAACCGAGGGCCCAGGTTCCCAGGACACCCTTGAAGACTTTGACCCTTTCAAAGACTTGGAGGTCTGGTCAGCCTTATCCAAGGCTTCCTGAAATTCAGGTTTCAGCAGTCCTCTATCAATTAACTTGGCAGATAGAACAATCCTCCTGTAAATGCACAGGTCCTAGACAATATACACAAGACACATGATTGTCCGTAATATACATTTTCTGCCCATAGTCGCACCTCTTGAAACCTGACTTCTGTTTCTCTTTTTGGTCGGTCATAATATCAAACAGCACACAATTATCAGATCCCTGATAATAAGAACAAAATGGTACTATAAGGAGTTCAAGACTGTCGAACTTTCTACCAGCACACAATTATCTAAATATTTAAATATTTATAGCAAATAGCAAAGCACACTACCTTATGACTAAGTACAAAGGGATAGGGAAATCAAGTTGACAGAGCCCTGTTCAACTATAGTAGTGAAGCAAAGTGCCTAAATGAAAAAGAGGGCAAGGCCCAAGAGCGATCGCTCCAAAACACCAACACAGCTAAAACTCCACACAACAAGAGGGACACAGCCCTAAAAAGATAACAGGAACAGACTACTAACTGTAATAAGAATATTAACTCTACGTAAAACTATTAGTACTATTGTCAAAAGACAGAAAAAGAATTATACTAGCCCAAGCTCTCTGAAGAACTTGTGATCCGCTGCAGTGACAAACTAGATCTGAGGTTAGTCAGAGAGCATCATGGGATAGGGACTGTGCCTCGAGCTACTCAAGAGATCTTAAGCTTGGAAAGAGGCCGACTTGGAGCCGATGGATCAGCTCCGTACCCACGTGTAAGAACAAACGGCGAGAACCATAATGGATGGCTCCTCAAATTGCTTACATTGTGCTGAAGCAGTCGCCAACAAAGGAGACATCTGCGCCAATAATTTTGGTATCAAATATTCTAAATGCTCCTGCACTGAAACACTAGGTGCCAAAGATTTTGTCTGCTACAATAAACTTGGTTCCATAGGTCCCTGCGAAACTGACGTTTTAATAGTGGAGTCAGTCAGTTCCAAGGGTACCAAAGGAACCGATGACTTAGCCTTTTTCGAGGAAGGTGTAGATGGTGTAGAAGACACCAATATGCTTCTCTTTTTTGGTTTGTCCAAAGCTTTGGAAGAAGATGAAGAGGAAGGGGAAGACACATTGGTCTTACTCTTGGTTTTCTCAGCAGCAGATAAGGTCTCACTGAAGGCTGATGGAAGCATACCCTTAGTTTATTACATCTTTCTACTAGTGCCTTGTGACTGAAACTACAACCAGTCTTCTTGAAGATGAAAAGGGCCCAGACAATAAACACACAGCAAATGATCGTCTGACATCAGAATTTTGTGCCTGCATTTCTAGCATCTTTTAAATCCAGTGGGGACTATAATCAGCCATATTGAAGAGATTTCAATTTTTAATCATGGCATCAACAGGCCAGCTATACGACCCACACACACTCGCACACAGGTAGAAAAGGCCTCACAAACAAGAACACTATAAAAATAAAAAAAATTTTTTTTTTTTTTTACAGATGGAGAAAGCAGCAGGAAGAAAACTATCAACAATGACAGAGTAGAATACACTGAGGTGTACAGGAGGAAGAAATACTATTAACAATGACAGTTCAGAATGCACTGAAGTGTACGAAAGAAGAAGGAAAGGGTCAGAAAACAATGGGTAGGTTAACACCCAACAAGAAATAAAGAAAACCCTTTCAAAGGTAGTAAATATAACTATAAAGCAACACCTAGCTTGAGAACAATGGCGAACGCATCTATCATGAACAGTGGCAAACGAGATCTGAGGTAACTAGGAGAGAAGCACTGTTGGTAAGAGTTAAGCTAGAGAGTTTTTGGCTTTCGCGAGATGTAGTAACAGCCAAGTTGGTTCCGAAGCTTGGATATGAACCCATATGTCGAGGATAAAATGAAAAGTGACAACATCAGATTATCTATTATACTTCCTTGCAGCTTTTGCTACAAGACAGTAGTGTGGATGATGTGATGACATGGCTGTTAAGAGTTTAAGACTACTTGTTAGTCACAGACACAGGTACTAGTCAGGAAGGGGTGGAGGACTAAGCTGCCAGCAGCCAGGGTTTTAACAGCATCCATTACTTATTAATCAGTGGCTTTTGCTGATGAATGCTGCCATCTTGACAGCGTAGCCATATCATATATTTGTTTGCCCTTTGCTATGCTCATGAATCGCAAAGAAAGATATCGTTGCCAGTAGCATTAGGACTAGATGATCCTTTTCCACTGTACACAATAATACAACTACAGTTCCAGTGATAGTGTGCCATTCACTTGTTTAGGTAACATATGCAGACACAGTACAAACTAACAAATAAAGCATGCAAGGGTACTTGAGGGCATTTGTTGAAAAATGTGCCTGTTCTTGTTTCTGCTATGAAAACGAATGACAAAATATTTTACTACGTTAATAATTAAACTCCACAGCACAGATGACCGTCTCAAAGCACAGATTTGCAGTACAGCTAAGTGAGCTGCAGTTCCAGTAAAGAGGCACTGAGTTTTATATGCACAAGAAGGCATCCTTAAAACAAATACCAGCAGATTTCAAAATATAAAATTAGGAGCCAAGTGCTTTATAGGGTTTGCAGTACTGACAGCACTACATTATCTCAAGCTTTGTCACACATCTTGGTTGCGGGTTGCTGTGTATTATTACACTTTCTGAAATTTGCCATGAAGTAAATCCAAATACAGTAAATTACCTACCATGTTACCCACTAAATGACATTCTTTGGAGAGCTTTACTGTGTTTATAAGTTGAAGTTTGACTGACTGATTAGCAAACATGAAACAAGTCAGTTTAACTTGAAAACATGAGATAAATTCATCTTTAAAAATAAATTCCTTTTAGGCTTGTACTCCTACAACGTGAAATTACTGAACTTGACCAAACATATGCAACATCTGGAACACCCATAAAGGTTACTTACCAGGAGATTCCAAGGTATAAACACATTGTCAAAAAATGAATCACCTTAAAGCCCAATCTCTATACTGTACCTCCTACAGGTTACTGAAAGGCAATCTATGCCTGTCGGACAAGTCATCCTTGGATCCAGTTCTAATGGATCTTTTGCACAACTGCAAAATGAACAGCACCAAAACCACTAGATCCAAGGATTTAAATTTTGCTTGTGACATACATAAGACATGTTGGCAAGACAGATATGTGTCTCAAAGGATCCCCATGCTCTGGAACAGACTCCCCACCCATGTGAAGCAGAGTCCATCCCTGACTCTATTTAAGCGTAATGCTAACCAATGGATGGGAAATTGGAAATTCCCCCTGGGTCTGACTTCTATGTTTCTAATAGACACAGGCTGACAGTAACGCCCAAGCTAACATACCCCTCCCCTGCTCCACATAACCTCTAGAAACTTCCTAACATACTCCCTCCTTATAAACATCCATGAAACATAGGAACACAAATGAGTTGGATTGCATGGCTGGACATATAAAGCATTGGTATATAACTGAACCTATGACCTATAATAAGGTATAAACTCTTTATGCCTTATTGCACATTTTATACAATGATGCTGTAATATTGCGATTCATATTTGTACATTCCATTCCATGGGACAGAGTAAAGATGTATAACTGATTTATGCTCCATTGTATGATGCAACTCACTATAACACATGGTAAGGCTGCTCATTAGTACTCTGATTTGAAATAGTGGATGTACTTGAGATTCAAAAGGATGAGAGACCATTCTACACTAGCACCAGCGCTCCATACCAGACTTCATTGTGTACAACACTGAGGTGTGACAAGTGGATGTTACTATTGTAATTAGTATACCGTAGCTGTAGTACTCGTTCTGTGTGTGACAGTTTCTCATCTGCCAGATCTGTTCATGTATGTAGGTTTCTATTACAAAAATAAGCAAACAAAATAAATAATCCAACATCATACTCTCCTTACACGATGTATGTTTTGGTTTTATATGAATCTTATTGTTCAATGGCTAAATATGGCAAAGCAGACATCAGGGGGTGATTTGAAGATTTTTCATTTTTTTCCCATCCCTAACCTTACGTGCATCTGACAAGGCACCACAATGTAGTGAGTAATGAAGCTACCCTGGAATAATGAAGGATGTTTCCTCAATTCCACAAAGGTTGGTTAAATACGGCCAGGCCTATAAACAGTAAATTCAAAATAAATAAAATAACACCCTCTGCTGTGTTATTCGGCATAACAAATATTCATGGTCTGTCAGAATGGCTCTGTAGTGTGTAATGATGATTTGTTCTAGCTGAGCATTACTAGATCTACAGAAGTAAGACACAAAAATATTGTTTGTTTTTTAATATAGTATAGTAGCACATATTTCTGACAATCATGTATGCCCTATGAGTTTCTGACTGAAACACTGAACCATGGGGATGAACCACCAGTCAAGGAATGGCTACTTTGCTGCTGTAGTCCCCTTAAAAATATCATGACAAGAACAAGCTTCTTAGTTCTGTGATTTGTGTTACACTTCGAATATACAATTCCACACACAATGGGTTCTCTAGTATTTATAATATCCAAGGAGAAAAGGTCAATATACTTATGTCAAGGTAATCTTTGCATTATGTACTAAAAGCTGATCTGCCACCATTAATTAATTAGGTTTTACAATTTATCTAAATACTGCTGGGGCTTTTTTGAGGGTGGATGCAACTGCTGATCTCTTGTCCATCTCAATGGGCCAGAGTCTAGAACAGCAACATCTGTAGCACTGCTCCTACTGTTGTGGGATTTGGGGATATCTCTTCAATTTGGGTTAAAACTGAACTTCAGCTGTACACAGTTAAAAAAAAAAGTACATGGCACTGCATTTGGCAATATATACAACACACCACTGTTATACACAGTTAAAAAGTACATGGCATTGCATTTGGCAATGTATGCTGCATGGTGTGTTTCCTTTACAACTATACTGCATTAACCGACATACTTTTCATATATATTTTTTAAGTGTAACGGATACTCAAGAAAGTGTCAAGACAACTCATTACCGTCAGACTCTATGATGAGTGACAGTAGACAGGAGACAGATCAGCATGACTGCAGAGACCACTGTAGATCACGTGTCAAATTCAACCTCCAAAAAGTACAGGTGTGTACCTACCATAAATGTAGATGTTTGAGTGTATTCACTGTTGCAGTCATTACACTTGGGTTATCCTGCTGGCAGGCTACCCGCAGTCGGCCTGAATTCCAAAGTCCTGGTCCGGCGTCGGTTGCTGTCGCCTCTTCCCTGACGTCAGTGCGCCAGGGGTATATAAGATGCAGCCGATGCCATTTTCTTCAGTTTTTCTTGCCCCAGATGTCAGGTGCCCCCAAGAAGGTAAGCAATACATATTGCTTATAAAAACATACAGTAAAATAAAAACAATACCTTCATCTACAAGCAAATACACCACATAGGTTGTACAGGATAGAGAAGTATAGATAAGTCCCAGCAAAGAAAGGGGGATGGAGGGTGGGTAACCTGGACTGCAACAGTGAATACACTCGAACATCTACATTTATGGTAGGTACACAACTGTACTATGTTCATCGTGTTTCACTGTTGCAGTCATTACACTTGGGTTGAATCCCAAAGCTGAGGTAGGGCGGCTGGGTCTAAATAGGATTAGGAGTGGCTATGAGGCCCTGCAGAACTGCAGTGGCAAAGAATGCTCTGGATTTAGAGTAAAGAGGTAAGTGATAATGCTTGGTAAAAGGGTGCATTGAACTCCAAGTTGCAGCCTCCAAAATTTCCTTGGTTGGTACTCCTCTGAGAAAGGCTGCTGAAGTGGCTGCTGCCCTGGTAGAATGTGGCCTAATATTCTTAGGCACTGACTTGCCATGCTGTGCATAGCAGAAACAAATACAGTGTCCTATCCATTTTGAAATAGTCTGCTTTGAGATAGCCTTTCCTTGTGATCCTGCAGCATATGCTACAAACAGTTGCTCAGTTTTTCTGAAAGCTTTTGTTTTGTCCAAGTAGAAGCGTAGCTGCCTGTGTATGTCCAAAGAGTGCAGAAGTCTCTCTCCTTTATTCTGGGGATTTGGATAAAATGTTGGCAAATGAATGGTTTGGTTAAGAGCCACACTGGATACTACCTTTGGCATAAATGTTGGGTTTGTCCTTAGAGAAGCCCTGTCCGGATGAAAAATGATAAAAGGTTCCACTGCCATTAATGCCTGTAACTCTGAGACTCTTCTTGCTGAAGTTATTGCTACGAGCAGAGCAGTTTTCCATGATAAGAATTTTATATCAGCTGTATTGGCTGGCTCAGAAGGAGGCAGTGTGAGTTTTTCTAAGACAAAGTTGAGGTCCCATGTAGGTATTGGTGCTCTCCTTGGGGGTCTTATGTTGTTTGCCCCTCTTAGGTACTGTTTGATCAGTGGATGAGAGAAAATAGGAGGTTCCGTATTGTAATGAGCTGAAATGGCAGAGGCATGGATCTTAATTGATGAGAAGGATAGGCCTTTGTCCAGCATCTCAGTTAGGTATTGTAAAATCTGAGGAATATTTGAAACAAGTGGTTCAAGTCCTTGTGCCTGGTTCCAAGCACAGAATCTCTTCCATTTTCCTGCATAAGACTTCCTGGTGCTGGGCCTCCTGGCTTCCAAAATGACATCCATAACAGCTTTAGAGAGAGGTGTATTCTGACTGGCTATATTACCTGCCATGCAGCCAGATTTAAGGTTCTGAGTTGGTTGTACAGGATCTGATTGTTTTGTTGAGTCACAAGATGAGGAATTTGAGGTAAAGTCCATGCTGGGCCTTGAGACAAGCTCTATATGATTAAGTACCAGTGATGGCGTGGCCAGTCTGGGGCAATCACAATAATTTTTGGTTTCTCTTGTCTGACTTTTAGGAGCACCTTGGGAAGGAGAGGCAGTGGTGGAAAGGCATAAACTGTTAGGGTTTTCCATCTGAATGATAGAGCATCCACTTTCCATGCTTGTGAGTGATAAGTCCTTGTGCAGAATCTCTGTAGTTGGCAGTTGTGAGGGGACGCAAAAAGATCTATGTCTGGACATCCCCATTTCCTTGTTATCATGCTGCAGACCTGTGGATTTAGTTTCCACTCGTGAGGATCCATGAGGTTTCTGCTTAGTTCGTCTGCCAGAGTATTTTTCTTTCCTGGCAGGAATTTTGCCTGCAGATGTACTTGACAGGTCAGTGCTGTGTTCCACAAAGTCATGGCTTGCCTGCAGAGGGGGTAGGAATGTGTGCCCCCTTGCTTGTTTATGTACCACATAACTGTAGTATTGTCTGTCTTTAGTAATAGTTGTCCTGGATGTAGTAGATCCTTGAAGGCTGTCAGGGCATTCTGTACAGCTAGCATTTCTTTTTGATTGATGTGAAGATGCATTTGGTCTGCAGGCCACATGCCCTGAATACATTTTCCTGCCATGTGTGCCCCCCAGGCATAATCTGATGCATCTGTTAGTGTCTGCCTGGCTGTGCTTAAAGTGAAAGGCTGTCCCTTGTTGTGGTTCCCACCATCGAAACTCCTGTTGCAGGCAGGGAATAAGAGTTATTATTGTTTCCAGGCTGTGGCAACGTTGAGTCCAAACACTTTTTAGATACCACTGTAGCTTCCTCATATGCCATCTTGCATATGGAATTAGCAGAATGCCATGAAGCCCAAAGCCTGCAGAATTTTTCTTGCAGGTAGCTGGGTCTTTGTTGCCATCATTTGAAAGTAATGAGTCAGTTGCCTTTGCTTGTCTAGCGTGAGATAAGCCATCTGGGCAGCTGTATTTAAGCTTGCAACCAGGAATATTATCTCTTGAGAGGGCACTCGTTTTGATTTATTTTTGTTTACTGTGTACCCTAGGCAAATTAGTAATCTTTTTACAAACGCCAGATGCTTTAGTAGAATGTCCCTGTTCTCTGCTTGAATAAGGCAGTCGTCCAAGTAGGGATATATTTGAATTCCTTTTTGTCTGCAAAATGCAATTACTGGTGCCAGGCATTTTGTGAAGACCCTGGGCGCAGTAGATAAGCCAAAGGGCAGTGCAGAGAATTGGTAATGCATTGACCAGCTATGAATCTGAGGTATCTTCTGCATGAGTGTCTGAATGGGACATACAGGTATGCCTCGTTGAGGTCCAAAGTAACTAGCCAAGCCTTCTTGCCCAGCATGGGTAGAAGTTGCTGCAGTGTCAACATTTTGAATTTTGGAACATCCAGGAAAGTATTTAGAATTGACAGGTCCAGTATTGGTCTCCAGGCTTTGTCCTTTCTGGGTACCAAGAAAAGTCTTGAGTAAAATCCTTGCCCCTGTTCTTGCTATGGTACTTTCTGAATAGCTCTCATGTCCGTGAGAGCATAAATTTGTTTTTGTGCCTCTGCCCATTGATTTTGTGGCAGGTCTGGCATACGTTTTGACCTTGGTAGGATGTGAAAGTGGAACCTGTAACCCTGAGAAACAATATTCAGTACCCATTTGTCCTGGGTGATCATGTGCCAATTTTGTGAGAAAAGTGCTAGTTTTCCCCCTAAGGGTGCTACCAAAAGGTAAGTGCTTGGCATTTGTAGAGGGAAGTCATTGGGACTGTTTCCTATAAGGTTGTGATTTGTCTTCTCCGCCTTTGGGGGCTGAAGCACCCCATTGTTAAGGTCTGTATGAGCCTTGGGGCTGAGATCTGCCTCTTGGGCGTCTGTATCTGCCTCTTTGTGGCCTGTCTGACACTGGAAAGGACCAATTTTTTCAAGGCCAGTTCCTGCTAAATCTAGGTGGCTGAACCTGTAAGAAATCCTTTACTGTCTGCATTGATTTTGCTTTATCCTCCATTTTCTTTAACACCTCTTCTGCAACACCAAACAAAGTATCATGCTGTAATGGAGCATCCAATAGTTTTGCTTTAACATGATCAGGTAAACTTTGTTCTTTTAACTAAGCATGCCTTCGAATGACAGAACCTGTAACTGCGGCTCTGCAAGAAGCCTCTAATGAATCAAAATCACACTGCAGAGTATGCTTTCCCACTTGTTCAGCTGCATGCAATAAATCCTGCATTTCCTTATTGTCAGGACATTCTGAGCTTGTAAGCATTTTCTGTTTTAGCAACAACATTAGGTATTGTTGATATTTAAGCATGTGAAACTGGCAGTTTAAAGCCCTTACAGCTAAAGTAGCAGAAGTGTAAACTTTTTCCCCCATCTATCCAGTGCTCTAGAATCCCTATCCGAGGGAACAGGGTTTTTTGCAGTGGAAGCCTTGACCCCTTTGGGACCCTGAGAAATTGTTTCTGAGTCAGCAGCAGAGTTTTTATAAAGAAATTTATGAGAGTCTGGGACCCTGTAGTACCTATCTGGCTTGACAGGTGCAGGGGGCAAAGAATCAGGGGACAAACTGGATTCAGAAAAAACATCATCAACAATATCTAGCACAGGGGGGATAGCAAGGGGCCTGTGCTGAGACAGTAAAAGACAGTCTCTGAGCCTTTTCTTGGATTCTGAATAATCCTGGCTCTCCCAATGGAAATGATCCCTCATGGTGTGCAAGGTTTCCCCAAAAGAGTAATCATCAGGAGGAGAGGCTGAAGGGATAGATTCTTCAGCGTCAGAGTCCTCATAGGGAGAAAGAGAATATCCCTGTTCTGAAGAGGAATCAGAGGAAATAGAAACCTGGTCAGAGGAGTCATAGTCAGTGTCTTGCCTAGGCCTTTTATCAGGAGGGGGACGGAAACCCCTGATCAAAGTAATTAAGTCCTCGGCCATTTTAAGCATCGGTTTCTTTGGCATGGATGACTGTCCAGGAGAATGCTGTACTTGTTTCTTTGTCTTTAATGGTGTTTTAGACTTTGCCTTGGCTGCTGAAGTGGACTTGATAGTAAGCTGTGTAGGTCTGAAAACACCCTCAGAAGCCGATGCCTGCTCAGCGGCTCCAGACCCATCTGAGGGAATAGTTTCCGTAAGCCCAATACCTTGAGTTTCCAGAGGCCTAGTTGTCTCCACGTGGGAGTCAGATGCGGCCTGTGGCTCTGAGGTAGTGGGTGTCAGGGGCTGCAAAAGCGCCTCACTGAGAACCGGCGAACTGGCGAATGGTCTAGAAGAGGCATCGTCATCAGTTTTGGACCTCAGATGCCTGTCCTTTTCTTTGTCTTTGCGTTTTTTACGAATTCCGGTCGTTGGTTGTTCTGATGGCATAATGTAGTTAAACCTTCGGCCAAAGTAATGTAAAGCAAAATCAAACCGATGCTTAATAGTGCGTTGGTTGAATCTAGAACAAAACCGACAACTAGCAACGTCGTGGTCAGGCCCAGGCAAGGAATACAGTAAGAGTGAAAATCCTTATGAGGTATTTGCTTCCCACAAGAAATACAATTGTTAACTTTTACTGACATCGGTCTGAAGCAAGAAAAAGTTTCCCCAACGGGGTACTTAGCTTTATTGAAGACTTCGATTCTGAAATTCATTTTCGAAAATCTCAGGAGTCGGCTGTCCGGCCACATGTGAACTGCTTTTGCTTCGGGCACCGCGCGGCAAGAAAGACTGAAGAAAATGGCATCAGCTGCATCTTATATACCCCTGGCGCACTGACGTCAGGGAAGAGGTGACAGCAACCGAAGCCAGACCAGGACTTTGGAATTCAGGCCGACTGCGGGTAGCCTGCCAGCAGGATAACCCAAGTGTAATGACTGCAACAGTGAACATGATGAACATCTGAATTCTTATAACTGCTCATCAGTCAGGTTCAGGCAAAGAATAAGGATATGACATCATCCTTTATATGAGCATTGTCTTTCTACCAGTAAAAAGAAAGCACCATGTATCAATGAATACTGACTGCTATAAACTGTGTACAGATAAAACTATTCTAAAAGTGAAAAGATCAACTACAAGTAATGTACTTAGACATGCAGGATGAATTCATAATTCCCATTACACTCTACTTCAAGTAGAACACAAATGTGTTTGGAAGTAAAACAGGACAAGCTTTAGTGCAATGCAAGAGAGCTCAAACCAGGTCAAAAGACACACAAAAAACACGCTAAGCAAGATGAATACTTTTAACAGAAAGTAAAAAAAAAAACCATAAACATAGCATAATGTTAACTTTAAAATTTGTGGCTGACCACAACCTTAAAGTATTGTTGAAAACTGAATGTTTTTGTAAACTTATAAATGCACTTATTCTAAAATATGAACTCCATCAAGGAAAACATACAGACTCCTTAGTGCTATACCTATATGGCCCTCATAGCTGGCCTTAGGCATAGGACAACTAGGTGGCTACCTAGGGTGCCAATCTAGCAGGGGTGCTTTTTCAGAAATCTGGATGGTGTAGGTATTCCAGGATGGGGGCACCAAGTGATATGTGGGGGCTGTGGAGCCCTTTTGCCTAGGGCACCAGTTGTCCAAAGGCCAGTCCTGATGGCTCTGTAAAAAAATGTTGTGAAAGAAGATGAAAATTCCAGTACTGTTAATTCACTTTTGACATGTGGACCTCAAGTTCAAATGGTCATTCTTGCCAGAGCCATATCTCATTTTGAGCCTAGTGCTAGGCTCAGGTACTTTTGCATCAATCAGCTTCCTACAGCACCAGCCAAATCCACCCCCCACTCACCTAGCTCTTCAAGTGAACAGCAAAAACAAATCAAAAGGCAGACTATGCCTTTTATTGTAGAAAACAGATTGGTAGCCAGATCAAAGCCCCCCAAGCTCTTCAACTGAGGAGCAAAAAAGCACATCTTTTGTTTAAACTGTAGCAAGCTGATTGACTTGCTACATAAAAGGACTGAAGTGCCTCTCAGTACTTGCATTTCAGTACAGAAAAAAATGCAGGAACTCTTGAATCGATTGCGTCCTCAACACTTTGCATCCGGGGCAGCTGCCCCCTTCACCCCACCGTTACTACACTACTGATTCCTGAATTCAAACTTTGGCAATCCCTCCCCCCTCTTTTCCACATTCAGAACACAACTCAAGACCCCTCCAACAAATATATGCAAGTGCTTTTCTGCTGGACCCACACCTAACTCCTCTCTCACCTACATTACTTTTCCTTCCACCCTCTCTTCTCACATACTGCTTGCCTCCCAAATTTACTACTAAAATTAGTCCATATTTATTTTTCTTCTCTGTTAATATTTGCTCATTATTCAGCTACCTGCTAGACTTTGTACCGTCTATGATTACTCTGTTTTTGCTCTATTATTTGTGAGTTTCTTCGCCTAGGCTGTACCTGCAAATAGCCTGTTGTGATCAAGGTACTACCCCAGTAAACACACTTAAATAATATAAAACAAATGTTTACAATGGTGTTATAAACACTTTAACAGAAACAGTTTTTGTTTGGGATTCGGATTCTTTCCAGAAACACAAATTGTGAAAATATAGTAGAGCAGAGTCCATCATTATTGCATGAATTTAATGTTGCAGTTGAGAACTTTGTAGAGCAAATGCAGCAAAAGCCATGACCTATTTGGCCTAAAGGATAGCTACATCAGATATACTGGCCACTGCTTTCATCAGTTAAAGTAAAACTAGTAGACAAGTTCCAGATAAACATTATGCTGTCAATAAACTTTTTTAGAAGCAGCATTTCAGCAGCATCACTGTTGAGAAAAATGTAAATAAGAAACTTTCTTCCAGTGAGAAAACTTAAAAAGGATGTGTCAGTATGATACAGCAGTACTTACGACATGGCTGAATAACTGCCCAGCAAAAACATTCATTGTTTTACATGGCTCACTGTGAAAATGACCATCAATATGCAGCACATATGTTTAATTGTACATTATCTCTAACACGCAAATGACAGACTTGTTTAGAGAATCAGCACAGTATATTTACATTGTAATGTGGTTTGCTTCTCATGATGCATCAAAAGTGAATGAATGCAAAATACAATTTTTCCAGTGTCTGGGTTAATTCAATATATCTCTAGCATCATAAAATGTCAGTGCATCTGACTGTATTCTGTTAGTGTACTGTACTGTAAGAAATTTCGGTGTGCAACACTGGTGTTTTTAAGTGGAAGTGGGAGAAACATGTTCATGATAAAAGTTCAGAAAAACGCAGTGCTTCCTGCCACTCTCTTTAAAGTTCCGCTATTTCAAGTACTTTAAGGGACAATAATAAAAATAAAGTATGACTGCAAGTAATAAGAACTTGAACATTTTACAATAAAAGATGTTCTACATAACACGTAACATGCATTTTATTCTACATGCTGTGTAAAAGCATTTTGTATATCCCCGACAAATCACAAATGCTATCACTGTCACTGTCACAAAGACATTTCTGTTGGTCTGTCTCTGTTTCTGTTTCTCCCCCTCTCCATCAGTAATAAACAGTAGCCACCTGCCAGTGATAGAAGAATTGCCCTGTTACTGTACTCGGTATCCTACAGACTGCAAAGAGGTGACCTGTGTCTGGCATACAAGGTATCCTCAAACCCAATATGGATGGATTTACTGCACATCAGCAAGTCAAACAGCATCAGAAATACTCACTCTGGGGATCTAAACCTCTAATGCCATATCAACAGATCAGTTTGGAGGGACAGGTATATCTCGCAGAGGATTCCGCTGCTCTGGAACAGACTCTCCATTCATATAAAACAAAGTTTATCCCTGTACTTATTCAGGCACAACTTGAATATATGGATGGAAAAGGAAAATTTTCCCCAGGACTACCCCCAATACTACTAATGGACAGAGACAGCTCCTAGATGCTTCGTCTCATGCATGGGTCCCCTCAAATTATCTTTGATATGATCCCAGTTATTTTCATTAAGGGTAATTATAAAATTATCGAGCATGGAATGAGTTAGGCCAATCTCTAACCAAATGGGATAGGTTAATTTGAGCACAAAATAGAAACTAGCTAAGCTTAAAATGGTCCAGAACGGCAGCTAGCCTAGTACTTACCTATGAACCTATAACAATATTAATGTTCAACTAAATAATGTACTGCTACTACTACTACTGCATGTCTGCATAATGTTAATTAAAAGTGAAATGAATTAAGGTCCTAGAGAGGTTCTTTTAATACCTTTTTATTTGCAGTATTAATGAAAAAAACAACAGGATGTTAAAATTTTGGTGACTACTGAATTTGCTATATTGTTCAAGTAGACTTTCCCTCAAATTACTGTCATATATCCATGTGTCTGGGTCTGACAAAATGGAACATACATGGGCAGCTTAGGAAACATTATTTGACTTTCTTCATGTGTGTAGCCTTATAAAAATCTATGTAGTGCATGGAGCATGGTGATTACAATCTGATATATGGAAAAAGACTTACCAGTTAAGCACAGGTCTCTATTACGAGATCGAAATCCTGTTTCAGCGAACACCAGAAGACTGACACATATAGCGCAAACTACAGTAATGGCGAACGTTCAAAACCATGACACACGAAATGTCGAAGTGTCATGATTGGCCCATCTGCGGTATAACTCCTTAAGGTAAGTGTGCGATAGTTACGGACCTTAGGGTTAGGGTGCGGGTTAAGGTAAGTGCATAGATAGGTAATGTGTGTAAGGTTTAGTATAGGGTTAGAAGTAGGGTTTTGTTAACTGTATGTGTGTGGATTATTTTTTTTGCTTGGGTATATGTCTGTAGGGTAAGTGTGCGATGGGTACGGACCTTAGTGTTAGGGTGCGGGTTAAGGTAAGTGCATAGATAGTAATGTATGTAAGGTTTAGTGTAGGGTTAGAAGTAGGGTTTGGTTAGTGTAGGTATGTGTTTTATTTAATATGTTTGGGTATGTAGTATGTAGCACGCAATCGAGATTTGAAAATTCACGGTTTAGGGGGTTCGGCGTATTTGCGGTTCGGGCTATATGTGTCTGTGTTGTGGTGTTCGATAATACGGGTTTTCAATTATGTAATATAGACCCGTTAAGCACTTCTATAGAGTGAGATCTGATCTTAACAAATGTTAAGCAACCTGTGCTTCACTGTTAAGACTGGGTATCATGCTTGGCAGTTAAACATGACAGTACCAACTAGCAAATTATGTGGCAGAGTAAAAAATTATAAGTTATTACTTACTATAACTTGGCATCTATGTTGTCCATTTTCATTCCTCCTGATGAATGGATCTGACTTGGCCGCATATACAGGACTTTGTATCCAAACCTCAAGCTCCTCCCTCTACCCACAATGCCCTACTCCATCCCCAGCTGCTCAGATCGAGTTTGCTGCCTTACTGCCCACTGTGATACAGAGAGAGAACAGACACAAGAAAAGACTGAAGCTCAAACCAGGAACATGAGGGTTCCAATATCATCCAAAGATCCTTCCGGAAGTGACAAGGCTGGGGGATGAAATTATGGAAGGTGATGAAGAATGAAATGGATAACACAGATGCCAAGTTATGGTATGTACATAACTTCTAAAGCTGATGACTTTTTCATTCTCCCTCATGAATGGGTCAGAGTCCCCAGCTAAGTATGTCTCGGGAACCCTTCAAGGAAGGACATGTTGGAATACTGTTGAACCAAAGGAAGCTATGATTCTGGAGACAATGTCTAATTTGTAATGTGTAACAAGGGTAAGAGTCTTTGACCAAGTGGCTGTAGTGGAGATGTCATCAATGGAGGTTCTTGATGAAAAGGCACATGAAATTGCCATAGATCTAGTAGAATGAGCTCTAGGAGGGCAAGGCAACTCCAAACATTTTTGGGAATAAATCAGCATAATACAATCGTAATCCATTTGGCCAGAGTAATTTTGGAAGCTGCCTAACCGAGGTTAGGGAAAAAAAGATGCAAACAGCTGATCAGACTTACATTTTCTGTGAAGATAAAAATGTAACTGTAAACATCAAGAAGGTGCAGCATATATTTGTACTTGTTACTAAACTTTGAAAAGAAAACTGGTAATTGTATGGACTAGTTATAATGTTAGTCTCCATGGCCAATTTAGGTAGAAAGGAGGTCTACCCGATAAGGCCTGGAACTCAGAAATTCTTTTTGCTGGAGAGATATCTACTAAAACGATGGTTTTCCAAGAAAGAAACTTCATATCGCATTTGTCCACTGGCTCAAAGGGTTTCTGAGTCAGCCCTTGAAGGACATCTGTCAGATCCCAAGAAGGAGAGGGATCCTTTAATGCAGGTCTAAAGTTCCCTTCATGAAAGCTTTACATAACCTGTAAGATGTCAGAGAGAATGACTCGTTACCAGCATGGAAGTTGGATATGGCTGCTAATTGAAGTTCAATAGAAAAAAATAGCGCCTTCCTTAAAAAGAGTAGTGAGAAAGAAGAATGGTCAAAGTAGGTACTGAAAAAGGGACAATATTCTGCTTGGAAACCTATATAGAAAATCTTTTCCATTTGCTTCTGTAGACTTTCTTGGTGGAGGACTTCTGGGAGGCCAAAATAATGTCACAAACTGGGGAAGGGAGCCTGGACCATCTTACTATCACTGGAAGTGGAGAAACCATGCGGTCAGTTTGAGGGCTTGGAGATTGGGACATTGAACTTCTGATGGATGAGATAAGAGATCCTGAGTGGGCTGCAGTATCCAAGGAGGATATTTCAAGTGAGACCAGAGAAAGGGGTATCACACCTGTCGAGGCCAGAAAGGGGCAAAGAGGATAACTGAGCTCTTCAGCCTGCTTGCTTTCTGTAGGAACTTTTGGATCAGAGAAAGAGGGGATTAGGAATAAAGGAGACCCAGAACCAATCCTGAATCCCACAGTGACTCTCCCGGAGAAGCGATCAGAGTGAAGTACTTGCTGCACTTGGTGTTGAGGGAAGAAGCAAATAGGTTGCAGCAAGGCTGACCCCACAGGCTGAAAATCATATTCACTACTGTTTGACTGAGGACCACTCATGAGGAATCAGAATGGACATGCTGAGTCTGTCTGCCAGCGTATTTGTTTTCCCCAGTATGTGTGTTACAATGAGAAAGCAGTCTGAATTCCCAGACCCTCATGGCCTCTCTGCACAATGGATAAGAATGTGTTCCTCCTTGTTTGTTGATGTACCAGACTACTGGCATGTTGTCTATGTAAACTGCAATAAGCCCCAGAGGGAGAACGTCCTGAAAAGCTTGCAACATTAGAAGTACTGCTCTCATCTCTAGGACACTGACATGCAATTTTGTCTCCACAGGGGGACCATGTACCTTGGACCATCTTTCCCATGAAGTAGCCCCCACCCCAACTGGGAAGCATCCATGGTCACAGTGGTGAATGGGGGAGGAAGGGAGAAAGGCCTGCCCAGAAACAGTTCATTTGACTGGATCCACCAGTGAACATGACATTTGCAGATTGGAGTGAGTTTTATGGGAAATGATAGAGGCAGGTACAGAATGGACCACTGTACTGCCAATGTCCATTGAAGCATTCACATAAAGAAACTTGACAGGTGAACTAGAAGAATGGCAGCTGACACTGACCCAAAAGCTTGCAGCACTACTTGTAGCACTACTTTTGCTGGAGGGGACAGATGAGACAGTATGGCCCACACCTGATTACTCAGTGATGTGATGCAATGAAGAAGTAATGCTGCCACTTGAGTTGTAGTACTTAGTTGAGTTCCTATAAATTCCAGAGTCTGTACAGGAGTTAGATTTGATTTGTCATGGTTTACTAAAATGCCTAAGTAGTTGGAGATCTGAAGAAAGTAATTCCTGGCTTGTAGCAGTTGACGTTTGTTTAGGGTGGTGAGGAGACAATCGTCGAGATAAGGAAACACCTGGAATAATCTGAGTCTCAACTGAGCTGCCACAAATGCCATGCATTTGGTGAACACCCTGGGGGCCAGTGGTGAGTCCAAAGGGCAGTGCTCTGAATTGATAGTGATTGGCTCTCAGCCAAAAGTGCAGATGTATCCTGGAGTGCATGTCTATTTTGATGTGATAGTACACATCGTGGAGATCTATAGACCACATCAAATTGTCCTTGTACAGAAGAGGCAGGATGGACTGAACTGTAACCATCTGGAACTTTGACTTTTTTACATACTGATTCAAATTGCTTAGATTCAAAACTAGTCTCGGGTCTCCTGTTTTCTTTGGCACTAAAATAAACCAGGAGTAAGTTCCGAATCCTACCTGTTCAGGTGGGACCTCCTGGATGACTCTTTTTTGCAGCAGCAGTTTTTGAATTTCTTGAGCAGTGTATTTCCTCTGACTGGGTGGAATATTGGGTAGTTTCTGTCTTTGAACAGGAAGAGGAAGAAAAATGGTATGCAGTACCCCCTGGATATGATTCTTACCATTCAAGAATTTTTTGTGATATTTGTCCAGGTGCAAGGAAAAATGACCTCCGACTGCCTCCAGAGATAGACAGTTGGGCAGCACATCAGAAGTGGTAATAGAGCCTAATGGAGAAGGAGTCTCTGAAACCCGGGTTTTACAGACCCCCTCTGCCTCTGGGGCAATGTCTGCCATTGAAACCTCCTCCTCTGCCTCTGGAGGAAGTGCCTCTGCATATGCCCTAGAAAGGTCCCGGAGACTTCCAGAACCATATTTTCTTGCCACCTCATTGGTTCCTAGAGAATGTATGTTGAGGGATACAAAATTCGATTCCAACAGCACAAAGAGTCTTCCCTCCTGCTCACTGTGGTTGAGCGTCTCTTTCACTGATAGCTTGAACAGAGAGGAGCCATCAAAGAGGGCATTAACAACTGACACCTTGAAGGGTTCCACAAAGTCGCATATCCTCATCCACGCATGTCTCTTAGTGGCTATGCTTGAACTGTCTGCTCATAAGGCACCCTCCGCTGTTTGAGACAGCAGTCTCATCAATGCACTGGAAATGGATGAAAACGTGGCCAGTTGAGAAGACCTTCTTGAGGTCCTTCTCAGACATGGACTCAGAGACAGAGTTTGAAAGCTCCCTGATCAAATCCCTCCATACACAAGTTAAATGTGCTAGGTAATTTAACAACCTCAGTGTGAATGTGGCTGAGGCATATATGCGCTTTCCAAATCTGTCCATCTCTCTGGACGCCCTGTTCAGTAGATGCACAGAAGAGACTTGTTCAGCTAGCTCCTTCTTAGTGGCTGCCATCACAACTATGGCATCAACTGGGATTCCCCTGCACCCTTGCTCCAGTGAGTTCTATCTGAAGGGGGAAGTAAGAACTTATTTGGGCACTTGGAGATGGGTTCCTCCCTACCCTGTGGGAAACCAGGTCAATAATTTCATCTGCTGGTGGAGGGTGTGACACCCCACCACTGGCTCAGTAATCAAGGAACCTCAATCCTTACCACTAGCAACAGTGTGGGACATACACTGGAAGGATGACAGGTACACAAACAGTATTTCCAGATGCCGCTCACTGCATCAAGTGCAATTTCCCTTAAGAGCACACAGAGACCACAGTCACTCTGGGGCTGGTTTCTCCCTATTTCTCCAGATACCCAAGAAGACTGCCCACTGGCACAGCTACAGAGTTGAGATCTTAGCTGAGTGGCCAAGCCAAGACCTTCAACACTCTATCTGTCCAACCAGTGCTTCATGTCCCTGCCCAAGTAGCTGACTTACACACACACACACACACACACACACACACACACACACACACACACAGGAAAAGCTGGCACAGGTTTACTAGCTATGCCCCCTTCTGACCAGACTATAAGGTAGTTATTACTACCACCAGCCACCTCTTTATTAGCTACTTTAAGCCCCTTAATAAAGGGTATCCAATCTTACTGTGCAATATTACTATCAATACAAATGGTAGTTTGACCAAGAGCACGTTGTCACCAAATAAATATGCACATACTCTCAGAACTTAAAAATATCTAGACAAACCAGCCACAATGAAAGGTTTAAATATATTTAATAATAAATAATAAAAGAACAAGACAATATGAAATATACATTTACAGTAACATCAGAGTTCAAAATCACAGGAAATATTTAAAACAGTGCAGGACAGTCTCAAACAAATAAAGATAAACATCCAAGCTAAGCTTTGCTATATTCCTGACTATATCTTAAAGAATTATACTGTACTCTAGTACACTTACTTCAGAGCAAGCAAAGAAGATGTTATCACATTAAAGGCAAATACAGAATACTGTCTCTCACAGAGAGCTCTAAAATTAATATCTCAAATATTACTGCTGGGATAGCTTGCAGAATTACATCATTTCTTATCATCTGACTCTAAAAACAACCATTGATGCAGCTGGTAGTATTTAGCACCAATCTGTAAAAATATATACACAAGAGCTTTTCCTCAAATCTTGGTACTTGCTGGAAGTAATAAAACAACAAATCACTTGCAAGACAATGCAGAAAGTTCCCTAGTTTTAGACACTGTGTCTCCTAGCTGCCATAAAGTAATTTAATTTCAGCTATTTTTTTCTGAAGTTAACCTCTTGTGTTCCAGTTTCCACTGCTGAAATATATACATTCAACCAGTTACAATGGTGTATGTACATTTGTAATCAAGGCATGTTATGGATCCATTTTTAAACAGCACTTTGTAAAATACCAGTACACATCTGTACAAACCATCTTATACGATATACAGTTCAAATTCATTTGTAACGCAAGGATATAAATCATGTTGATATTCACAACTGACATGTAATTATTTACAAAATTCCAGATAGCTTGGTTGGCAGTATCTCCTTTTGTGACCCCCCCTCCCCATGAAGACTCAATCTAGTTTTTCAAGTGACCCTTGAGAATAGCTGATTGACAGGGATGAGCCTATCTGAGAATACCTTATCCCATTCCCTGCCTTGAGATTCCAGCTTGGCACTGCTGACCCCAGTGCAGTGCTGCACTGTCCTGTCATATGCCTGCAATCCTAGGCTCCACCATAGTAATTTGGGATTTTGCTGGCTGGCTCCCTGTAGCCACAGATCCCCTTCAGACTCATCCCACCTCTTACTGCAAATACTTAGCACTGCAAATACTTAGCACCAGGGCCTCTCTGTCATGGTAAGGTTTCATCATGTTTACATGGTACAGTTTGCAACCCTGCCTCCTGCCTAGCAGTTCTACCAGGTAGTTAACATCACTGACCTTCTTTACCACTTTGCAGGGTCTCTCCTAAGCTGTGTACAGCTTGTTGTGTCCGATAGGAATGAGAACCATAACCTGCTGCTCCACAGCATACTCTCTAGCTCGAGCATTCCTGTCATACCCGACCTTTTTTGGCTGCTGGGCTTCTGCCAGGTTCTCCTGGGCCAAGCCCATGGGTTTCATGAGCCCTGTCCTGAGATTTAGGACATATGACACAACAGACTCCTTGTGGGATTCACACTCACCCTCCCACTCATCACAAATCAAATCTAGAGGTTGCCTCACTCTATGCCCATACAGCAACTCAAAGGGTGAAAAACCTGTGGATTCCTGGGGCACCCCTCTGTAAGCAAACAGATGGGGCAAATAGTTGTCCCACTCCCTCTTAAACTGATCTGCAAATGGCCGTAGCATGTTCTTGAGTGTAGAGTTTAACCTCTCAACAAGACCATTAGTCTGGGAATGGTAGGGGGTGGTCTTTAGGTGCTTCACCCCACAGTGCTTCCACAGACAAGCCAGCAGGTCTGACATGAAATTGGCACCTCTGTCAATCAGTATTTCTTCTGGGAAACCTACCCTGCTGAAAATCTCTAACAAAGCATTTACCACCTTTTCTGTCTCAAAGGAGGACAGAGCCACCACCTCAGTGTATCTGGTAGCATAATCTACTAGCATTAGGATATATGTCTTCCTTGTGGAAACTGGGGTACTCAGAGGTCCCACAATATCCATAGCTACCCTCTGAAATGGCTCCTCAATCACAGGCAAAGGCATCAAAGGAGCTTTCACCTTGTCTCCTGCCTTGCCTACCTTTTGGCACTGCTCACAGGTCCTGCAGTACCCTGTCATATCTCTGGAAATCCCAGGCCAATAAAAGTTCTGCATGATACGTCTCTTTGTACATTTTATGCCCATATGACCTGCAAAGGGAATGTGATGGGCTATTGCTAGAAGTGCCAGACGGTAGGCTCCGGACACTACCAACTGCTGTATTCTCTCACCCTCTAGCCCTCCCTCAGGAGTCCACTCTCTATACAGTAAGCCTTTATCCCAGTATACAGATTCCCCCTTTCCTTGAGAATCAGGTGCCTCACTAGCTACCTCGCTCCGGCCTTATAATGTAGGATCCGAGAGCTGAACCTGTCTCATCTCTCTCTTGGTAACCCTTACCAGCTCCCCTTCCACAGGAAGTCTAGTATCCCCTGACAGTGGTGCCTCACTATCAGCCTGAGTAATACTACTCACCTCTGCCCTTGCAGTCACTCTGTCCAAGGGAACATCAGTACCCACAAGCAGCTGTGGCTCACCTTCAGTATCCCTGCTGCACAGTAGCTCCCTCCCTGAAGTAACCACCTCACCAGTCCTGGCTTCAAGTGTGGAGTCTGTATGAGTCTCCCCCCCCCCCAGGCTACCAGACCCACATGCTTGTTTCCAAGCCTGACCGCATGTAACTGCATGCACACAAGGTACTGCATTATCAAAATCATTCCCTAGCAGGACATCTGCGGGGATATCCTCAAACACACCTACTTGCTTGCTTCCTTTTCCACCATCTCAAGGTGACTTCTAGTCAAAGGTATTTGGAATGGGGTCCCTCCTCTGACTGGAGTAGACTGCCCAAGCAAGTAGTGCTTCTCTTTAACCATTGCAAACTTCACAATGGTTAGGTCAGAAGCTGTGTCCCTCTTAGCAGTGGCCTGTTTACCATCTACTAAGATAGGATATAACCTCTTAGGGTAGTTTGGTACCCTTGTTGTCTCCAGACAACTTACTGCTGGCATTCTGTCATTCCCCTCACTGGCTCTCCCACCTTATGTTCCCCACCTTGCCTCTGTGGACATCTATATGCTACATGGCCCCACTGGTTACATTTAAAACATTTAACCCTTGGTCCTGGCTATGTACCTGAACTAGTGGCTTCCCCTGCTACTGGCGGACTCTGATCAGGCGGTTTAGGCTGCCCACCATGGGTACCCTTAGACCCATGAGCAACTCTGGGTATCCTTTTCTTGTGTAGTGATGCCCTTCTTGCTAGGTACAGGTCTCCATTTTTCCCCAGCTTATCTGCTGTGTTACATTCTTTATCAGCTAACCAGATTCTCATGTCCTCAGGCAAAGTGCTAAGGACTTGTTCCCTCACCAAAAGGTCTGCCAGCTCTTCAAAAGTGGTGACCTGACACCCACTCACCCATCTATGAAAATAAGTGTTTAACTCAGCAATATATTCACATACACTTTCATCTGCCTTCCATCTATGCTCACGAAACTTTTCCTTTAAGCTTCATGTGTTAACTTAAAAACACTCTAATAGACAATTTTTAACACTATTATAATTTAAGCAATCCGTATCAGATAATTTATAAACAGCGGTTACAGCTTTACCATGGAGTAAGGCGGTCAGGAACTGTACCCAGAGCCCTTGGTCAACATTATACAGTTTACATACCCTTTCAAACATATGACTAAAACTATCAAAATTATCACCCTCTGTCAATTGTGGAAGAAATTTACTGACCTTTGTTGCTTCTGGGGTTTGGTTACTCCCTTTCCCATTACCTCCATGACTCTGGCGAAGAGTCAGCATCTCCTTTTCATGTTGCCTCTGCCACTCATTCTCTTCAGCTTCCAGAAGTCTCAGTCTCTCTGATGATTCTAATGCCATCTGTTTCTCCTTTTCTTCAGCTTTCAAACACCACAGTCTCTCTGTTTGGCCTCCAGTTCGTCTCTAACTCCAGATAGATTTTTAAGTCCTCTGCAGAAAGGTTGAACTGTCCATTTTCTGAGAGTTGCACATTTCCAAAGCCAGTGTCTGATTGTCTTCCTGGCTGCTAGTCTGTGATGCAGCTGTGACCAAGGCTGCAATCATTTCCACTATAGTCAGATTGGCATGCACCAGTCCTTTGGCTTGGCGCATTTCAGCAAACTGGCTCCTTGTCAGCTTGCCATACTCTGCTGACATTCGTGCCTGTTCTCCCTGACTAACTCAGCTAACAAAAAAAAAAATAAAACTATTGTAATGTGAAACTCAGAATGTTCATTGTGTGGCTGACAGAGTGCAAACACCTTCTTCAGTGACCACAGGAGTTCAATATCCACACCACTGAATCCCAATATGTGATGTGGTGATCCCACCACTGCCAGCCAATATATGTGACTCCCTGTCTCTGACCCAGTAATCCAGGAGCCTCAATCCTCATCATTAGCACCAGTTGGGGAAGTACACTGGGAAGATGACAGGTACGCACACAGTATTTCCAGATGCAGCTCACTGCATCAAGTGCAATTTCCCTTAAGAGCACACAGAGACCACAGTCAATCGGGGGCTGGTTTCTTCCTCTTCCTCCAGAGCCCCAATAAGACTCCCCTTTGGCACAGCTATATAGAGTTGAGATCTTAGCTGAGTGGCCAGGCCAAGATCTTCAACACTCTCTCTGTCCAACCAGTGCTTCGTGTCCCTTCCCAGGTACCTGACACACACACTCCTGGAGATTTGTTTTACTTCTGCCCAAACTATAAGATAGTTATTACTGCCACCAGCCACCTCCTTATCAGCTACTTTAAGGCCCTTAACAAAGGGTGTCCAATCTTACTGTGTAATGTTACTATCAATACAAATGGTAGTTTGATCAAGAGCAAGGCTATTAGGAGTGGCCTACACAGTGTCACCAAATAAATATGCAACTACTCTCAGACCTTAAATATGTCTAGACAGACCAACCACAATAAAAGGTTTAAATATATTTAATAATAAAAGAACAAGACAGTATTAAATATACATTTACAGTAGCATCAAAGTTCAAAATCACAGGAAATATTTAAAACAACATTGCAGGACAGTCTCAAATAAATAAATAAAGAAAAACATCTAAGATAATTTTTGCTATATTCCTGACTATATCTGAAAGAATTATACCTTGCCCTAGTACACTTAATTCAGAATAAGCAAGGCAGATATGGTGAGTGGATGTTGATGTTGTCAGGTCAAAGAAAAATGCAGAATACTGTCTTTCACAGAGAGGTCTTAAATTAATATCTCAAATATTATTGCTGGGTAGCTTGTAGAATGACATTGTTTATTGTCTTCTGACTCTATCCCAGGTGAAAAACAACCACTGATCCAGCTGGTAGCATTTAACATCTAACTCTGACATACACAAGGGCTTTTCCTCAAATCTTGGTACTTGCTGGAAGACATAAAATAAAACACTTGCAATATAATGCAGAAAGGTCCCTAGTTTAGATATTGTGTCTCCTTGTTGCCATAAAGTAATTTAATTTCAGTTATTTTTTCTGAAGTTAACCTTTTGTGTTCCAGTTTCCACTGTTGAAATATATACATTCAAACAGTTAATAGCGTGTATGTACATTTCTGTTCTATTCCAGCAGGCAATGCTGTGGATCTATTTTTAAACATCACTATGTAAAATACCTCTTCAGCACACGTGTCTGCACAAACCACCTTATATGACATACAGTTCTAATATATTTGTAACACAAGCATATGAATCATGTTGATATTCAGAAATAACATATAACTATTTACAAAATTCCAGAGAGCTGGGCTGGTAGTATCACCTTTTGTGACAGGGGGTTCACCTAAGTCATAGATGGGCCAGCCCAAAAGCCTCCAGGAACACTGATTCCTCAGGTGAAGGGGTTTGAGAAGATGAGCCACCTTTCTGTTTGAGGATCTCCACACTCTCCCCAAAGGAGACATCATCAGGTGGCGACCTGGGGGATCTGGGATCTTTCTCCCTCATCAAAAGTGGTGTCTTCCATGACAGACTCAATATGGAAATCTATGTGCCTCCTCTTACACATTCTCTTCTGAGTTACATCACCCATGGGGTGTTCAGAAGAGGTGTTGGAAAAGAGGGGGAATCCATCTGGGGAACATGTGTGGAGACTTCCCAGAACTGGCCGACCCTGAGGAACAGAAATTATGGGATCAAGCTCAGACCTGATGAGGGGCAAGGAGTAGGATCCCAGATTTGATAGGACAACTCTCTATGCAAATAGAAAACCTTTTCCACTCTATGCAAATAGAAAACCTTTTCCACTACCTGAAAGGCTGATGGACCCAGGAAACCCCCTCATCACAGCCAAGGTAGCAGAGGATGGGATGTCAGGGCCAACCCCATATCCAAGCCCTCTGGAGAGAATCGGACCCAAGCTCTCCACAGCCGAAGCACTGAAGAGAAGGGATGGAGGCGACAAAGTGGATGCCGAACCTAACCCCTCGGACCTGGCACCGACCTCTCGGATCTGAGATCTGCCTTGATCTGAAGGTATCGGAGAAGTGCTGGTCAGGGACACAATCAGAGTCAAGGAAGGGAGCTTCCTCAGACCCTACACTGAGTCTCTCTGGGATCTTGGATCTTGGGAACACTGGCCGGATCGGAGAAGGAGACAGTATTGGCTGGGTATGTGCACTCACGGATCCAAGAGAAGATAGAGTTGGCAGGACCTCCATCTGGATCTGAGACCTTTGAAATCTCTGCATCATCCTGTCCACATCTACCTCTGTCAACCTCCAGAAAGATCTGGATGATGCTGTGGATGCAGGCCAAGAATGCTTCCTTGGGGTTGGAAATAATTGTGGGGGTAGAGCTGGAGAAGTAGGCTTTAAAACAAACTCTGGCAACCAGCTGCTAGCTGTCAGATCCAAGCGTCTGGGATCCGAGTAGGAAGTGGATGGCAAGGGAGAGCTGGCAATTGTAATCACACCTGTAAGATCCATTGAGGTCTGTGGATCCAAGGGAAGTGCAACGTTCTTCGGATCCGAGGGAAATGCAACGTTCTTCAGATCCGAAGTCTTCCTGAGTTTTTCTGGTGGATCCAACGATGCCCTCAGAGAATTCTGAATGGCTTGTTTCTTGGAGAGCCTTTATGAGTTTTAGAGAGGATTTGAGCCTCAGAAGAAGAAGAGGCTGGAAGTAAGCCTTTAAGTTTGAGTTTGTTGTGCCAGTCAGAGAGGGCTCTGTGGTTAAAGGTGGGAGCATATGTCTCTGGCTGACTTGAGATGTTCAGGCTCCAGTCAGTAAACACTCTTCTTGTTAGCATCACAACTGGGGATCATATGCCTACAAGAAGTGCATTTCTTAAAATCTCTCTCAAATATTCCCACAAACAGTACACAATATACAAAAAAGCACAACCTAAGAGGTTAATAAAGCTACACACTAAACTACCTTAAGCTAAACTAGATAAGCACTCTAAATCCAGCAAGAAATTCTTTATATATATATATATATATATATATATATATATATATATATATATATATATATATATATATATATATATATATATATATATATACACATACATATATATATATATATATATATATATATATATATATATATATACACACACACACATATATATATATATATACATACATATATATATACATACATATATATATATATATATATATATATATATATATATATATATATATACACATATAAATATATCTATACATATATATATATATATATATATATATATATATATATATATATATATATATATATATATATATATATACACACACACATATATATATATATACACACACATATATATATATATATATATATATATATATATATATATATATATATATATATACACACACACACATATATATATATATATATATATATATATATATATACACACACACACATATATATATATATATATCCACACACATATATATATATATATATATAATATATATATATATATATATATATATATATATATATATATATATATATATATATATATATATATATATATATATAAATATATATATATATATATATATATATATATATATATAAATATATATATATATATATATATATATATATATAAAATATATATATATATATATATATATAAAATATATATATATATATATATATATATATATATATATATATATATATATATATATATATATATATATAAATATATATATATATATATATATATATATATATATATATATATATATATATATATATATATATATATATATATATATATATATATATATATATATATATAAATATAAATATATATATATATATATATATATATATATATAAATGTAGGCAGGGAGACCAGTAGACTCCCGCTCCGAAGAAACAGGAATCCCCGCCCCCCGAAGAGAAGGCTCAAAGCGATGTGCCGAGCTCACCAATGAAGCTCCAAGAGGAGAGCAGGGTCAGACAAGGGTCCATGCCACCGCCTCAGAGCCGATAAGGAGACCCGGATCCTCCAACAAAGGTCTCATGGAGGAGATCGAGCCTAAGACGCCGGAGCCGAAGGGGAAGTATCGCCCGCGCACTCCGTCACCGCTCCGAAGCTCCGAACTCTGAAGGAGAGTCGGAGGAGGAAGTTCGGGGAATAGAAATAGCAGACGCCTGTTGAGACGGGCTATGGAGCATTTGAGCAAGTGCCTGTGACTTCAACAGTCTGCTTACCACCCTCTCTAAATCATGGTCTGAAAGCCTGGAAGATCTTGAAGATCGGCTCCGATGGCTCCGCCCCGACAAAGAGGAGATCCTGGTGCAACGAATCGACTCCAGGGAAGGAGACCGAGATCTCTTCCTGGATGGAGCCATCGGAGCCGATGACCTCTCGGGTCCAGATGGAGCCGAAGACTTGTCGGCTCCAATACTGGATAAGGACACGTCAGCTCCAGCCGGAGCCGACAAAGTAGTAGGCATTTGTGTGTCGGAGCCGGTCGGAGCCGACGCAACAATCTTCAAGGTAGAAAGCTCGGGAGTCGGAGCCACAGCCGAAGGCTTAGTAACTACAGCCTGGGCTCTAGATGGCTTGGAGGGTTTAACCGACCCAGCCTTGGTCGGAGAACCCTCTGGCTTCAACAAGCCACGAAGAATTAATTTATTTCTTCTTTCCTGCAGGACTCTCTGGTTAAAGGAGTGACAAATGGCACATGAGTCCTGCAGGTGTAAAGGCCCCAGGCAATACACACAAGAAGTGTAACCGTCTGTCAGAGACATTTTCTGACAGCACGAGTCACATGTCTTGAAGCCCGAGACCTTTACCTCTTTAGACATAATAATGTCCAAAAACAGACAAACACACAACAATCACAAAGTTAATCCCTAAAAACACACTCACACAACCTGACAGGAGTTAACTGATGGGGAGGCTTAAGGCCTGAAGGAAATAAATCCTAACCTAAAGGAAGGGAATATAGGGTAGGAGACTAGTATAAGTATAAAAACTATACCCAAAAAAGTACAAATAGAAATTAAGGGGAAAAACTCTGACTAATCTGACAGAAATTGAAAACTTTACCTGAGCTGGTAAAAAAGAGACCTCTTCGCGAAGTGGCAAACGAGATCTGAGGTAGTCACGCCTTGCATCATGGGATATAGGGTTGCCTCGAGCTGGTAAAATGAGTTCTCGAGCTTAGCAAGTGCCGAGTCGGAGCCAAGGATCGGCTCCGAACCCATCCAGCAAGAATGAAGGCGAGTTTGACAACTTAACATAACATAATACACAAACGTACATACCTCCCAACACTTCCCTACAAGAAAAATAACACACGCACACAACCAAACAAATGCACACACCTACCCTTAGTATATGCAGGGGGCCAAGCCCCGCTGCACCCCCCCCCTACTTATATATACTAACTCCGACGTTCGTTACACAACACTCCATTACATACACAACCCAGCATTGCATATTCCACACACACCCCACACAAACATACACACAAACACTAGCACTATCAACACTAACACATTCACACTGCACAACACCTACCCTAATCCACACCTCAAACATCTCAACACACTCAAACACACACAAACCCTCCCCAAAACCCCAAAAAAGTACACTTACCTAACACGCTATCTGTACCATGGGTTCGACATTCTCCATTTCCGGGTTCCCGATTCTGTCCGTTCGACTTTACAGGCTCGAAATTCTAAAATTCAATATTTTAGAATTTCGAGAATGTAAAGTGAACCTATATATATATATATATATATATATATATATATATATGTATGTATATATATATATATATATATATATATATATATATATATACATACATATACACATACATACACATACATATACACATATATACACACATATGTAAAATGTGTCTAAAACTAAAGAGAAGTGCCAAGAAGGCATGAGGCAAGGAAGAATGGAAGGGAATTGAGAATAAAACCCTAATGCCAGCGATAAGCTCAGACAATATGAGGGAGAAGAATAAGAAATGCTGATGCTAATATCAAAAAGGCAAAAGACTAGCTAAAATTTAACAAGAAATGGTGAAAAAAGTTTACTCTCACTGCTCGAGTTTTTGTCCTGTTATGTCACAATAGCAGCAAACAAGATCTGAGGAGTTGGGGATGGAGTAGAGCATTATGGGTAGAGGGAGGAGCTCAAGGTTAGGATATGAAGTCTTGTATATATAACCGAGTCAGATCCATTTGTGAGGAAAAATGAAAAGGACAGCATCAGATAAAAGTCATGTATTCAACATAATGATAGATCTGTATTGTGTTCTTTTCGTCCAGTTCAACCTTTGGGTTACTGGATCTGACCTCAGTGCTTTTAGAACCTATGGATCCCAGGGCTCTTAATCCTCCTCTATCCATAATCCCTCTCTTCCAGCAAATACTTCAGATTGAGTTTGCCTACTTATCAGCTAACAAAGTTTTTTATCATCTCTTAGAATATAACCAGTGAATCCTGCTATTAGAATATAACCTGGAGAAAACAAGCAGTTGAGGGTATGAAATGACAAGGTTTCTGGTTAGGTCCATTTAATCAGATAGGAGTACCAGGTAAAAAAAATTGAAGAGGGAAGGAGGGAGGGATGTTGAACTGGATGAAAAAAGAACACACAAATCTACTGTTATGATGAGTACATAACTTTTGTATTTGATGTCTCTTTTCATCCAATTCAACCTTTGGGACACATTCCCTGCCACAACCCCGTGAGGTGTCATGGAAGGATATTCCTGAGAATGGAAGAACCAAAAGATGCATGTGACCTTGTTTGTACATCTAGTTCATAATGAGTAGTATATGTCTGGACTGTGACCCAGGTTGCTGCAACACAGATTTCATCTACAGGAACTGTATGCATAAAAGCAGTAGAAGCAGTCACAGACCTTTTTGGGTGAGCTCTTGGTTTCTTAGTTAAACAGAGTTCCACTTGGTATACAAATGCAATGCAGTCACACAGCTACCTTGATAGTGTGACTTTCAAAACATTCTGTACTAGCTTGCATTTAGAAAGGCTACAAATAACTGAAATATTTAGTCCTATGGAGGTAAAATCTAAGCTGCATCTGCATAAAATCTAAGCTGCATCTGCATCTAGGCATCTAACAGATACAGAGTATATTCTCCTTTGTTAAAAAATGGTGGAAAGAATACTGGTAAATTAATGGTTTGATTAATCTTCATTTCAGATGCCACTTTTGGGTTGAAAGTAGGATTCATTTTAAAAGAAACCTTATCTTTACAGGAAATCAAATACGGTTTTCCACAGAGTGCTTGTAAATTCAGAAATCCTTTTAGCTGAAGGGATGGCCACAAGAAAAATAGTCTTCCAAGAAAGGAACTTTATGTCTGCTGAAGCTGCTGGTTCAAAAGGAGGTTTTGTTAGTGTATGAAGCATGACAGTTATCTCCCATGGAGGGATAGATCCCTTATAGAAGGTCTCAATAAACAAATTCCTTTCAGAAATGCTTTTGAAATCTTTAGAGAAGTTATAGCTGTTTGATTGTGTCCAACATGGAAATTAGAAATGGCAGGTAGTTGCACTTTCATTGTTGAAACACTGGAAGATTTCTGGAAATTTACGATAGAAGGAAGTGAAGCTGAAAAGAGATCGATCCCTTTAGCTGCTGCCCAAGTAGAGAATCTCTTCCATTTGCTGAGGCAACCTTTCTGTTGCTCACCTTTTTAGAGGGTAACACATTATAAACTACTTGAGTGGCATCTCTGGCCACTGTTAAAATTAGATGAACCATTCAGTAAACTTCAGTGTCCCTGGATTCAGGTAAGGCTGCCCAGATGGTTGATTCAGCATATCTGGAAGGTTGACCAGTATCCAGGGAGGAAGTAATAGATGACGCCAGAGGAAGGGGGAAGGGGACCACACTTGCAGACGCCAGAAAGGGGCAATGACGATTACCTTGGGCTTGCATATTACTGCTTTCTGAACACACTTTATTATCAGATGAAAAGGGGGAAAGGCATATAGAACTAAAGGCCATCTGTGGACCATAGCATCTCTCGATGACTGTCCTAGTGAAGGGATTAGGATGAAGTAATGAGAAGTTATGTACCTACCATAACGTTCCATGTTAGTTGTCTTCTCTCGCCTTCTTTCTTGCTTGATGGGTTCAGAGCCGATCCTCGGCTCCGACTCGGCACTTTGCTAAGCTCGAGACAGCCCCATATCCCATGATGCAAGGCGGTAAGTACCCAGATCTCGTTTGATGACTATAGGCAATAACACCTAGCATAAAAACTTCCCAAAGGAAGAAAGAAGGGGAGAAAAAAATCCTGAAGGATGGAAGGAGGACCAGCACTGTATGGTCTTCAGAAGCCTACTTCCTTGTAGAGAGAAAGGTCTGTCCAGGCCAGGGGGGAAGGAGGGAGGGTCGCAAGAAAGAAGGCGAGAGAAGACAACTAACATGGAACGTTATGGTAGGTACATAACTTCTCAATGTTAAGTTGTCAATCTCGCCTACATTCTTGCTTGATGGGACCGCGTCCCTAGCACCTCTATCCTGGGTGGCTCAATGGAACAGACTCTTGAGAACTGTAGAGCCAAAACTGGCTCTGTCCCTGGAGGCCAAATCCAATTTGTAATGGGAAACAAAGGTATGAGGAGTGGCCCAAGTGGCTGATGCACAAATAGTGTCTAATGGAAGTCTAGCTTGAAAAGCTGTGGAAGTGGCTAAGCTTCTGGTTGAATGCGCTTTAGGTTTTGAGCACAGCTGTTTTCCCCTGAGCTGATAAATTTCAGAGATGACAGAAGAAAGCCATCTAGATAAGGTCACTTTAGAGACAGGAAGGCCTTTCTTGTTATCAGCATAAGAAACAAAGAGCTGATCGGATTTCCTGAATTGTTTTGTTCTATCCAAATAATATCCGAGTTGGCGGTGAACATCAAGATAATGTAATTTTTGTTCCGATCTGTTTGAGTAGTTTGGGAAAAATACAGGAAGATCAATAGCCTGATTCAAATTAGTCTTTGAGGCGACCTTAGGCAAAAAGGTCGGATTAGTTCTCAATGATACTCTGTCTTTGTGGAAGACTAAATAGGGGGGGCGAACAGATAGAGCATGAAGTTCAGACACCCTCCTAGCCGATGTAATAGCAACCAGGAATAAAGTTTTCCATGAAAGAAATTTCAGGGAACATGAAACAGCTGGCTCGAAGGGAGGAAGAATCAAGGATGTCAGCACCAAATTTAGGTCTCACTGGGGAGGAGGACTCCTGATTGGAGGTTTCAGGAGAAAGATTCCTCTTAAGAAGGCTCTACAAAGCCTGTGGGACATAATGTTGTGATCTGCGAACCCGACATGAAAGTTCGAGATAGCAGCCAACTGAACTTTGACCGTGGAAGAAGAGGAGCCCGTGTGAAAGATTTCCGCTAAGAAATCCAAGACTGCTTGAACTGGAGCAGTAAAGGGATCAATATTTTTAGCTTTTGCCCAACAAGAAAAGCGTTTCCATTTGCTAGTATAAATCCTCCTAGTGGAGGATTTCAGGGAAGCTACTATGATGTCTCTAACAGGATTAGAGATCATAGGAAGCCTGGCTAAGGAAGGAAGTGGAGCAACCATGCTGTGAGGTTGAGAGAAGGGATAAACCGGTGCAGCTGACCCGATTGGTGAATCAGAAGGTCTGGCACTGGGTCCAGATGCCACGGCTGCACCAAAAGGTGACGATGGAGGAACGGAAACCAAATTTGTCGAGGCCAATAAGGAGCAATGAGAATCATTTTGGCTCTCAAAATGGTGGCTTTCTGGATTACTTGAGGAATAAGCGGAAAGGGAGGAAAGGCATAAAGAAGTCCCTGGGGCCAATCCTGGGTCAGAGCGTCTCTGGGGGGATGGCCTGGCAGTGGGAAGAGAGAGAAGAAGTCTGGGCATTTGCTGTTTTGGGGAGTAGCAAAGATCGCAACATGGGCCCCATTCTAGAAAAATCTCCTCCACTATAGATTGTTTGAGAGACCACTCGTGAGGCATGAGAATAGCTCTGCTCAATCTGTCCGCTAAAATGTTGGTTTTCCCAGGGATATGCGTTGCTACCAGAAACCGATGAGAGGAGATCGCCCATTGCCAAAGTCTGAGCGCTTCTCGACACAAGGGGTAGGGCTTGGTTCCGCCCTGTTTGTTGATATACCATACTACAGACATGTTGTCTGTGTGGACTGCAATTGTCCCCAAGGGAAGAAAGTCGTTGAGGGCTTGCAACGTTAAAAGCGCTGCTCTCATCTCTAGGACATTTATGTGCAGGTGGTATTCGAACGGTTGCCACGTCCCATGAACCATCCTGCCCTGATAATGCCCCCCCCACCCGATCAGGGAGGCGTCCGTAGTGACAGTGGCTACCGGGGCTGGGGGTACAAAGGGTCTGCCTTGGTGAATCTGGGGAGAAGTAATCCACCAAGAAAGATGATTCTTGCAAATCTGTGTCACCAGTATTTGGTGACTCATCGGAAGTTGTTGGTAAGACCACTGAGTGAACAGCATCCACTGAAGAAGGCGCATATAGAAGCGGGCCAGGGGAAGAAGGGTAATGGCCGCAGCCATGAGGCCCAACACCTTTAGAACCATTCTGGCTTGTACTTTCTTGCTGGCTATGATGATTCTCACGTGACTTTGTATATCTGAGATTCTTTGGTCTGTGAGGGTAGCTGACATCCGAACAGTGTTTAAGTTTGCGCCTATGAAAGTAATAGACTGGCAGGGCAATAAGGAGGATTTTGCGTAGTTGATCGAGATGCCCAATTGAGTGCAAAGATTTATTGTATAATCCCTGGCTTGAAGAAGCTGATGCCTGGTGGTGGCTGAAAGGAGCCAGTCATCGAGATACGGAAACACCTGGAATCCTTGACGTCTCAGGTGAGCCGTGACCACTGCCATACATTTGGTGAACACTCTGGGGGCTGTAGTGAGACCAAAGGGCAGGGCTCTGAATTGGAAATGACTGGACCCCAGCCGAAAGTGGAGAAACCTTCTGGAGCGTCTGTGAATTTTTATGTGATAGTACGCATCCTGAAGATCTATTGAGCACAGCCAGTTGTCCTTCTGTAAGAAGGGCAGAATTGAGTGAAGTGTGACCATTCGGAATCTTGTCTTTCTCACAGACTTGTTGAGTCTGCTGAGATCCAATATTGGTCTCCAGTCTCCCGTCTTTTTGGGGACCAAAAGAACCTCGAGTAGATTCCGGCTCTGAATGGTCTGTTGTAACTGGCTGAATGGCTCTTTTGTAGAAGTTTTAATACTTCTAACTCTGCAATTTCCTTAGACCGGTGGTACATCTGGAAGGGAATTTGAGTGAGAAAGGAGTTTCCTCGAAGGGAATTTTGTAACCCTCGGATATGATCGACTGTACCCATCTGTCTTGAGTGAGGGAAAGCCAGGCTTCTGGGTACAGCGATAGTCTTCCCCCGACTGCCTCCAAGGGTGGACAGTCGGGCAACATCTCAGGAATGCTGAAAGGGCTTGTCAGAGAGAGGCTCTCTGCTTCCCTGGTTTTGTGGACCCCTCTGCCTCTAGAGCGCGTCTGTTATTGTTACCCCCTGCCTCTAGGGGTAAACTGACCACGTGAATCTGGCGTGACTCCTTGGGATTTGCGGAACCACATTTTGCCACCCTTCTGTCCCTTAAGGTAAGGTCTAGAAGGGGTGGAAAAACGGACCCCTACGGCAGAAAGAGTCTTGCCGTCCTGCTCACACCTGGTCAATGTTTCCTTCACTTGAGGGCCAAACAAAGCTGACCCATCAAAGGGAGAGTTTGTGAAGGACGCCTTAAAGGGATCTGCAAAATTACAGAGCCGCATCCAGGCTTGGCGTCTAAGAGCCACACCTGTACCTGCTGCTCTACTCGCTCCATCTGCTGCATATGATATCAGTCGCATGGAGGAGTTAGCAATAGAATTAAGGGTTCCTAGCTGCGAAGCAATTTTTTCTTGAGCCCCTGCAGCTGTGGGATCCTGTACTACTTCACCTAGCTCCTTAAGAATGTCCCTTTGGAGTCTGGTGAAGTGACATAATAGTTCAGCGAGCATAGCAAAGGTCGCTGAAGAGAACATCCGCTACCATACCTATCCATGGTCCTAGAGTCCTTATTAGGAGGATGAACAGGTACGGAAGGATCTGCAAGTTCCTTCTTAGTGGCAGCCGCCACCACCATGGCATCAGCAGGGACACCTTTAGTAAGGAATTGCTTGTCTGAAGGGGCAGTAATAAATTTAGATGGCCTCCTAGGAACTGGCTCTACAGAGTCAGGAGCAGCCCAAGCCTTTCGAGCAATAACCTGCATAAGGGGGTTGAAAGGCGGAGACACCCAGGAGGTGGAGGGCCGAGATCCAAACGCCTCCAGGTATACCGACTCATCCTCAGAGGGATTATTGGAGGGCCAGTTTCCCCTCTGTTTAAGGAGTTCTAGGATGTCTGAAAAGGAGACATCCTCAGAGGGGGATCTTGGGGATCCCTCCAACTCATCTAAGTCGGTATCTGAAGTGATAGACTCGGGGGAGTCTACGTGTTTCCTCTTACAAGTCCTCTTGCACGGAGGATCCCCTGACTGATCAGGAGAATCCTCGAAAGAGGGGGTTCTTCCCAGTGGGGAAACCTGAGGCGGAGGATCTCTAGGTCCGGGAGCAAGAGAGATGGCATAGATGTCGACAGGCACCGTAGAGGGAGGAGCTAAGGGAACAGACTGCTGGCTGAGTCCAGTGGCCAGCACACTCTTCATCACCTCGAAGGCTCCCCTCCCAGGGAGGTCCGAGAGAACCCATTCCGAAGAAAGAGGAACTCCAGGGCCCACTGAAAGGGAAGGCTCCGAGGCAGATGTCGGAGCCGAGCTCACCAAGGCCGAGGCTCCAAGGGGAAGAGTGGACAAGGGTCCGATGCCACTCAACCCCTCGGAGGAGACCAGGGAAGCCCGACCACCGAATCCCTCTAAGGAAGGTCTCGAAGAGGAGATAAGAGTAGAGGCTGAGGGAGCAGAAGGGGGGGGGTATCTGTCCCTCAGCCATAGCAGAAACTATTCCCGAAGACTCCAGCTCCAAACTCTGTGGTAGAGTCAAAGGAGGAACAGCAAGGGGGTGTGGACTAATAGTCGTCTGTTGAGACGGACTATGTAACATTTGGGCCAGTGCCTGTGATTTTAATAATCTACTGACCACTCTCTAAATCATGGTCAGAAAGCCTGGATGACCTAGATGATCGGCTCCGATGGCTCCGTTCGAGAGGAGAGGAGAGGCCGGAGCCGAGTATCGGTTCCAAGGAAGGGGACCTGGACCTCTTCCTCGAAGGAACCATCGGAGCCGAAAACCATGGATGCCGTCGGAGCCGACAACTTCGGCACCGACAGAGGTTCGATGCATCGGCTCCGGCCGAGCCGATACAGACATAGTAAGGGTGTCGGAGCCGTCGGCGCCGACACCAAAGCCTGAGCCACATGGTGGTCGGAACCAATCGGAGCCGACACCGATGTGACCGAACCAGTATCGGCACCGATAGCCATCGGTGCCGAAGGTTTGTGCAAACCAGGATCGGGTCCAGCCGGAGGTGATCTCGACTCTGAAAGAGTCGGAACCGAGGCCGCAGGCTTGGACACAGAAGCCTGGGCCTTGGAAGACTTGGGAGTCTTACTCGGAGCCGACTTAGCCGGAGAGCCCTCCGGTTTAAGTAGGCCCCTCAAAATCAATTTGTTTCTCCTTTCCTGCAGGACTCTCTGGCTAAAGGAATGACAAATCGCACAGGAGTCCTGCAGGTGGAGAGGTCCCAGGCAGTATAAGCAAGAAGTGTGACCGTCTGTCAGAGACATCTTCTCACAGCACGAGTCACACTTCTTAAAGCCTGAGACCCTTTCCTTGGACATGGTTGCAAAAAAACACACACACAACACAGTCCCAAGAAACAGTTATTCCAATTTTAAAGAAATAACTAACCTTTCACATACACACACACACCCTAACAAGGGGGGGGGGATGGGAAGGGAGAAGGCCTGACTAAAAAAATTAAGGAGTAAGGGATATTCTAGTCAGAAAGGGTCTAAAACTAAACTAAAAATGTTAAATATAAAGTTTTAAGGTGAAAAAGGGGCAAAAACAGTAATATATAAATCACTTACCAGGAGCTGGTAAAAGGAGGACATCATCAGCGAAGAGGCAAACGAGATCTGGGTACTTACCGCCTTGCATCATGGGATATGGGGCTGCCTCGAGCTGGTAAAAGTGACCCTCGAGCTTAGCAAAGTGCCGAGTCGGAGCCGAGGATCAGCTCCGAACCCATCAAGCAAGAATGAAGGCGAGATTGACAACTTAACATCTACTGTATTTGTAGTTTAGGCAAGAAGCAAAAAGATAGCAGCATGGTTAGCCCCAGTGGCTGAATATCTGATTCATCACTATTTGACAGACTGACTACTCATGAGGCGGTAAGACTGATCTGCTCAACATGTCTGCTAACACAATGGAAATCCCAAGAATATGCACTGCTATATGAAAGCGATGGGAGGACATAATCCACTGCCACACTCACATGACCTTTCGGCATAGAGGATATGAATGGGATCCACCCTGCTTGTTGATGTACTAGACTACTGACATGCTCTCTGTCTGGAGATCACACCCCTGGGGAGAGAATCCTGGAAGGCCTGCAATGCTAGGAAAGCTGTCCTCATCTCCGGGACATTGATGTGAAGTGTGTACTTTGGGTTCAACCACGGATCTTGAGCCATCTTCCCTTCGAAATGCCCCACCCCAGCAGGGAAGCATCTGTGGTTACTACAGCAGTGGGGGAGATGTGAAGAAAAAGTTCAACCTTCTTAGCAGAGCTGTGGAAGTCAACCACCATATAATGTGAGGCTTACTCACTGTTGTTAGGCAAATCCACACTTAAAGAGGATGAAGGAACTGGGACTAGTGTAATGAAAGTGTCCACTGAAGAATTCTAATGTAGTATCTGGCCAGGGGAATTAGCATTACTGGAGAAGCCATTAGTCCTAGCAATTGAATAATAAGCCTTGCAATGGGAAGGGGTGCTGAAGAACCTGCAAGGCTGTCTGTCATAAAGAAGCTATCCTGGGTTCTGGCTGAGTAGCAATCTGTTTGCTCATGTTCAAGTGACATCCAATAAACTCTTATCTGTTATGTGGGTATCAATTTGCTTTTGGAATTATTAACTGTGGTCCCCTAATGTTAGAGAAACTGGAGCAAGGAATCCCTTTGCTGGAGTAGAAGATCCTTGACTGGTGTGGTGAGGAGCCAGTCGTCTAAGTATGAGAACACACAGAACCCTAGCAGCCTGAGGTGAGCTGTGACAACTGTCAAGCAGCTGGTGAACACCTGAGGGGCTGCAGTAACACCAAAAGGCAGTGCCCTGAACAAGAAATTACCAGCTCCTGGATGGAAACAGGGAAATCTCCTTGAGCGTCTTGAAATCTTAATATGGTAGTGGGCATCCTGGAGATCTATCGAGCACATCCAAATGTCCTTCCTCAACACAGGTACAATGGACTGAACTGTCACCATCGGGAACTTTGTTTTACAAAGTGACTGAGAAGACTGATGTCCAAAACTGGCCTTAGTCCCCTGTCTTTTTTGGAACTAAAAAGACCCTAGAATAGACTCCAGATCCTAACTGGTCAGAGGGGAACTTGTTGGATGACTTTTTTTTCTAACAGCTTTAACACTTCTGCTGTTGTGGAGTCCATCTGATTAGCCTCTGGTGATTATCCCTAACACCCAAGTATCTGATGTGATGGCCTTCCAGGCTTGAGGTTGCAGTGATAAGCTTCCCCAGACTGCCTACAGACTGCAGCAGTTGGGCTACCCTTCAAGACCAATAAAAGGATTCCTTGGAAAAGGGACCATGAAACCTGATTCTAAGGCCTGCCTCTCCCTCTAGGGTGACATCCATTGAAATTGTTCACTCCTCTGCCTCTGAAGGACCTGTCTGCAGAAGTGTCCTGGTTAAACCCTACAGGGTTTCTGAACCATATTTCTTACTACCTCTCTGACTACTGGAGAAGGTTGTCTAAGGGGTTGAGAAGCAGATTCCAGTGGCAGAAAGGGTCTCACCATCCTGCTTGCTCCAGGTGAGAGTTTCCATAACTTTTGGTCCAAGGAATGTGCAGCCATCAAAGGAAGTGTTAAGGAAGGGCATCTTGAAGCCTTACACAAAAGTCACATAATTGCATCTAGGCATGCTAACAGACAGTTATGCAGATACCTGCTGCTCTAGCTATGTAATCAGCTGCACTAGAAAGCAGACGCAAGGATACATTAGGCACTGATTGTAAGGTAGCTAACTGGAATTCCACTGTCTTCTGACTTTTCGACAGATGGAAGGTTACCTGAGAGGGACTTGATAACTTCCTTTGTCAGGTCCTTCTGGAAACATGTCATATGGGCGAGGTAGTTTAGTGCCCTATGTGTGAAAGTCACTGAAGAATACTTCCATTTTTCAAATCTATCTAGTGGCCTAGATACCCTATTAGGTGGATGAACAGATGTACTCTCCCCAGACAGCTTTTTTCACTGGCTACTCCCACAACCATGGCATCTGTTGGGGGAGTCTTAATCCAGTGTGCTCTGTCTTTAGGTACAAATCAAATTTTGTCTGGCTTTTTAGGGATTGGTTCTGCTGTGCCAGGATCTTTCCAAACCTGATGAGCTACCAGGTCTACAAGTACATCAGAAAGCGGTACCACTCAGAAGGTAGAAGAGGCAGTTCCAAAAGTTCGAGGAACAAATACTTTTCAGAGGAAGGCGTATCAGTGGACCAACCTCCTCTCTGCTTCATCAATTCCAAAATGTCACCAAAGGTGATGACCTCCAAAGGGGATCTTGGGGACCCATCCCCATCATACAAGTCTGTATCATTACTGACTCATTCTGGAGGGAACCTCTTACATTTTTGTTTCCTAGGACCCTGCCTCAATTGGGCTTCTAGAGGCAAGATAGAATCTGACAGGGAATGCAGGTGGTGAGCAGCCCCCATGTTACAAGAAGCTGGCTGTACCTGTCAATAAGGAAGTGTGGAGTCAAATAAAATATCCAAAAGAGATTTCGGTGGAGCCGAGCTTTTGGAAAGCACTTCTTCTCTTGGACTAGCAAGAACCATTTTGAAAGATTCAAATGCCAAGTCAAAGATCAGATCCAAAAAGACTCCTGCCCCATCATGACAAGATGAAGTAAGAGTCTGCCCCCAAACCTGACCCAAACCATCCCGGATCTGAAACTGACATCGGAGCCAAGCTATCTAGTACAGAGGCATGGAGCGAGAGAGAGAGAGCGCACAATGAGTTTCGGTACAAACTCCAAGCTTCGAGCCCCAACACCAATGCTTTGACTCTGAGACTCTTCTACATCTGAAGGCATCGAAGTCAAGACAGTAAAGGACACAGACGAGTCAACGTTGAAAGGGCTGTTGTCCCAGTATGGGTGCTCCTGGGAGGCATTGCTACATAGGCTTTGGATCCAGAGGGTGGACTAGGACTGCAGAAATTAGTGAAGAGGTACCTGAAGACATTATCAGAACATCCTGTGTGGATGGAGCTGGGAGAACCACTAGCTAATTTGCAAGGGGTAAGGCTCCTTGATGACCAAAAAGACATGGAGGATGACACTACTGATGGTGGTCTGTGTCTGGATGAACTTCTATCTTGAAGGAGGAGGAGAAAATGGAGCCAATGACTCACTGGCTCCAGTGAAAAATGAGGAGGGGGAATCGGTTCCGACAGATGAGACAACTTCAGTGTCAGACCCAAATTTTCTGACGGGACCATAGACTGTTTTCTCAACTTTTCTGACCTCTTCTCAGATTTGTCCTTCCCTTTTTATTTTGGCCTATTTTTCTGTTTAGAGTTCTCCATCGTCCTAGCTGGGAAAACTGAACGAATAGCTGAGGAAGCTGACTGTCCTGACTGAAGAATAAGACCTTTTAACATCTTTGTGACTCCTCTGCCATGAATGGTCCTAGAACCAAAAGATAAATAAGCTTAACAGTCTGTCTGCAGGTTTGCTGCTCCATGACAATAAACACAAAGGGGGTGAGGGTCCAGCAGGCGAATCTTACTTCCATAGACCACACACTTCTTATACCTCTGAACCTTTTCTGCCATAAAACTTGTAGGGTAACTTGAATGGAAATTCAAACCCTATGTACAAAACAACCATAATAATAGCAAAGAAAGGATAATCTTATACAAACAGACAAAAGTCTACCTATTGTAAAGGAAAAAAAGAGTTATTTGGAATATTGTAGAAATGTATATAAATATATGTATATTTTTAAGTGCTAAATAAAAGAGAAAAAATGTAAGAATCTATCTGTCCAAAACAGGGCACCAACAAGTAAAAGAACTTATTTAATCAATGAAAAATCACAGCCCTCAAAAGCACAACCTTCTTGATCAGGCAGTAAAGAGATCTGGGATATTTGGTGAAAGAGAGGGATTATGGGTAGAGGAAGATCAGAGCCCTGGATCCACAGCTTCTAAAGGTGTCAAGGTAAGATCAAATTGGATCTAGTAACCCAAAGGTTGAATCTAATGAAAAAGGCATCAGATTAGAGTTGTTTCAGCCTGCTGTCTGTTTAGCCGACTTTTGGCACCAGCGAACCCTGCGGTCACTGGGGGCCCTCAACCACTGCAAGTTATCTTATCTTGATATTTTGTAACATGTCTGTCAAAACAACAAAAGGTAGTACAGGAATATTGCACATTTAGTAAACCAGGTGGTTAATAACTCAAGTATATCACCTTTAAAATTCAAAGATATTGCTGGTTATAGTAACAGTGTTTTATCAAGCAACAGCTTTCACAATTCCATTAAATATTTTACCACTGACATAGTGCCCTTGGCTTAGTTAAACCCTGGTGGTGGACATTCTGTTCACTAAAACCAACAGCATATCCAACTTTAGGTACCTGCAATACCAATGGCTGCAAGGGGGCCCCCTAATCATCCTTGAGTGCGTGAGGGCCCCACAATAGCTGTGGCTGATTGGGGAAAAATGTATTAATTTCCTGATTAGGTTGTTTAACCTGAACAGGGTTGTGATATGACTCTGTTATAATAATAAAGCTGGTAATGAACATAGGCAAGGTAAGCACTAGAGAGATCATCAGCCCAGCATGACTGATCTCAATGCATATCTTGGAGTTTAAGAGCAGCTGATGTTTCTGATCTTCAGGGATGGTTTTCTTGTACAGTGAATTTTATAAATACTGATAGAAGAGCAGATACTATAACTCCCAACTTCTTTGCTGAAGAGTTCAGTGCAATACCAATAATACCAGAATAAAGGCTCAAAATCAGGAACAAGTTGTAAATATTACTCTAATTCAATTAAAAAGTTAATAGAATAACACATTTTGCATCAACATGCATTTTTTTACTCAATAAGTACAAAACTCTGATGTCTGGATTTATTGACTGTCTGCAGTCCTGAATGATTCACAAGCAAATCAAACTTTTATGAAGGACAGAACAAAATTATGAGCAAAATCAGAGAAGGTCTGTGAAATCAGGGACAGTGACAGGTTTGCATTACTCTTCATTCAGGTAAATAAAAGTGACTTACACCTGCCACTGTTCGTTAACTGCTAAATAACAGTCACTGATCTGGTGTGCCAGTACCAGTGGTACAAAAGTAGTATTGCTACGGCGTGTGTGTGTGTGTGTGTGTGTGTGTGTGTGTGTGTGTGTGTGTGTGTGTGTGTGTGTGTGTGTGTGTGTGTGTGTGTGTGTACAAAAAGTATCTGTGATTTTTGTCTGTGTGCACACACCCAATACTGCCAGGACACATACATTATTCTTCTGGGTATCAGTAAAAAATGTAGCTAACAAATATTTTATGCCTTACTTTTGAAATATAATTATGTCACAGAAAGTTTTGACACTTGGATCTTCTAAGAATCTGGGGGCACTCACTCCCCAGATTACATAAATGGATACAGGGGGCTCACTTAATCATCGTTGATTTTGTAGGGGCCCCACAAAAGCTGTTGTTGGTTGGAGAAGAGTGAGGAGAAAAAATGTATTAATTTTCTGATTATGCCTTTTAACCTGAACAGACTGTGATATGATCCCGATAGGATAAAGCTGATAATGTCCTCTGCCTTCAACTGCAACCATGCTAATACCAGCATTGCGGTTGTGTGTGTGTGTGGGGGGGGGGGGGGGTCTCAGATAGGACTTGTGTATCCGGACAACTAGTTTGTTAATTTATTGTTGCTATAATTTTGTCATCTTTGAACATTAAGTCTTGGTTACAACTTATGTCTTTCTTGAAAGAAAAAAAAATAAGATTGAAATTATTTTCTTACTCCTGTTTTTTTTATTTAGGTTACCACTGGATTATACAGCTGGGAAAATGTTCTAAAATACATCCCAGAACATCGATAACCCTATGGCTTCTTGGGCCCTGACTTATTTCAGTTATTTCCTAAATGGTTATTACAGTGCTGAGTTGGTCAGGAAAGATGTGTTGAAAGGATGCAAGGAAAACTAAAGCTGTACAGCAACACAACTTCTTTCCTCAATCATAATTTCTGTTCAGGTCATCATTGGTTGAAAAGATAGTGTAAAAAGAAAAAAAAATCTTTAAAATGCACTTCAGAGCATATAGGGAGTTAAGGCTTCTTGAAAAAGCTGAAGAGTAAGGCAAACTGACAGAAAATTAAGACAAAAGTAGTGTGCATAGTATGGGGAGCCCAAGATTAGGGGAAACAGGGGAAGACTGGAGGGTATGTGTGTGTATATGGGGGGGGTGCTGAAACAGAAGGTCTAGGGTGCCATTTCACGTAAATCCAGACTTGTATATAAAGTTGCTGCAATGTATCACTGTTGCAACTAAATACCAGTAACTGTGAATATCCCTTTGTGAGATTGTCCAACATAGTGTGATACACAGGCCTGCTGTAATTATAAGAGTATTGTATCTACAGATCAGTCTGTATGCAATACTCCTAAAAGTTTGCAGTATGAACTAAAATGTTGCTTAGGAAGGGTGCAGTGACAAGCTGATATGTTAAGCTGAAGTGCCCAGGGGGCCCCCAACTTGAAATCTGCTGGGGGCCCCCAAAATGCTAACACCGGCCCTGGCTGTCTGTACCAGTAATGTGCCCCTAACTTTTTCTACCACAACAGAATCTGTTACACTGTCTTTCTGACAGTTCCCCATAAGTGCTTTATGGTTCTGGAAGCCAGCAAACATTTATTTTCTTTCTTGTAACCAGTAGCACATTGTGCAAATAAAGCTCCATGCACTACAAAGAATTATGATCGGGTCTCCAATTATAACCATTTACTATGTGCTCTTGACATGGATGTCAAGATTCATCTCTCGAGCTTCACTCTCAAGGTTAATTTCTTGGCATCCATGTCTCGAACACATAATAAGCCAGCTATGATCGGTGACACTTTCATAATCCTCTACGTTATGAGCATAGTATATTTCAAATTTATTATTTTTTTACTAATTTTTATTACTGGCTCTGGATCAGCTCTTAAGGGTCTCTAACAGCCAAGCTTGACCTTTGTTTCAGCTCTAGCTCAGCTTTTTTTTTTTAATCACAGGCCTACCAGCTTCTGTTAGATGTTAACTCTGACATTTGTTCTACATTTGAATGTAGAATGTAGAATAAGAATAAGCTTATTTTAAAAGGCTTGTCGGTCAAGGATTCAGATTCTAGTGATCCTAAACTTAGAAAAGAAAAACATGCACATGAGCACCAGGTTTCTCCTAGAGATCTGTCAGTCTCATGTTCTTCCTATGGTTCCACGGACTAAGCATGTCTTTCCTTACTTTGTCAGAAAAAACTTTCCTTTTCTGGGGTTTCCCAGACTGAAGTTACTGTAGTATTAAAGGTTCCTCTGTGGAACAGTGAGTAACAATTCCACAGATAGTGAGCAAGAATTAACAAAGCCTTCCTTCCAGTTCTTCCTCAGCCTGTCCATGAATTACTCCCATTTTCTCCATAGTCCCTCTCTTCACACAGACTAGATGTAGAAGATGAGGGCTTTGGTGAAAGCTCAGACAGAAATGGGTGTCCTCTCTGCACCCTCTTTTTCTAGGGCAGCTAGACAGGATACTTCTTCTGCCTGTCTTACAACTGCCTCTTCTCAGGCCGCTGTTATGGCATAAGCAGATTTGTACCATTCTCCCTCCCCACCCCACCCTTCCAGGTGCCCACATTACTATCAACTCCTCCTTTGGTTCCAGCATTGATCTTCTTTTAGATGCCTTTGGCCCCAGCATCCTGTCTCAGCAGCAAAGATCAAGAGATCCTAAGTAGTCAAGATTGACTGGTCAAATCCGATATTAGCACCAATACCATCAATACCATTCTAACTGTAAACCATGTCATCATTCGAACCCTCTATTCCAAACTCACCTTTGCTGTCAATGCCTTCTTCAGTGCTGAGGATAGAAATCAGAGCACTGATATTTGGATCTTCAGCTCTGATGTCTTGTGTATCTTTGATTATCTTGGCACCAAGACTTTTGGCATCGACAGTTTAGCAAACAAAGCTGACACCAAAGCAGCAATTTTCACTAACAGATGCCACCAGGCTTCTCGCTTTGCGTTCAGTTTAGCATTGGTCAGCCGCACATCTGAACCTTTCAACCATCCATCCCCTCACTTGACAGACAAAAGAGTGGCAAGTCACAGACAAAAGAGACTCAGTCAATGTAACCTTTCACCACTAGGACAAACTTTGCTGCAACCCATTTACCTTCCCCCATCAATTCCAAATGCATGACATTCTTCCACTCACCTCTCCTTAGAGTCAGACATAAAGGAATGGTCTAGTCAAAGAGTAACCTCCGGGTCTCCTCTATGCTTTCCCTCCCCATTTCTCCTGATCCAGAATCTCATCCTTGAAAGCTAGACACATCAAAGCCAAAATTATAGTCATTCTCCCAGTCCCCTTTCAGCCCAATAACTTTGGTATCCAGGTACTTCCATGGTGGCTAGACATTGATCAGCTCCTTAATTTCAGCTCTCCCACTGTGAAAACAGAAACTGCAGCTAGAAATATTTTCACCTTGAGTAAAATTAAATTACTGGCTAGTAAGTATGCAGCCTAGATGCCTTCAAAGAAGAAACTAAGAGAGCCAAAAAAAATTCAACTAGAAAAGGTGAAGAGAAAACATTAACTGGGAAGAACCCTGCAGTTGTTCAGCAAAAAGGCAGATCAAGCTCCAGCTTTGGTTCAGATTTAAACTGCTGTATCCACTCATTCTTCTGACGCTAAGGCTCATAGAGAGATTATTTGCCAGTGAAATATTTTCCAGTGTTCAAAAAGAAAATGCTTGAGAGACAGAAAAAAGCAAAAGAGTTTCCTACAAGAATCGGAAGTGCCTTTGATTTGAAATGGAGACTCATGTTGGGAGATGGTGATTAACAAGAAGACCAGAAACACTGAAATTAGTTAATAGATTTGAGATTATAGGCTTTCTTTCAATGCCTAAGAGAAAATGTTTTCCAAAAGCATTCATGTGTTTTCCCATTCTGTGAGAGCAATAAAGATAAGACAAAACCAGACAGCACTTTCTAGCACAGACTGTATCATGTGTCTTAAAAATGATAACCTTCCTTTAGGTTAACCCAAGCCTGTGAGTGTGGCTGTCAGTTTGGAACAATTGTTGCTATTAGGAGAGTAAAACTTCAATATGTAAACATTTTTGTTTGTTAGTATTAAGTTAATATGTTTTAGGGGTGTACTGGGGATGTACATTTTTTGTTGGCTTTCAATAAAACAAATGTGACATAGGCTCAAATGGATAAGACAAGAAACAGCTGTATACAATCTCAACCTGCCAAACATTAGTGTGTGCATGTAACGCAAAAGCAAGAACTAGATACTTAACAAAAAAACCTTTACAAATAAAAGGTGGGAATAATAACATTTTAATATAATGACGCTTTTTACATTATCTTTAAATGTTAATGGCCTCACAGATACATACCAAAAAAGAAAGAGTAGTGAACTATATTAAAAAACGTCAGGAGACACATTTGGAAAGAACTAAACATGTGAGTTTGATAAAAAAAGGTTTTCAGGACAGTTATTTAGTGGAATACCTGGGACAAAGGAAAAGAGGAGTACTTATATTAATTGCAAGAGGAGCTCAAATAGTGATAAAACAGGATAAAAAAGATAATGGTAGATTCTAGTACTAAAGGGCTACTGGCAAGGGAGGAGGATTACACTGGCATATACTTATATTCCAACTAATACTGCTATAATGGAGTTTAACTCATTCACTCCAATGGAGCTTAGCAGGTTTGCACTGTAACTTCCAATGGGCAAATCTTTTGATAGAATCAAATTATGTCCTCACATTTCAAACAAATGTTCATATCTCTGGAACCGTAGGGGTTATGAAAGAAGTATAAATGGCAAATCCTTCAGCACAAACAGTTTTTATAGTGGTAGCATTCTTTAGATTCTAGGTCTTAAACCAAATTTTATAAATCACAGTAAATGTAGAAATCAAAGAACCAACTGTAGTAAACCACCAGGAACAGTATTAGAATTTCCAATAGAAAAAAAAAAAACTCACAGAAGTAGAAACGCTTAATTTATTGAACAGGATAAAAGCTTTCAGGATGTACCCTTCCTCAGTTATTTTCTTTTGATAACTGAGGAAGGGTACATCCCAAAAGCTTTTATCCTGTTCAATAAATAAATCACAGTAAACACATTAACTACTACATTTGTAATATTTTGTAAACAACTTGCAATATCTCAGCAACCACTCAAGTTACATACATACTGTCAGCAGCATTTATCAAGCTACCTGAGAACTTTCATATGAGGCTAAGGAGTTCTGTCTGTGTTATTTGGTTGTTGAGATATTCAGAAAAATGTGAAGGTTATATCTATATAAATTAATATCTTAAAAACAACAGTTAATATCTATTTACCTACACTAGACAAAGGTCAAATATTAATGCAGATGAGTTTGCTGTTATGTAAGCTTTAAGATGAAATCTTTTAAAACCTTGTACATAACATGGTTTTGGAATTACTGATGCAAATATGAACAGGCAATGTGTGGCGCCTAGAGGTGTCAGTAGGAGTTAACAGTAGATGCACCTGGAGGGGTCACTTAGATGTAATGAGTTAAGAAAATTCTGGGAGAACTAATTAGTTTTCAACAGGGAATATTACATATAAGTACAAACTGGAATTCGATCTGCAGTAGTTAAGGCGTGTCTGGGGCCCCAAAGGGGAAATTATAACAAAGGAGGGCAGATTCTTGAAGAAATTTATGAAAATATTTGTCATAGGAGATGTAATTCAGTAGTAGCAGCTTGGAGTAAATTTACATATTATTCCCCAAGACAGAAAAACTAGGCTAGGCTAGACAGAACTTACATTCCAAAGGAACACATGCATTTAATAAATATTTTGATACGTATCCAGTAACTATTTCAGATTGCTCACCAAATGATAATGACAATAAAAACACAGGGTAATGAAATTAAAATAAAGACATTGGCACTTTCCCACCTATCTACTGAAAAGAGGGGAATTTAAGGAATGAGTAGTGGATATAATTCTGGAGTTATTAGAGAAGATAGAATTTTTTTCTGAAAATATAGCTAGGGAGTGGGATAAAATTAAAATAGAATTTAAAAATAGTGTGGAAATAAATGAAAAAGAGATATGATTAAGAAGTAACAAGAATTAATCAGAGGGATTGACAAATGTTAAAGTACTACAGAATAGGGGGAATCACACAGAACAAGAGAAGGAGCGAATGCAGAATGCTAAGCAGAAAATAAATGATTACCTCAATAATATGCATGAGTTTAGAAAGATTGCTGTTAAACAACTGTTTCTAATAATAATACCAAGGCACAAAAACTTTTAGCACGACTCGGGTAACAAAAAGTAGAAAGGGCTGTCGCCAAGCTTAAGGAGCCTATAACAAGGAAGATATAACAAGGAAGATAATAAGATATCTCTGGAGGTACTAGATATATTTCAGATATTTTATGGATGTCTGCATAAAGCAGAGAAATGTGGAGATCAAGAAAAGCTACAAATGGAAATGTTTATGGATGAATTAAATATGTCAAGGTTACAGACAGGTAAGGCTCAATTACTAGCAGGCTAGGAGGAGATGAGATAAAAATGCTGATGTATAACCAATCCCCAGGAAAATCCCCAGGAATAGATGGTATGCTTGTGGAAGTTTGAAAGCTAGTTGGGAACAAACTGATAAACATCTTTGTTTAAGAGGAGGAAAAGCACCAACATCCTGGAAAAAGGCAGTGGTGGCTGTGATACCAAAAGAGGGTAAAGACCCATCAGACCCAGCTTCATACAGGTCCATTTCAATCCTAAACCATGATTATAAAGGGTTTATGTCTATAATGGCTAAAAGAATGGCAAATGTGATGCCAAAAGTGATATACATGGATAAATTGTGGTTTTGTGGAGAGGAGGCAAACATTTGACAACATTAACAGAACATTGATGATCCAGGGGGAAGTTGAATGTAGGAAAATACCACTGTTGTTGCCAGGTCTTGATGCAGAAAAAGCATTTGACAGAGTAAGCTGGGAGTTTATGAGCAGGGCAATGGAAGCATTTGCATTCCCTGATAAAATTATAAAGCTGATTAGGAGAATATATGAGGGATAGGAGGTGAAAATTAAAGTGGGTGGGGTCTTCTCATAATTTCTGTTTGAGCAAAGGAATCAGATAGGAGTGACCTCTTTCCTCTTTGTTATTTGCACTATATTTAGAACCATTGGCAAAGAAAATAAGAGACTCAGAAATTCAAGGGTAGAATTTACATGGAAGTCAAGAAAAGATGGTTTTATTTGCAGGTGATATTATTTTATACCTGACAAAAGCAGAAAAGGACATTTCATTGTCATGGAACATTTTGAGGCAGTTTCAAATATTTTTGGGACACACAACTACTGAGGCTAAAACAAAGGCAATAGCTGTAAATTATGTACCCACACACAAATTGGCTCAGCAATATTCATATTTATGGGGACATGATAAAATGAAGTACTTAGTAGTATGGATTTAAAAAGGATTCTGCTGTGGCAGCTAAGGATATGAGGGAAGAGACTAAACAAAATATACTACAAAAACTTAGAAATTGGAAGCTCTGTTATATGGGTATGGATAGCAAGATAAAAGCAGTTAAAACGTTTTTAGTCCCTGTAGTTTTATGTAGTTTTATACACAGGTCAGACATATTTTTATCAGCCGGAGAACTTGTTGATAGCAATTACTAAAGAGCTGAAAGATTTTATTTGGGAGGGGAAGCCGGAAAGAGTCAAGTAGGATAAGCTGATTCTTCCAAGTGAACAAGGTAGTTTGGGGTTACCCAATTTGAAGGGGTATTTCAGAACCACACAGTTAAGGCTCCTGTACATAGGACAAGCAGAAACATATAATAAAGAAGTGGAAAGGGATAATGATGACATGGATAAAAGCTCAACAAACAAACAAATGCAGACTATGATTTTGGATGCAGATCCTTAAGGAAAATAACAATAGCCACACAGAATATTATATTCATAAAGAAACAGAAAGTATTCAAAGAACTAAGCCAACCTTGGAATGGAGAAAAGAAATTCTGCTGATAGGGATGACTTCAATTAGGGATGCAGGCAATGGGCAAAAGGGGGCTAGAATTTATTGGAGAGAACTGGCAAAAGAACCAAGGTAGCAAATAATTAGAGAGGGAAAGGTAATAGAATGGGAGGAGTTCAATAATTTATTTGGACTGCAGGCTAGAGATTGCCTTAACCTGTCAAGGACTGACATCAGAGTAGAGTCAAAGAGAAAGAAATATGGGGATCCTAAGTGATAGACCAGCACTGCCAGAGTTTTTAGTAGAATCTAGAACAGAAACCGCTGTTAAGAAAGGAAACAGCATACAAAATATTACATGATAACTATACGAGACAATCAAAGGAGGTTAGAAAGGATTGGGAAGAGAGACTGGCTAAGCAATTCACAAAGAAACAAAGGGGGGATATATGTATGTCTACCAAATGTGCAACAAAGATAGAAGATTTGGAAGTGTTTACATAGGTATTTTATACCCCAAGTAGAATCAAAAGAATTTTTCCTCAGGTAGACAGCAAAGGAGGTATGACCCGGAAGAAATGGGTAACTGGAAACATATTTTCTGGAAGTGTAATGAGCTGGCAGACTTTAAAGATTCCCTGCAGACTGCTCTGTCAGACATACTGCATGAGCAAATTGGTGCAATTAAGGAAAATATTTTTGAGCTATAATGCAGAATCAGAATTGCCTAGACATAGTAAGACCTTGTTTAGTCTAACTGTGCTGGCTGCCAAAAAAAAAAAGCAATTACTAGAAAATGGAAATCAAATTCTAAACCAACTTTACTAGAAATAGTGAATATAGTAACAGAGATAAAACACCTGGAACTGGGATCTTTAGAAAAGGGTAGGGGCAAATTACATAAAAAAGGGAACATTACATGCACAGGAGGAAGGTTTAAAAGAAGGCAGGATTTGAATGAGCCATGTAATGTTTGACTAATAATGACTGCATAGATTATAAGTAATGTATAATGTCTGCAAACAAAATATGGGTTGTGATGTATAATGTTTGCAACTAAAATTATGTTAAAATGGTCTGTTTTCAATTATATAAATGCATGATTGCCTATGTCATACATGGTAACTGAATAAAGATTTTTCTTGTTTAAAAAATAAATAAATGTGAGATAGAAGCAACACATTTGTGAACTATGGCTTAGCAAGAAAAAGAAAAAGAAGCTGAGAAAGACTGGACTTTTTTGACTTTGTTAAACTTGTGGGTGGACTAAATCATATACCCCACTTTACATCTTTAATGTTTGGAAGGACACTAAAAGGAAAAAAGTAAGTGTAAGTAAAAAGGTATTCTTAATAGTATTTGTATAAAACATTTTACCATATAAACTGCATGTTGTAAAGCAAAGCAGATTTGAGTAGTATGTAGATTAAAATGTCTTCATAAGTTACAGTTAGTGAGTGGGATAAAAATGGAAAAAGAAGTTATGTACCTACCATAAAGTTGCATGTTAGTTGTCTTCATTTCGCCTTCCTTCTTGCTGTTTGGGTTTGGAGCTGATCCTAGGCTCCGACTCAGCCATCTTCCTATAGCTCGAAAGCTGTTTACTGGCTCGAGGCTACCCCTTATCCCAGAATGCCCAGCGTCAGCTACCCAGATCTCGTTTATGATAGCGCACACTAGACATAAGTAGAGTAACCAGTTACCTAAAAACTGGTTGTCCAATACACCTAAACAAGGAAAGAGCCATAAATTACCTGGAATGTGAAATAACAAAAGATACTCAGCCAATGAAAACAAAAGGAATTCCTCTCAATCCTCTAGGAAAGGGGAAGGAGGGAGGGATGCAAGAAGGAAGGCAAGATGAAGACAACTAACATGGAATGTTATGGTAGGTACATAACTTCTTTATGTTAAGTTGTCCATCTCGCCTTCATTCCTGCTGTTTGGGACAGCGTCCCTAGCACCTAAAATCCCGGGTGGCTCATTGGAACAGACTCTTCAGAACAGTAGAGCCAAAGGAAGCTCTGCTCCGGGAGACCATATCCACCTTGTAATGAGAGATAAAAGTATGAGGGTTTGCCCAAGTGGCAGCTGCACAGACTGAGTCTATGGGCAACCTAGACTGAAAGGCTACAGAGGTGGCTAATGCTCTAGCAGAATGACCTTTTGGTTTAGCTGGTCGCACTTTATTTCGTAACTGATAAATAAAGGCAACAGTATCAGATAACCATCTGGATAAGGTCACCTTAGAAACTGGAAGGCCTTGTTTGTTGAAAGCATAAGAAAGAAATAACTGGTCTGACTTTCTTAGTTCCTTAGTTCTATGGAGGTAAAAACACAATTGTCTGTGCACATCCAATTGGTGGAGTTTGTATTCTGCCTTGTTGCTGTGATTGGGAAAGAAAACTGGGAGATCTATGGATTGATTTAAATTGTTCTCTGAGCAGACTTTAGGAATAAAAGATGGATTGGTCCTCAGAGAAACTCTGTCCTTGTGAAACACCAGGTAAGGAGGACGAACACATAGTGCTTGAAGTTCTGAGACACGTCTAGCTGAAGTGATAGCAACCAGAAAAAGTGTCTTCCAAGAAAGAAATTTTAAGGAACATGATGCTGCCGGTTCACAGGGAGGCAAAATTAATGAAGCTAAAACTAAATTGAGATACCAAGGAGGAGCAGGATCTCTAACTGGGGGTCTAAGAAGTGATGTTCCTCTCATAAAGGCCTTGCAGAGCTTATGAGATATTATGCTAGAATTAAACATACAGATATGAAAATTAGAAATGGCAGCTAGCTGTACTCTAATGGTAATGGAAGCTGCACCAGACTGAAAAGGTTGTGCTAGAAATTCAAGAATTTCATGGACTGGGGCTGAGAAAGGATCCAAATTTCCAGATTCTACCGAGTAAGAAAACTGTTTCCATTTACTAGCATACGTTTTCCTCATAGACTTATGTGAGGAAACAATAATATCCCGGACTGCTGGGGAGATACTGGAAAGCCTGGCTAAGATTGGAAGTGGAGTAACCAAGCTGTGAGCTGCAGAGTTTGAAGGGATTGGTGCAACCCACCTGATTGATGAATCAGAAGATCTGGAACCGGGTCCAGAATCCATGGTTGATCCAGAAGGTGGAGGTGCAGGAACGGGAACCATATGTGTCGAGGCCAATATGGGGCAATAAGGATAATTTTGCAACCCAACGATTTTGCTTTCTGTATGAGTCTTGGTATTAGGGTAAAAGGGGGAAAAGCATAAAGGAGTCCCTGAGGCCAATCAGCATCTCTGGGTATATGACCTGGAAGAGGAAGTAGGGAGAAGTAGCTGCTGCATTTGTTGTTGGGAGGAGTGGCAAATAGATTGCAGCAAGGCTGTTCCCGTTTGCGGAAGATAAGATCCGCAACTTCCTGATTCAGAGATCACTCTTGAGGCATGAGGATAGCTCTGCTGAGCCTATCCGCTATGACGTTGGATTTCCCAGGGATGTGCATTGCTATCAGAAAACTTTGGGAGGAAATCGCCCATTGCCACAGTCTGAGTGCTTCTCGAGACAAGGGGTAAGACCTGGTTCCGCCCTGTTTGTTGATGTACCACACCACTGACATGTTGTCCGTTTGGATTGCAATGGTCCCGGAAGGAAGAGAGTCTTGAAGGGCTTGCAACGTTAGGAGCACCGCTCTCATTTCTAGGACATTGATATGCAGATGTTACTTGCGAGGTTGCCAAGTGCCTTGGACTGTCCTGTCAAGATAATGCCCCCCCCACCCACGCTATCAGGGAGGCGTCCGTGGTCACTGTGGCTACCAGAGGGGGTTGTATGAAAGGTCTGCCCTGAATCACTAGTGGAGAGACCATACACCAAGAAAGGTGCCTTTTGCATGTTTCTGTGATCAGGATCATGTGAGACATGGGCAGCTCCTGGAAAGACCACTGTGTGAAAAGAAGCCACTGAAGGATTCTCATGTGGAAACAAGCTAATGGGACAAGAAGAATGGCAGCTGCCATGGAGCCTAGAGCTTGGAGGACATATCTGACTTGAATCCTTTTGCTCTGTGTTTTAATTAACACTTGTTGACGAATAGTGCACAGCATGAAGTTATGGGAAAGAGTAGTGGAAGCTAGGTTAAGAAGGGAGGTGATGATTAGTGATCAGCAGTATGGTTTCATGCCAAAAAAGAGCACTACAGATGTGATGTTTGCTCTGAGAGTGTTGATGGAGAAGTACAGAGAAGGTCAGAAGGAGTTGCATTGTGTCTTTGTGGATTTAGAGAAAGCATATGACAGGGTGCCTAGAGAGGAGATGTGGTATTGTATGAGGAAGTCGGGAGTGTTAGAGAAGTATGTAAGAGTGGTACAGGATATGTACGAGGGTAGTGTGACAGCGGTGAGGTTTGCGGTGGGAGTGACAGATACGTTTAAGGTGGAGGTGGGATTACATCAAGGATCAGCTCTGAGCCCTTTCTTATTTGCAATGGTGATGGACAGGTTGACAGATGAGATCAGACAGGAGTCCCTGTGGACTATGATGTTTGCAGATAACATTGTGATCTGTAGTGAGAGTAGGGAAGAGGTGGAGGAGACCCTGGAGAGGTGGAGATATCCTCTAGAGCGAAGAGGAATGAAGGTCAACAGGACTAAGACAAAATATGTGTGTGTGAATGAGAGGGACGATAGAGGAATGGTGAGGATGCAGGGAGTAGAGGTGGCGAAGGTGAAAGAGTTTAAGTACTTGGGATCAACAGTTCAGAGTAATGGTTAGTGTGGAAGAGAGGTGAAGAAGAGAGTACAGGCAGGATGGAGTGGGTGGAGAAGAGTGTCAGGAGTGATGTGTGACAGACAAGTACCAGTAAGAGTGAAAGGGAACGTCTACAAGAGGGTAGTGAGACCAGCTATGTTATATGGGTTGGAGACAGTGGCATTGACAAAAAGGCAGGAGTCAGAGCCTGATGTGGCAGAGTTGAAGATGTTAAGATTTGCACTGGGTGTGACGAGGATGGACAGGTTTAGGAATAAGTATATTAGAGGGTCAGCCCAGGTTGGAAGGTTTGGAGACAAAGCCAGAGCGGCAAGATTACATTGGTTTGGACATGTGCTGAGGAGGGATGCAGATTATATTGGGAAAAAGATGCTAAGGATGAAGCTGCCAGGTAATAGGAAAAGAGGAAGGCCTAAGATAAGGTTTATGGATGTGGTGAGAGAGGACATGCAGGTGGTTGGTGTGACAGAGCAAGATGCAGAGGACAGGAAGAAATGGAAACAGTTGATCGGCTGTGGCGACCCCTAACGGGAGCAGCCGGAAGAAGAAGAAGACGAATAGTGAAAACCCTTTCCTGTGGTAATCTTGCAAACATTTCTGTTGTGTTTAATTCTGCTCCTATGTATGTGACAGACTGACAGGGCAACGGGCAGATTTTTTGAAATTTACTGTAATGCCTAGTTGAGTGCATGATGTGATTGTATAATCCCATGCCTCTAAGAGTTGATGCCTGGTGGTAGCACTCAGGAGCCAGTCATCTAGATAGGGAAACACCTGGAATCCTTGACGCCTCAAGCCGTGACTACTGACATACACTTGGTGAACACCCTGGGGGCTGAGGTGAGACCAAAGGGCAGAGCTCTGAACTGGTAATGACTGGCCCCTACCCGGAAGCGAAGAAATTTCCTGGAGCGTCTGTCCATCTTGATATGGTAGTACGCGTCCTGAAGATCTATCGAGCACATCCAATTAACCTGACCCAGAAAAGGGAAAATGGACTGCAGTGGGGTTCAAGGGAAAAGAGGCCTGCGGAAAGGAGCGATGGCCAACAAAGCACACACACACACACACACACACACAATATAAGGCAATAAAAGGTTATAAGTATTAATAGACTAAGTTTAATAACACTTTTACAATTAAAATTTTACAATAACAGTAAAAATATGTAATACAAAACAATACTAAGCCTGAGCCAGTAACGAAGCAACCTCGCAGCTGAAGCGGCAAACGAGATCTGGGTAGCTGACGCTGGGCATTCTGGGATAAGGGGTAGCCTCGAGCCAGTAAACAGCTCTCGAGCTATAGAAGATGGCCGAGTTGGAGCCAAGGATCGGCTCCGAACCCAAACAGCAAGAAGGAAGGCAAAATGAAGACAACTAACATGGAACTTTATGGAGGTACATAACAAGAAGTTATGTACTCACCATAACATTCAATGTATGTAGTCCATCTCGCATCACATTCTTACCTGCGGGTTCAGAGCCGAATATCGGCTCCGACTTGGCCAATTTTACTAGCTCGAAGTCTCTCATTGGCTGGGCTAAGTGGGTATCCCATGGTGCACTGCTCCATATCCCAGATCTAGTTTGCTGCGAAAATCATTTGTACTCCATACACACATCACATCCATATAAAGAATAAGCTAATCAAGGGAACTCTGTAGATGACAACCTAACCTCCAAATCCTCCAGGAAGGGGGAAAGTGGGAGGGTAAGTAAGAATGTGAGGCGAGATGGACTACATACATCGAACGTTATGGTGAGTACATAACTTCTTAATGTTATGTAGTCCTATCTCACCTACATTCTTACCCGTGGGACAGCATCCCTAGCACCTACATCCTGGGTGGCTCATAGGAAAATACTCCTGAGAACTGTGGAGCCAAAGGAAGACCTGCCCCTGGATACCACGTCCAATTTGTAATCAGCAACAAAAGTGTGAGGAGAAGCCCAAGTAGCTGCAGCAATTATATCATCCATTGACAATCTAGCTTGATAGGCTGTGGATGTAGAAACAGCCCGAGTAGAATGTGCCTTGACTGGAAATGGCAGATTTTTACCTCCTGCTTGATAGATGAAAGAGATACAACTGGCTATCCATCTAGACAGTGTGACTTTGGATACCGGAGAACGCATTCGGTTTTCTGAAAAGGAGACAAAGAGTTGGTCAGATTTCCGGATATCTTTTGTCCGGTGTAGATGGAAGCGTAACTGTCTATGTACATCCAATTGGTGAAATCTAAATTCTGCCTTGTTGGAAAAGTGGGGAAGAAAACGGGCAACTCAATGGACTGATTCATGTCAGACATGGAAGCCACTTTAGGAAGGAATGAAGGGTTCGGTCTAAGAGAGACCCTATCTTTATTGAAGATTAAATATGGGGGTTTGATGGAGAGGGCTTGAATTTCCGAAACCCGCCTCGCTTAAGTGATTGCTGTCAAGAATGCTGTTTTCCATGTCAAGAATTTTAATTCACAGGTAGCTGCAGGCTCAAATGGTGGTAAAGTAAGGGCTTGTAGAACAAAATTGAGATCCCAGGGCATGATAGGTTCGGACAATGGGGGACGAAGCAACAGAGTACCTTTGAGGAATGCTTTGCATAGTCTGTGTGCCATGAGACTAGGTTCATTCGCTACTTGGAAGTTAGATATCGCCGCCAGTTGGACTTTGATGGTGGCTGATGCGGACCCATGATGGAAAAGCATAGACAAGAACTCCAGAACTGAATCTATTGGAGCTGCGTAAGGATCAATGCCTCTAGTATGTGCCCAGATAGAGAACCTTTTCCATTTACTAGAATAAATCTTTCTAGTGGATGGTTTATGAGAGGACGATAATATATGGACCACTTCCGGTGAAAAATTATGATGTCTGACTAACGATGGAAGTGGAGTCGCCAGGCTGTCAACCGGAGGGTCATCAGAGAGGGGTGGAACTGTCCCAATGTGTGTCAGTAAATCTGGCTGGGGGTCCAGAATCCAAGGAGTGTCCACAATGTATGGTTGAAGAAAGGGGAACCAGACTTGGCGAGGCCAGTGTGGAGCAATCAGAATCATTCTGCTTCCCAAGGATTGCGCTTTCTGAATCACCCTTGACAGTAGGGAAAATGGAGGGAAAGCATAAAGCAGACCGGAGGGCCAATCATGAACCAGAGCGTCCCTGGGTGATTCCCCCTGTGGGGGGATCAGCGTGAAGTAGTTGCTGCATTTTGCATTGAGAGGGCTGGCAAAAAGGTCGCAGCAAGGCTGACCCCATCTGCTGAAGATTCGCTCTGCAACCAGGCGATTCAGGGACCAATTGTAAGGCATCAGGATAGCTCTGCTTAGCCTGTCCGCTATTACGTTGGACTTCCCCAGAATGTGCATTGCCACCAGAAACCGTTGGGAAGCTATTGCCCAATGCCACACTCGCATAGCCTCTTTGCACAGAGGGTAAGACCGGGTTCCCCCTTGCTTGTTGAAATACCACACTACTGACATGCTGTTTGAGTGTATCGTAATTGTCCCTAGAGGAAGAACATTCTGAAGTGCCTGCAACGCAAGAAGCACTGCTCTCATCTCCAGGACGTTTATATGCAAATGTATCTCGTGTTCTTGCCACGTGCCTTGGGCTGTCCTGCCAAGATAATGCCCCCCCCACCCCATCTGGGAGGCGACCGTGGTCACCGTGGCAATAGGGACGGGTGGAATGAAGGGCTTTCCCCATTCAAATTGTTGGTGCACAGCCACCAACGGAGGTCCTGCTTACACCTGTCCGTGAGTAAAATGGGATGAGATAGTGGGAGTCTTTGGAGAGACCACTGAACAAAGAGGAGCCACTGAAGAAGTCTCATGTGTAATCTCGTTAGAGGGACCAACATGATAGTTGCTGCCATGGTCCCTAGGAGTTGGAGAACCAGTCTTGCCTTCACTTGTCTCAGGGGCATCAGCATGTGTATCTGTTGTTGTAATACCATGATCCTTTCTTGTGGTAAAAATGCTCACATTCGAATGGTGTCTAAATCTGCTCCTATAAAGCTGACACGCTGTGAGGGCAATAAGGCAGATTTTTCCCAATTTATTGTTATGCCCAACTGGTGACATAGATTGATGGTAGCGTCCCTGGTTTGAACTAGTTGATGCCTGGTGGGGGCAGTAAGGAGCCAGTCATCCAGGTACGGAAACATCTGGAATCCCTGACGTTTCAAGTGAGCCATCACCACCGCCATAAATTTGGTAAACACCCTGGGGGCTGTGGTGAGACCAAAGGGCAGGGCTCGAAACTGGAAGTGACTGGCTCCCAGCCGCAAGCGTAGGTGACTCCTAGATGCTCTATCCATTTTGACATGGTAGTAAGCATCCTTGAGGTCGATGGAGCACATCCATACCTCCTCTCCAAACAATGGGAGAATCGACTGTAGTGTGACCATACGGAACTTGGACTTGTGTACGTGATTGTTGAGTTGGCTGAGATCTAGTATGGGTCTCAGGTCCCCTGTTCTTTTCGGCACGAAAAAGAATCTTGAGTAAGTCCCTAATCTGATTTGGTCTGAGGGGACACGCTAGATAGCTCCTTTTTCTAGAAGCTGTGAAACCTCTGAGGCTGCTTGATCCCTTTGACTGGGTGGTACGTCCGGGATTTTTCTGATTGGCAGGGGTACTGAAGAGAATGGAATGAAGTAACTTCTGGAAATTATCCGTAATACCCATCGGTCCTGGGTAATTCTTTCCCAGGCTTCCGGATATAAGGAAATTCGACCCCCGACTGGCTCCGAATAAGCGCAGTCGGGCACACCCTCAGGAATGAGAGTATGGAGAACCACAGAAGGAGTCACGGTCTCCCGAATTGTGGGGGCCCCCTCTGCCTCTGGGGTGACATCTCCCTGAATAACCCCCCTCCCCTGCTTCTGGAGGGGGGTTCACCTTGTGTGTCAGGAAAAAACCTCTGTGATTTCTTGAACCACATCCCCCCCCCCCCGCTGAACCTTGGGATAAGGCCTAGAAGGAAGGGAAAAATGGACCCCTACGGCAGACAGGGTCTTTCCCTCTTGCTCGCACCTGGTGAGGGTGTCTTTCACTTTGGTCCCAAACAAGGAGGAACCATCAAAGGGGGTGTCAGTGAAAGAAGACTTGAAGGCCTCCGCAAAGTGACACAGGCGCAGCCAGGCTTGCCTCCTAAGGGCAACCCCTGAGCTTGCTGCCCTACTCGCTCCCTCTTCTGCATACGAAATGAGCCGCATGGATGAGTTGACAATGGAGCTGAGGGTAGAAACCTGGGCGTTAACCGACTTAGCCACTGCCTCAGGAATGTTACCCGCAAGAGTATCTCCTAACTCTTTGAGGAGATCTCTCTGGAGCCGAGTGAAATGAGACAAGTAATTCAGCGACCGCAATGTAAAGGTCGCTGACGAGAGGGTACGCTTCCCATACCGGTCCATGGTCCTAGACTCCTTGTTAGGAGGATGGACGGATGAAGAAGACTCTGCTACTTCCTTCTGGGTGGCTGCTGCCACCACCATGGCATCTACAGGGACACCTTTAGACAGAAACTCTTTGCCCTGGGGGGGGTGGAAAGAAATTTGTTGGAACGCCTGGGCACGTACTCCACAGAATGAGGAGTCTCCCACACTCTGACAAATCAGGTCAAGGAGTTCGTCGAATTGTGGAGACACCCAGGAGGTGGAGGGTTGAGCACCAAAAGCCTTAAGGATACTGACTCCTCCTAGGAAGGGGCTTTGGAAGGCCAGTCACCTCTTTGTTTCAGTATCTCCAGGATATCGGAGAAAGAAACATCATCAGAGGATGACTTGGGGGACCCCTCCGATTCCTTGAGGTCAGTATCAGAGGTGAGGGACTCGTCTTGGGAGTCTATGTGCTTCCTCTTGCACGTTTTCTTTCTGGGGGGCTCCTCAGGCACCAACTCTGAGGGACCTTCAAAAATTTGGGGACCACTCGTGGGGGTATCCCTAGGCTCTGGTGCTCTGCTGTCCATGGAAGGGTGGTGAACAGAAGCTCTCACCGGAGTGGTGGGGGACAAAGTGGCCAACCCACCTGATGTAGCTGATTACCTGGTCAGCGCGGTCTACACAGCCTCGAAGCCCCCCCCCCCCAAGTCCGAGGAGCGACCAGTCTCCGTGGCCATGACAGGAATCGGAGTTCCCCGAGCCGAAGCACCGAGAGGGAGACTCGGAACCGAAATACATGCCGAAATGTCCCGCTCAAGACCGACCGAAGAGTCCCAAGTCCCGAACCCCGATGACAAAGCCGATGGGGTCGGAGCCGATGTCGGTAGCGATGGAGCCGAATGGGGCATCAGAACTGGCCTAGGAACATCATGCGGTGTGGAACACTCAGGCTCCGAAGACAGAGATGCGCTCGAAGGAGGAATGATCAAAGAAGGTGTCGGGACGGGATCCGGAGCCGACTGGGTCGGAGCCGAAAACAATTTTGCCAAAACCGGTGACTGGAGGAGCTTCTGAACCACCCTATCCACATCCACATCCGAAAGGGTCCTGGAGGATTTGGAGGACAGGGACGGGACGGAGAATGTGATCTCCTCTTAGGAGAAGTAGGTTTGATACTAGGCAATAGGCTCCTAGGAGGTTCCAATACAATTGGAGCCGATGCCGGTTCCATAGATATCGATCTTTCCTGCGGCCCCGAGGACAGTGGAGCCGAGGAGGTCGATGCAGTTTTAGGCATTTTCTCCGGAGGCTCCGAAGAAGCTGATGGAGCCGGAGATCTCTTTTTCGACTTGCCAAATTTAGACTTGCCACTGGAAGTTGAATCCATAGCCTCTTCAAAAGAGGGTTTCAATAGTCCCTTTAAGATTAGTTTATTTTTCCTCTCTTGGAGAACTCTAGGGTTGAACGCATGACAAAAGCTGCAGGATTCCTGCATATGGATGGCTCCTAAGCAGTAGACACAAATGGAATGTCCATCGGTTATGGACATTTTGTACCCATATTTTGAGCACTTTTTAAATCCTGAAGGTTTATGCTCCTTCATATCCTTAGATATTTTAACTGCTGCACCCACAACACAAAAACCAAGTCAATACCAGAACAGGCGTTCACTCTATAAAGGCGGGAACAACACTGAGGTAATCAACACCAAAGCCATGATCAAACTGCACACAACTCTAGCACAATTTCGACAAGAGAACAGAAGGAGAGGGTAGCCAAAACGTCTAATTTAAACGGTTTGGTAAACACAGAAGGAACCAGAAGGAAACAGAGGAGAACTAGGCCCTCTAACTGAAACGGGCCTAGCTCGGGGAATAGTAAGAGGGATTCCACACAAAAAACTCACAATAACCAAGCCTAACACACCAGACAAAATTAGAGTTTTAAACAATAGCTATGAAAATAGCTTTTGATTGAATCAAAATTCTCAAATCAAGAAAAGAAGGTACTTAGCCACAGCCAAGCGAGACCACGTCCTAGCTACATGAGCGGCAAATGAAATCTGGGGATATGGAGCAGTGCACCATGGGATACCCACTTAGCCCAGCCAATGAGAGACTTTGAGCTAGTAAAATCGTCCGAGTCTGAGCCGATATTCGGCTCCGAACCCACGGGTAAGAATGTAGGCATGTAGGACTACATAACATCTTTTTCCATTTTATCCCACTCACTAGCTGTAACTTCTGAAGACATTTTAATCTACATACTACACCTCCTAGCTTGCAATCTTCCACAGAAATACCATCTATTCCTGAAGACCTTCCTGCAGATTGATTATACATCACCATTTTTATCTCACAGCTTCCTATGTTAACTGATAGTTGTTGATCCTCATCTGCCTTTAACTTTGGCATACTTACGTCTTCCATTCATTTTTCCATTTACTCTTTCTTGATTTCTGCATTTCTCTGCTTTTTATGAATTTTTATAAAATTTCCAAAATATTTTTGATATCTCTACAGGTTATATACTCCCTAAGTTTAACAGCAGCCCTTTCTACTTTCTGTTTCTGTTCCGCAGAGTTATCAAAAAACGGTTGTTTAACAGAAATCATTCTGATTCATGCATATTAACCATACCTCTTTTTTTTATTTCTAGTCTATTTTTAAATTCCACCTTCATTTTATCACACTCACTAGCTATAACTTCTGAAGAAATTTCTGTCTTGCCCAATAACTTCTACTACCCCATTCCTTAGACTTCTCTTTTTTTACAGGTAGGTGGGGAAATACCAAGTCTCATTTATATTTCATTACCCTACATTTTTATCTTAGATGTTATTGGCAAATGATCTAAAATAGGTTACTGAATGTATGTTGAAACTTTCAAATAAATGCACATGTTCCTGTGAAATATAATTCTAGTCTAGTGTAGCTCAGTTACTGTACCTTGGTAAATAGTATGCAAATGATCTCTGAGTTCCTACTACTGAATTCACATTTTCTGTACCAAATATATTCATAAATTTCTCAGGAAATCTATCCTCTTTTGCTATTTTTCCCTTCTAGTTCTCCAAGATACATAATAACTATTGCAAATCAAGTTCCACTCCCCACCTACAAGTAATATTCCCTACTGACAGTTGATTAAATCTCCCAAAATATTCTTAAGCTTCATAATAGCAGTTTTAGGTGGACTCTAAACACATAAAAGTATAATCCTTCTCCCTTGCTTGTAGCCCATTACTAACACAAATCTACTATTACTGTTATTTTTTCCTCTTTTATCACTACTGCAGTTCCACTAGCAATTTGCTTTATGTATTCCCCTTTTTCATTTGTCCCTGATACTCTGTTGAATATCCCTCCTGAAATCCTTCTTTATCAAATTCACATGCAAATTTATTTCCAAGTGTGTATCCTCTAGCACTGCTATTTGCACTCTGCATTTCTTAATATAATTCAATACTATTTCCTTTTTGTCTATTTCTGTGAGGCCATTCACATTCTAAAATATGTTTAGTGTAGCAATTTTGATAAGAAGTCATTACTCCCACCTATTATGTACAACAACTTTTTTAAATGTCTATTTCCTGCTCTTTGTTACATGCAACCACTAATGTTTGGTTGGCTGATCTTTTATACAGTTGTTTCTTGCCATGTCCACTTGAACCTGTCACATTTTGCAAGACTTGTTGTTTTAATGAAAAACCTCAAAAAAAAAAAACACTCCCAGACCCTATTAACTTAAAAGAAACACATAAAACTATGTACATCTTGAAATAATGAAGCTTAACCCTCCTGACAGGAACAACTATCCCCAAATGACAGCTGCATACTCTGGCAAAACCAAACCTAAAATTAATGTCATCTACGCAAACACCCATGTTACAGCCTGTGCTCCTACCATCTGTTCTTGTCTTGTCTTATCTTTATTCCCCTCCAAGGTGTGAAAAACAGCTTCTATGTTTTTGGAAAAAGTAACTTTTAGCTTTAAGATAAAGTGCACTGGCTATCCTTAAATACACTATTATAGTATTTAGTTACCAAAAATGCTATCTCTTATTCACTTTCAGTAATTTCAAACTTTATTTTTTACTGAACTGCATGCCCTTGTACCATTTAATGTTACATTTCTCTCAGTAACCAATGTCCAGACCTCTTAATTTATTGCCTTTACCTTTAGTCAGCTTGTTTCTGTGGAAACACAACAAAAGGCACAGCTGCCCTCGGCTCCAGATTTCCCAAATGGCACTGAACATTTATCTGCTTAAAGACAATTGTTTATAGCATTGTGGTCTCATTTTTTAAACCCACTTGCAGTCACAAAAAATGTTATTATATTAAGCTAGAGGCATTAAACTAGGCATTAACCTATGCAGAAGTAAAAAAAAAAAGCATTTCAGTTCTACATATATTATAATAAGTGCACTTTTACACCCCATCCACCACCTCAACAGCCCAAAATTGCAACCCGTTGAAGTAGACATGCTTTTGATCAGCCTTTCTTCTCTTTTTATACTGTAATGCCTACACTTCTTAAAACTAAAAAAAAAAAAAAAGAGAAAAAGTACCTATTTACTATAAAACATACAATCCATATCATAAAATGATTTATACAAATATTGCTAACAACAAAAATTGTTTTACTTACAGTAAACTCTTTCCTTCCTTCATTTTTGTTTTTTTCCTTTTTGTCCTTCCACACATTGATGACATGAAATGGGACATATGTCTGTCAGTCCCCCAACAAGTTTAACAAAGTCAAAAAAGTCCAACCATTCTCAGTCACTTTTTCTTGTATATCCATATTACACAAATGTAACTGATGCTTTATAGTCTCACATTTATTCACTAATTTCAGTGTTGTTGGTCTTCTTCCTGTTCATCTCCATCTCCCAACCCAAGACAGGAGTTCAAGCCAAAATACTCCCAATTCTTCTAGTCATATAATCTGCTTTTTTCCGTCCCTCAAACATTTTCCTCTGGAACAGTGGAAATGTTTTCACTGGCAAAGTCTCTTGATGAGCCTTACCATCAGACGAAATGTGAAGCAGAATCCCCTTCTGTTTGATAACTCACCCCTTGTTGGACAAACTTCTGTATTTCCCCCTTACCTGTTGCGAATTAAAAAAAATGACTGATCATCCAGGAAAAAAATATTCTGAAGACTGCCGGATACAGTAACTTGAACCTTAAACCTATCTCTCGACATTCACTGACTGCTGGAGTAAATTTGCTTCTCTTCTGCCTGGTGTATAGTAAATAACCATTTTCCACAAACACTTTACTATTTCCAACATTTAATAGTTTGCCCTTCTGCTACAGTTTTGTCATGATCAACTCTTTCTGCTGGTAGAATTGCATCTTTACTAGTGCAGGTCTCGGCTGCTTTCTCATGGCCAGGTTTCGAGCATTCACATGATGCTCCCTTTCAATTAAAAAATCCTGCTGTGGAATGCCAGTCAAGTTACTTATTTGTGCATTCATAAAATTTATAAAGTCTCTGCTTTCCAGTTTCTCTGGTACAGCAAAAAATCTCATGTTTTCTCTGTGTGCTCTGTCCTCTAACTCTACCATTTTTTGAAATATCTCATCTTGAGCAGTCCCATACACAGACAGCCTTTTTGTTTCATTTTTACCTCTGATTTTTGCAGTTTTATCATCTCATCTGAATAGTTGTTACAGCTTCTTCCATTTTATAGGCTTATTTGAGCTGATAATACTCTTTCAGTGTTTCATTTATTTTAATCAACTCTGAGCACATTTGACTTATTGTTTACTCTAAATTACTGGAAGCCATCTATCATACTAAAGCTGGTGCTTGAACTGCTTTTTGCTGAACAGCTTTAGGATTCTTCCCAGTCAATATTTTCTCTTCACCTTTTCTATCCGATTTTCTTTCAGGGTCTCTTAGTTTCTTCTCTGCTGGCTTCCAGGCAATGCATGTACTAACCAGTAAATGAATTTTACTAAAAACAGGCAGAATTACTGGCCCTTATCTATAACTTTCTTTTTTTTTTTTTTTTTACACAGGGAGAGTTGAAATTAAGTTGTTGATCAATGCACAACCATCTTGGAAATGGCAGCCAATATCATTAAACTTAGGAAGGTCTTACCACCTTCTGGGCAATTCATATCCCATAAACCACCTCAAAAGAATCATTTCCCTAGTTACAACAATTTGCTCCCACAACATTTCTACCAAAGTACTCTGTAGGATTTTATTTTAATCTACTAAGTCATCACATTTTTAAAAAAAAAAAAACATCATACCTCCAGCGTTTCCCATTTACCTGAGAAAAATTTTTCAAATGTCTGCTTGGGATATAAAAATACATATGTAAACATTTCCAAACAAAACTCCCAAACCTTCTGGGCTTTGTTGCATGCTTGGGAGTCACAGAGATAGCCACCACCCATTATTCTTTGTACATGGCCTTTCCAATCTCTTTCTCCAGTCTTCTCTAACCTCCTCATATTGATTGTTATAGTTATAGTCATCATGCCATATTTATATGCCCTTTTAAATTATCCATTTGTAGTAGCGACATCTGTTTTAGGGCGGCCGCGGAGGTGCAGTGGTTAGCGTTGCCACCTTACAGCAAGAGGTTCTCCGGTCCAATCCTTGGCTGGGGTGACTTCTGTGTGGAGTCTGCATGTCCTTCCTGTGGTCGCGTGGGTTTCCTCTGGCTGCTCCGGTTTCCTCCCACACCTCAAAGACATGCTGTACACACACCTCAAAGACATGCTGTAGGTGGTTTGAACACTCTAAATTGGCCCTAAGCATGTGTGTGCCTTCTGTGGAAGGTTGGGCACCGGGCTCGCAACTCAACACCGTAAAACTCCACTGCCAATCATGAGCGGACAGGTGATCTGCTGTGGCGACCCCTAACTGGGGAATGCCGAAAGAAGAAGAAGTAGTGACTTCTGTTTTAGACTCAATTAAAAACTATGTCAGAGATGTTGTTTCACATAACACGCCACTATTTCTTTTTCATTGCTTAAACTCTATCAGTCTTTGATAGGGAAGGCAGTCTCTAATGTGCAGTACAAAAGTTCTGCTTGGTCACATCCCATTTTTTACCTTTCCTTCTCTAGCTATTTGCTCCAAATACCTGGGTCTCATTGCCAATTATCACCAATAAATTCCATTTCCACATTGGCTTATTTGTTATAATACTTTTTTATACTTCAACAGTACAATATTCTTCATGGTTTTTGTCATGCTCTTTAAGGACCTGCATCCAAAATCTTACTCTCATCACTTTTCACCCCCCCCCCATTCCCCCATTTCTTTATTATCCGTTTCTACTATGATTTCTAGCATCCTACTTGTGTTACATATATAAGCCTTAAATGCATAGTTCAAAAGTATCCTTTCAAATCAGGTAATCCTAAACCACTTTGTTCTTATACTTATTCCATTTAACTATTTCCTCTTCCCTTCCAAATAAATTATTTCAGCTCTTTATTAATTATGGTCCATGGCATCTTCTCTGGTTGATAAAAAACAAACCTAACCTATATATATACAGATGTATGTATGTGTGTGTGTGTGTGTGTGTGTGTGTATATACACACATTTGTTTATGTATATGTGTGTGTGTGTGTGTGTATATATATATATATATATATATATATATATATATATATATATATGGGTCTCCTTTAGATTACCGAACCGACACTTCACCGACACGCAGAAGAGCGAGACGAAACGACCGACAGGTAAGTTGACCGAAACGGTGATTTGCCGACAGCTGAAAGACCGACAAGGGTAACGTGTGAGCGCGACTCGGTAAGTGTGCGATAGTGATGGATTTAGGAGCGGTCAAGTAAGTGTGCGATATTGTGGGATTTTGGGTTAGGGTGTGGGAAAGGTGAGTGTGCGGCAGTGTCGGAGTTAGGGTTCGGGTAAGGTAAGTGTGTGATAGTGACGGACTGTAGTTTAGGGACGGGTTAAGTGAGTTAGGTTTAGAGTGCGGGTAGGGTGAGTGTGCGATAGTGGCCAGGCTTTATGTTTTAGGGTGGGTTAAGTGAGTTAGGGTTAGGGGGCAGGTAGGTTAAGTGTGCGATAGTGACAGTCTTTAGGTGTAGGGGTGGGTTAAGTGAGTTAGGGTTAGGGTGCGGGTAGGGTAACTGTGCGGTAGTGTCAGACCTTAGGGTTAGGGTTTGTGTTAAGGTTAGTGGATATGTCATTGTGTGTCGTGTAGTTTACGTTGTTTGTGTCGGTGTAATGGTGTTCGGTTTTGTGAGTTGTCGGTGTTGTGTGTTTTCGGTTATTTGGGGTCGGTGTTTTGTGTGTCAGTGAATTGTCAGTTCGGTAATGTAAAGTAGACCCATATATATATATATATATATATATATATATATATATACACACACACATACAATGTGTAAAAAAAAATCTACTGCCAATCATTAGCGGACCGGAGTTCCGCTGTGGCGACCCCTAACTGGGAAAAGCCGAAAGACACAATATAAAATAAAACAGACTAGAAATATTTTCACTGCTTGTATCTTACTATCCATAGCTATAATAAAGAGCTTCCAGCTTCTCAATTTTTGTATTACGTTTTGTTTAGATTCTTCCAGTATATCTTTAGCTACCATAATACAATCATTTCTAATCCATACACCTACATACTTTACCTTATAATGTCACCTTAAGGTATGGATACTGCTAAACCAACTCACATGTAGGTACACAATTTACTGCCATAGCCTTTGTTTTATCTTCATTTATTTTATATCCTGAAAATACTTGAAACTACCTCAGAATATTCCACAACACCAAAATGTCCTTTTCATGGTTTATCTAGTACAAAATAGTAATAAAGACAAAGAAAACATTATCTGCAGACTAAGAAATTTTACAGTTAACCGCTTAAAAACTACAGTCATGACTCTACATCCAGGCAATGCTTAGTGGCATCAAATAATCTCAATGTGCTATACTAAAATAACTTGCATTTTGAATTAATCCATGTGCACAATCAAATGGCACATAAAGTCCTTTGCATTTTATTAAAGTCATTGTGAAATGGGGTGAGACAAAATGTGTAGTCCTGCTCCACTGCACAATGACAGTTTTTCCATCACCAGTCTCCGATGCAAAGTCATAGAAAGGACAGGGGACAAAGTGGTCTGCTGCTCCAGGTGCAAGCTGTTAAAGGTGAACTCAGAAATGTTAAAGAGCTGCTGACTGTTCCCTTTAACAGGCTACTTTAATAACAGGCACCAGTGTCTTACACTACTTGCAGCAAGCAGCTATCATGTGACCCATAATAGCTGTTCACTACAGTTCAGTCAGGTTACTTGAGTTGCTTGCCACATTTTAGCTAGGAGTAGAGAACAATGACAGGCAATATCGCATTTTATATTTATATACATATGCATAATACTTGCTTGCCCATTTTGCTCCTCAGTCCGAGTTTTTATGTTCAACTCACAACTTGACAGGAGGACTCAAGGATTATTTTTGTTCCTCAACCTCTGGCTGGCACTGTTCGGGGTACCAAACAATCTAGCTACAGCTCTACTCTCATATAAACCCATTCCCAGTCATATGGAACTATGAACGGTACACTTCACTTGTATACACAGGTCCCAGTAATGTTAATGCAGATGTTAAATTACATATAGATGGATGGTTTACAATTTGTTGACACACCAATCCCTCCACTACTAGTATGTGGTTCAGTAGACAGACCCCAGTAACATATTAGCAGTATCCCACTTGAAAACCCTCCCAAACTCTCCCTAGTAAGGCAGGAAAATATGTACCAACAATGCAGCCCAGCCCCTACATTGTACACAAACCAGCTAACTCACACAACCTTGTCTTATCCCTGCACTGTCATGCTGGTAAGATTCCAACAGTGGAAGTTCACACCATAACCGATCCCCTCATTACCACATTACAGTAATCAACCCTGATCCACAATTACACCTAATGACGGAGTTATTTTTACAAATCATGGTCAGGCAGGATAGCTGACCACAATGCTGCAAGCAACTCATTAAGGGACATAGTCTGCTTTAGCAGTAGCTACACACAACTGTTTCCCTCCAGTACAGCTCTTTTGAGTGTGTACCTTTAACTCCCAGTGGGTGTGGCTTGAGCCTTTAAAAATGAAGTTATCACCTTGCAGTTCTAACAGATATTCATTGACAGAGGTCAGATATCAGTACAATTGTGTTTGCCATTACGTATGTGTCAGGATAAAATATTTTGATACCTTGTATGTAGCATGGTTTTGGAATTATTAATGCAAATATAAACAAGCAATATTTGACACCTAGAGGAGCAGTAGGACGTAACTACAGAAATGCCTGGAGGCATCACTCGGCTGTAATGCCTAAACTGATTGTCTAACATCTGTGTTTTGTGTATCACTGTCATTCTTCACAGTGCTACTTGCCAGCCTAAGCACAGAAGAGCCTGGTATGTATTCATGTGCCAGGTGCACCTATGCACCGTTCATACAAATGGGATAGCATTAAAATGCCACAAGGGACTATTACAATTTATGTCGACAAATAGGAGTAGTACCTAAGCATGCTGCACTGTGTGCATCATGCTTAGGTACTACTCCTATTACAATTTATGTCGACGAATAGGAGTAGTACCTAAGCGTGCTGCACACAGTGCATTTACACATCTGTACATTATATGTATAAATACCAGACTTACTCAACACTGCAGTTACGTCAGCACACACAGGGATGTGCACACATGTAGGATGTCAAAGGCATCTGGGCTTCATGGTTTAAGTGAAAGTCACAACATGGGTAGCATTTCTTTTATACAGAGTTACTTAGAAAAGTAAGACTTTTATTTTTAAGATAACGCCAGGGCACTATATACCAATCAACACAGGGTGATGCAAAATTACCCCTTCTCAGTAAAATTTGCACACTCAGGCTTGGTCCTCAGGGGTAAACCATGCTAGCCATGGGTAAATCCTGCATCATCTACAGTCAAGCAATGTTAGGAATACCTGAAGATATACAAGATGCAAAAAGTGACTAAAACTGTACTAGGGAGTATTGATTCATCAGGCTTAAAAGCAGGCAATCCACAATAAACTTCCGCACGCACTTTTCTGAATGAGTGCTTTGATTACCATTAAACCATGTGTTTGTAATTACACATTCCTCTAACTACACATATGAATGTGTTCAAGATGCAGGAAAGCCACAAGTTCAGGCATTTTTTTATTAAGACTTCTGCCATTAAATAGAGGCACAATAATGTGCTCCATATTAGAATTTATTAAGATGGAATGCCCATCAGTTGGAGTCTACTTGAAAAAGGCACTACTGCGGCAGAAAGTCTTTAGCCAGAATGTGAAACCCTAGTAAGAAAGGTGAAGATCATCCCTGGCAAACCAGGAAGGTTTGTCAGCCAATCTCATCCCCAGCTGAAAGTATTGGATCCCCCTAGAATGATACCAGCTACACAGCCAATTATTAAAGCCAATTATTTTGTCTTTGAATCTCGGCATCATTCTAGGCGATGGCAAAATATCACTCAAGACCAGTGCTTTTCTTGCCTCACAGACATGCACAGCAAGCTGAATAATATCCTTCTGCATATCCCTCTGGGTAAAGCACCGAAGATCATTTACCTCCACCAAGACAACTATCAAAGCATAATGAAGGGATCTAAGAGCCCTTACTAGTTGTTACCCTATTCTTATCCACTCTAGTGAGGATGGTGTCTGTATGTTTGACAATAAAGTCACCTACTACTAACACATCACCATGGTTTGATGCAATCTCAATGGGACATATGGGATTGGAGTCTTCAGCCTGGGGACTCTTAGATGTATGTGTACTGGCTGTGTGTGTGAAAAGTGAGGCTGGTTGCGTTTCTGCATGAGCAAATGTCTGAGGTTTCTTAGTCTTTAGCCTGGGTGAGCCAGTGTTCTCTTAACAACTTCAGTATAAATTGGTTTAGTGGAAGTACTCTGTGCCGTGCATATATGTGTCGTGTGTTTATTAAATGTGTTCTGAGGTAAGAAGGTAGTCTCCACGTTAAGTATACACTTACACATGACAGCTATCTTAAATCCCCATTAAACCCAATATATTTCTACTGCGGGGGAGGGGGGGACTTCAGCTATCTTTCAATAAATTGTGTGACTACACTGCCAGTTGTAGTTATGCCCAAAGCTTCCTTGACATTATAAAAACTACCTGTCTTTTACAAATAGTTAACCATGGATAACCCTGATCCTAATCTAATTCTCACAAGTATGACCACATCTTGCACATTTCCATAAGTATAATCCTGCCTTGTTAGATAAAATCACAAATTAGTGACTTTTCCTTTAAAACTGTTGGTACTTCCACTGTAAATACCCTTAAGTTTCAGAAATTCTCAAAAGTAATTTTTTTCAGTTACCCGATGGCCTAAGTAAATTCCACTGTAACCCTCCTCCTGTGGATCCCATTGCTAGAGCTGCTCCCTATGCCTCTGACTCCTACTCCATCTTAAATAGTTGTACTGATAAAGTAGTCCTGATCCACACTAAATATAATGAGACATTTAAAACAAACCCTTATGATGATGTTTGCAGATGACATTGTGATCTGTAGTGAGAGTAGGGAACAGGTGAAGGAGACCCTGGAGAGGTGGAGATATGCTCTAGAGAGAAGAGAAATGAAGGTCACCAGGACCAAGACAGAATATATATGTGTGAATGAGAGGGAGGATAGAGGAATGGTGAGGATGCAGGGAGTAGAGGTGGCGAAGGTGGATGAGTTTAAATACTTGGGATCAACAGTTCAGAGGAATGGTGAGTGTGGAAGAGTGGTGAAGAAGAGAGTACAGGCAGGATGGAGTGGGTGGAGAAGAGTTTCAGGAATGATTTGTGACAGAAGAGTACAAGTAAGAGTGAAAGGGAAGGTTTACAAGAGGGTAGTGAGACCAGCTATGTTATAAGGGTTGGAGACGGTGGCATTGACAAAAAGGCAGGAGTTAAGAGCTGGACATGGCAGAGTTAAAGATGTTAAGATTTGCACTGGGTGTGACGAGGGTGGACAGGATTAGGAATAAATATATTAGAGGGTCAGCCCAGGTTGGAAGGTTTGGAGACAAAGCCAGAGAGGCAGGATTACGTTGGTTTGGACATGTGCTGAGGAGGGATGCAGAGTATATTGGGAAAAAGATGCTAAGGATGAAGCTGCCAGGTAACAGGAAAACAGGAAGGCCTAAGATAAGGTTTATGAATGTGGTGAGAGAGGACATGCAGGTGGTTGGTGTGACAGAGCAAGACGCAGAGGACAGGAAGAAATGGAAACAGATTATCCGCTGTGGCGACCCCTAACGGGAGCAACCGAAAGAAGAAGAAGATGATAGAATTCCCCTATAAATAAGTTATGTAACAAGACTAAGAAATTCCAAGAGGTTCCATAATACCTATCTTAAGACTACAAGTCAGGAAACTATTGAAGACCTTAGGGGAACTAATAAGGAGCTCAAAGCTAAGTATGAAGTTTAGAATAGCCATTAAAAACAAAAAATAACTAAAAATATTTAACTATGTCAGAAAGTTAAGATCTACCACCCAACAATGTTCAGAGGTAGTCTGCAATAATACTGCACTCTATGACCCAAAGGAAATAGCAAATATCCTAGCTGACAAAGTTAGTGCAGATTTTACTCTGCCCACAATTATAGCTACTCCACTGGTTCCACAATCCCAGCAATCCTTTTAATTCTTATGGAACAAGTTGTCTCAGCCCTCTCAAAACTTAAGAACACCTCATCCCTGGGCACTGATAATATACCAGGTTGCCGGACTATCAGTGCCAAATACAGCTTATCTGAATCCCTACATAACCATTTTAATCAAACGTTACAGTCTTGAAGCACAGAACCAACCACTGTGATGTCATTACATAGGGATGGCCCAGACACGGCCCCTGGTAACTACAGACCTATTATTCTCATTATCCTCATATGTAACGTTATGACGTATATTATCTCAGACATCAGTAAAATGGATATTGGAGATCTCTTAACCCTGGCCCTCATCACTTTGGCCCTTGTCAAAGGAAGGTCCTGCCTCTTTAACCCCATTAATTTCTTTGAAAAAGTAAGAGAAGCAGTATACAGAAGTTATGCAGTGCATACAGCATATATGGACCTGGCAAAGGTGTTTGACACCATTCCCATACAGGCATTATTGACAGACTTTTAAATCTTAATATAAATCCTTATTTTGTGTGGTGGACGGCTAACCGGCTGCCTGATAGAATCCATGTGGTTAGAGATTCAGGTGTCACTTCTGAAAACAAAAAAGTTGCCACCGGTTACTGCAGGGTTCAGTGTTAGGCCCTCTCCTATTTGGCATCTATTTCTCACAGCTTCAGACCAACACCATGACCTAAGATTATCTAAGTTTGCAACCAACTGTAAACTGGGTGTTATTCAATCATTCACTAACTCACAATCGGGTAAGACCATGTTAACAACTGGTGCAAGGTTAATGGTCTCAAATTAAATGTGAAAAAAAATGTAGCATTATTCATTGTGGTAAAAAAAACATTTTCACATCCCATATAGATGGCACACCACTCCAATCAGGCACTATTGTAAGGATTTGGACATCATGTCTCCACAGTAGTTCGGAAAATATATCTGGCCCATCTAATTTCCAAAGGCATCTCCATTAGATCCAAAAAAGTTTTAATTCCTCTTTACTTGGGTCTTATCAGACCCAATATTGCATATAATACACTTTTTGACATGTGTCAGTCTAAACAGATCACAAAACTTGAGAGACCTAAGGGATTTATAACTAAAAGGATCAGTGGCCTCAAAAATCATGGTTATCAGGACAGATTAGCAGCCTTTTCTCTGTATTCAATCTTTTGACTCCTTTATAGGGATCTTTGTTTGGCCTTTAGAACCATGAAAGATCTGACCTTCTTTAATCTCCTATTCCTTTACTGAACAAATGGGGTCTCAAATACCCTGTTAAGGGAATTAAACTTTCATCAACAGATAAATAAGAAATGTTAGCATGACATATTCATATCTCAACATAACCCTAACCTCTAGAAAAAACTTCTACTGCATATCAAGAAGAGTAACATCCTTGCCACCTTCAAGGCAAACCCAGACAACTGGATTGGTAGCCTCAAATTCTCCCTAGGTCTATCCTGTCTTGCCCTCCCTGAGGCTGGAAGGAACTTTTGAAGTTTTGAATATGGGTTTTTGGCTAGGCTTGTAATGGTCTGCAGACTGATAGGTTCATAGGCCAGTACTAGGCAAAGTGCAAATTAGTAGAAAAAAAATAAAAAACACTGCTACCTGTTAAATAACAGAGCCATTTCATTATAAAGCGAATGAGTCTCTTATGAGTTATACTAGCACTAACCTGGGCACTGCGCAGCCCCTGGGCCACATTCATCCCTTTGGCTGTCCCTGACTGGCCGGACAAAACACTTGCTAATTGCAAGAACTTAGTGTTTTTTTCCAGACTATCCAGAAATCAAACCAATTCTCCGGTAGTATGGAAAACACTGTGTAAAGTCCAGTATTCTGTTTCAAAAAAGAAACAGACTATCAGAGTTTGTTAAACCAGCAGATTTACTATTTTTTTTTTTTTTTTTTTTACAGAAAAGCATAGTAAATCTGCAGAATGAAGACATCAGGAAGTTCCTGCCGGATCCAGCAGTAGGTGACATAGGCAGTCATGTGGCCAGGAAAGGGCGCAATCTGGCCAGGAGACTTAAACATTTATTTTAATAATATATTAAAAAAAAACTTCTTATACCACAGTGGCAGTGCCTTCTCCTTTAAGGAGAACCATGTGTGCGCCGCACACATGCCACCGCAGAAGTAAACACATTCTACACTTGTGTGCGGAATTTGGCAGTGAGTGTGTGTGTGTGTGTGTGTGTGTGTGTGTGTGTGTGTGTGTGTGTGTGTGTGTGCATGTAATTTAAACTAGTCGTTCCGTTTCTATACGACAGCAGAAGCGTGTGTATGTGTTTGTATGTGTATTTAATTTAAACTAGCTATTCTGTTTGTATAAGGGACAAAGTATGTTGTGTGTTGCTGTATGAGAAAGAAGTTTTTGTGTGTGTGTGTGTGTGTGTGTGTGTGTGTGTGTGTGTGTGTGTGTGTCTAAAATTTTAAATAGCCATTCTTTGCCATTTAAGAGAGAAAGTGTGTGTTGCTGTGTGACAGTAGACAGACAGTAGGTGTGTGTGTGCGTATGTGTGTGTTTTTAACATACCTTTGAACTGCCCAGATTTAGCTTCATAGCTTTGGTCTGTTTCTCATAAAATGTGTAATTGTCTGGCAATTCAAGGAGGATTGAAGTCTCTAAATAATGAAATATGAGTTTCAGACTTTATATCCTTCAGAAAATGCATGCTAACACAAATCTGGTCATTCTAGCAACTTTCAAGTTAAAAAGAGCAATATTTAAAATCTATTTTTGCCTCATATTTTTGGCCTACTCCTCATACAAATTCTGGTTTTCTGGCAAATCATTGAAGATTGAACTAATTATCTGGCAAATCAATGAAGTCTGAAATAATTAAATGCCATACATTTTAGTTTCAGGCTTCATTTCCTTCAGAAAATGCATGCTAAGACAAAACCTGTTACTCTAGCAACTTTCTAAGTCTATAAGAGCAATATTTGAAATCTATCCCTGTTTTGGGGCCTTTGATCCCTCACTATTTTAGGCTTTGTCCAGATTTCTTGTGCTACAAGGTTGAGAGGTATGGTATATAAGGCCCAAGCTGGGGGGTGGGGGGCAGGTTAGTCAATTATTTTGATCAGGCTTCACTCTGTAATTTGGTTAAGGAGACATGAGCCTGTATCCTCTACAACAGCTGCCAGATTGCTGAAGGAATTGCGAGTTTCAATGGACACAAGAGCCTGAATCCTCTAGTCTACACCAACTACCAGAAGGCTGACAGAACTGTGCGTTTGAGTTTCAGTACATTTTCAGGGAATTATGAGTTTCAGTGCGTTTTCATTAAATTGTATGTTTCAAGGGAAGAGAAGTTTACTGTAGCTCATGCTAATCTGTTTTCAGTGTGCAACTGTTATTTAGCAAATGGAAATCATGGTTTGTGCTGTAGAATTTGAAAGCAGTTTTAATACCATAATTACCTTTGGTGCAGAAAGCGGTGGATTCTACTCACACACCATGTAGAATAGATGGAGTTCTGGTATTGAAGTGTCCTTTCGATTGCTGAATAGTTTGTGCATTTTAAGGAGGGGATCGGGGTTCTGCACTCCTGCTTTGTATGAAATGCCTAGTAACTACAAACTTCTCTGTCAGCCATTTCCTATTGCAATATTACCAGCTTATCAGTTTTTTTAGTTACATAAGTAACTCTTCAAGGGCAGCAGGCACTGAATTTGTAGATGAAACCCTGAAATGTAAAGTTGTTTGCCAGTAGCAACCTCTTCATTAGTTGCGTACCACTTTAAAGTGAAATTATTTGGATGAATTTTACTTCTACAGAGATTGTGCTTATTAACTGATATTGGTGGATTGTAATAACAGATGTCTGAGTGGCCTTTTATGGTTGAAATTTTCTGAAATGGGTAATTTTGTCATTACTGGTTCATACATTTTTGTTTCATTGCTTCCTGGAAGAATGTTCAAAACCACAAATTTAAAATACATTCTAACAAGTGGTGCTGGAATATAATTTAATACAACAGGAAGGTGAATCAATGAACACATACACAGAGTTCAGCCTATTGGTCCGACCCTCCAAAACAGTCCCAGTTTCTCATTTGGCCCCTTGGGAAAATTAACTGCCCATCCCTGTACTAGCAGAAGATACATACTCAAAAGGAACCACAACCAAAAGACATAATATATACTACGACAAGCAGGCGGGGGGTGGGGGTCAAAAAGTTCAATCCACAACACCATAAAAAGAAATGAAACAAAACTTACTCCTGCAGGAGCTGTACGCCCCCCCCCCTAATAAATGACATTTCAGATGTCTCAGTATCTAAGAGTAAGGGATGGCTGTGTGTGTGTGTGTGTGTGTGTGTGTGTGTGTGTGTGTGTGTGTGTGTGTGTGTGTGCGTGTGTGTGTATATATACATATACATATATATATATATATGTGTGTGTGTGTGTGTGTGTGTGTGTGTGTGTGTGTGTGTGTGTGTGTGTGTGTGTGTGTGTATACATACACACACACACACACACACACACACACACACACACACACACACACACACACAAAAATTAACAGTTTTATCTCTAAAGTGGTGTATCCTCTTGGTATATTTTGCTTATAGAGGTGTAAGGGACATAGCTCCACACATTCTAGGAAAAATGTTTACAACATGTTTTTTCCATTTACTTTGTCCATACTTAATATCTTTATTTTTGAATAAGTGAATCTTGCACATATGTATATTAGTCTTTATGGTACTCTGGATTTCCATTTCACTATGCAGGGCCCAGTCTTATAATACTAAGGTTATTCTGAAACCTTTACATCAAAGTTGCAGCAAATTATCACTGGTAAACAGTAACAAAACTGCAAACTTCACCCTCTGAAACATTATGTAAGCCTGCATGCTTAACATTTTACTCTGTGGGTCCTGGAGGTGACAGAAGTCTTGCATCAGTCAGTGGCCACTCTTCTCGCAAAGACTGGGATAACGAATAGAGTGAAGGATAGTTCCTCTCAGTTCTCTTGTACTGAGTTTGAAGACAGGCCAACTATCAAATGACACCAGGGATTTGAAATAGATATTTTACTTACTATAGATTCGAAGTACTGAGAAAAGGTTACAAAGGGACAATTACTCTGGAATGGAAGAAGGCAAACTAAACTACAAGATAAATATTTTAAGGGGTAAAACTGGAGGCTATGGTGGGAGCCAAACTAGGCAAGCTTGTGTCACCAAAGTTTTATCAATAGCTTAATGGTGCAGGTACAGAGCATGACAGGTCTACGATGTAGGTGACCCAGGTTTGATTAGAGTCCCATATGCCAATAAGCCAAATGGGGGTGAGACCAAATTGTCACAGGCCAGCTCTCCTCTCTCAGGAGAGGGGATTAGGGTTCCTGACCCACTTCTGTCATCCACTCAACAAATGTACAAAGAATCAAGTGTGTGTGTGTGTGTGTGTGTGTGTGTGTGTGTGTGTGTGTGTGTGTGTGTGTGTGTGTGTGTGCATTAGTTTGCTACACTGAAAATGTTGCATTTTAAGAGATGGAACTGAAAACTGGACATAAGAAAATTTCCTCAACTGCAAGTATGACAGCCACTGGTCCCTGTAACGCAGTTCTCACCTCAGCAATCAAAGGGTTTACAAGATGAATTAACCAGGTGCAACAGCTGGGAGAGGAACATGACGCCTAACATCTGATAGGTGGGGAACCACAAACTCACAGCAATAATAATAATAATAATAATAATAATAATAATAATAATAATAATGACAGCAGCAGCCACAACAACAATTAAAGAAAAGTGTGATCTGTGGGTTATCTGTGGGTTTGGCAAACAATGACAACTGCCTACACTAGATCACTGAGAAGACTAATACCTTTGTTACTGTACGAATGGAGTTGTGAGGTGACTGTCATGCTGTGGTGTGAAACCATACAAAAACTAGATTACCATGGCTTATAGTAATCTTTCGGGTAAGAACAACATATTTTAGTTGTAAAACAATTTACAGAATACAAAATGTAAAAAGGTTTTCTGTAAAAAAAAATTTCAGGTTTGCACACTTACTAGCTGCCTATAATGCTCTAATACAAAAATATATACAATGGCTAAGGGTTATAATAAAAAGAATAATGTTATTCCTGCTTTTAAGGAGGTTTGTAAGCATTATCCAAAAGGGCAGGAAATATTGCAGGGTACCCACCAAAGTATTTATATTACTTTATTTATAACTTTGCATTTTGCACTATTAATTATGACTATACCATTCAGTTTACTATGCCCTGGTGACCATCAGCTTAGCTTAAGCCTACTTTGCACAGCAGCTATACAATTACCTTCTAAAAGGATAAAAGAAAGATCTTTGACAGGCCAGCTTGGATCAACAACTATATTGTTCTGTACTCTGAAATTAATTATATGTATTCAACAACAAAAATGTGATGACATGAAAATACTGGTGTTACTTGAAGGCAATGAGTGTTGAACCATGTGCTCAGGCAGACAGCTCTACATAGTCAAGTCTTCAAAAGACAGTAATGCTTGAGGGTCAAACTTATAAAGTGTTTAATTGCCAGTCACTGACCACTTTCCATGACTAAACAGTGGAAAACTCATGAGATTCTATTTCCTGAACAAGTCTGTGAATGATTACTAAGTGCAGAAAAAGCCAAATTAACATAGCTTCCTGTTTTTAAATTAAAGACAGCAATCTCTTCAGAAGCCTAAAAATAACATAGCTTTCTAGAAATAGATGCTTGTTTCGCAGCATCAGCTATTACAGTTTATCCTACGCTTACTCACATTCTCAGCGTTGTCTCCAAGACGACTTCATGTAAGTCATGTGACAGGAGTAATAAACATGCCAAAAAGGTAGGAAGCGGAATGTTATGCCCTCTGTATTAATGTAACCGTTATTATTTTTCTGCTCCAACCTGCATCTACCAAGGACTATGTAAATTAGAAGATTTTCCTTTTTCCTATGGTGTGTTTCTTTTGTCACTGGGTGTGTATGTGAAAAAAAAGTTGTTGTACAGTATGTGTTTCTTAACATAAACACTATAAATGAAGTAGCAACATAATGTGACAGCTTTTTTATTTCTGATTACTAATGTATTTATTTTGGCAAAACCTAAGACCCAGTAAACATACACATCCTGTTAATTTCTCTGTTTCTTTACATAATTATTTTTGGCAAAAAAGTATGACCTACTAAACATACATGTTTATTTTTAGGGCTTCCAGAAAAGTCCTAAAGTTTTTTCTAAAAGATACAAACAGTATATAAGTACAGGTGTCAAAAAAAAAAACACGATAAAAAAGTTTCGCTTTATACAACTCCCCTTCCACTATGGCTCACCTACATGTACTTCTTCAGCATGCCAGATGCCGAACAACAGTGTTCAAACCCCACATTCCTCTAATGATAAATTCCCCAGCATACAGCATCCGAAAAGGGACTGTAAAGCAGGATGTTGTTCTTCGCTTTGCTAAGGCATACCTCTCAATCTTGAGAAGCACAGACAATAAGGCTCACTACAAGCAGGAATGTGAGAAAAGAGTGGTATTTGACCCTGTGTCACAAGCTCTGCTGGAAGCAATGAATCCCCTATCCTATAGAGGAATGGGACAAACCAGAGTTTGCATGTACAGCTGATAATATGTAGGACTGCCACACAAAACTGATAAAAGATGCTGCTTTACATCTCAACTGTCCGTGACAAACAGGGTGTCCCTGAGTGTGACTCACTGTGTTGTAATGTTATCCCTACTCCTCTTAAAACTGCTAATCTGAGTAGAAAAGCTGGTGGACTACACTTAAAAATAATACTCCATGAAAAAATACACTAATAAACAAAAAGTTATCAGCTAATTAACCATTTTATTATTAATGGCAACAATAAGAGTTATACTACAGAAAATATAGGTTACCACACATTTGGTCAACCTCTAAAGTTAACATCACTAACATTTAAAAAAAATTATGCCTACTTATCCATACTTTCTTCCTGACTCTGGAGGCAAGGGTGTGAGAGCTAGCTATGTATGACAGCAAAAAGCAATGTTTGGGTAAGTGTAGTCGCACTTTAGCGTGCACTGTTCAGCAAATGCATGTGGGTGTAAAACCTGCTGCTCTATGTGTTACACGATTTACAATGCTGCATGAATCTACAGGAACGTTGTTGCCAATACTGGGCTTATGTTTGACCAGTACTTTTGGCTTACGTGACATGTCATGTGTAAAGTAGTTGAGTGGTATGTTGTAAAAAAATTGTAACTAAGGGAATAGAACCTTGGCCTATGACAACGTGCTTATTCACACTTATGAATCTTATTCACCTACACTAAATGACAGGCATTACATTAGTTCATGTTGTGGAGGATAACTAATAAGAACAACATGTAACTACTTCAGGGGCAGTAGGGATTCATTGAGACTGGAGTGTGCCAACAGCAGCTTCTCATACTACTCCTGGCATTCCTCTGATGGCTAAGTGCTATGTCACATTTTTTTCACTTTCCTATTTTCTAGTGTGAATTCCTCCTGTTACTTAACTTTTTTTTCTCTTACTCCCTAGCAACCTTCTCTTCCTCCCTCCTACTGCTTCCACATAGTACCTCCTCCTACCATTTGTGTGGTTCAGGTCACCGATTTATCATTCAGCAACTGAGCAATGTCGGCTAAAGACATTTGGCCATTCACAGCCAGTTGGCCTTCGCTGCTTGTATGGAAACCCTCCCCTGCAGCATCCTACCTTACACACTCACAAATTCCAGCTGTGGAAAATGTTAACTTCTGCAGGGTTTTTATACCACTAAGTTGTTCTTAACTTTCATTTGTTTATTTTTCCTTCAGCAACCAGGTAACAGGTGTCTGTACAAAACAATGGACTTTGGTACATAGCCAACTAATCTTCTAATAGTGTTCAGCCGGGTTAATTACACCATCTTAAGAGATAACTTTAAAATCAGGGCCTGCTGAAAAGAATGACTATGTGCTAGTTAGTGTACTTTCTTGTTGTTTTTGCCCAGCAACTAGCACTGAAGTTTAAGGCTATGTGGTGTTAATGAGCTGGTTTCTGCAATCAAGGATTTAATTCCCTCAGCCTCCACTATCTATCAGGTAACCCTGAGCAACTCACTTAACTACCCAGTACTCATGGGAAACTGGGCTAGGCTTCTCCTGGACCTCATGTGTAGTAACTACCTACAAACCTAGATACAAGTGACTACATTTTAAGAAGACTTTGGAGCTCTAAAAGTTTAAGTGACTACAAGCTTAATTTTCATTTTTGTGAAATACTGACCAGGCCCATTCAAATTTGAGATCTAATAAGATGTTAACAACTGTGAAACAGGTAATATTTACTGATGAGAAGTCTAAAAGTCATGTAAGAAAGTACATCAATTTCTACCAGCTCAGAACCTAATACACATTTATAAAACTGTGCAATATAAGCACTAAGCAATGTCAAATGTTAAATCAGCTCTGAAATAAAATGTGAATGTTATATTTCAAAAGTGCATTTTTTATCACACAACATATGTTATTGTGAATAATCATATCAAGTAAATTAGTAAAAACACAAACAGCATTACAGCCTGCAATGCACACTGAAAAATCTATGAAGGACTTTTTCCCCTTTTGAGAAAAATGAAACACAATGACCCTATTTCACTCTGTGATCTTAGATGGTTCAGTGATGCATTTAAATTTTTATAGAAAATGCTCTACAATAATACATCCACTAATCGCGGCTTTTTCTGCTCAAGATGCAAAAGTGAACATATCAATATGTCAGGCTTCTCTCTCTGTACCTGCTGTTGAGCCATTTATATTTGCTTAGAAAGTACGGCTCTTTGAATCTAGGGACAAAAGGATGGGTAGCTTTTTATGACAAAGTACAGAGGGTATTCTGATAGGACATTAGTTAGTGCAGGACATATGACATGAGACAAATGTTAGTTCTTACAGTCACACAGGTACTGCATACAGACTTCCAACGTCTCCAGCTGTAGTAGAAGTGAACAAAATCTTAGTGGGCTTCAGCCACACAGTGATAGATAAATGGAAGGCAATCCCAGTGAGAGACTTTAAGCCTACTGAATACAAGAGTAATTTCTGTTATGCATGCCACAGTGCTTTATGCTGCTAGCTCTGAACTTCAAGGCCCATGATTCTGTCCTTTCCTCCAGATACTTCCTTGAGTGCCATCTACATGGGATCTCTCGGTGCACTCTTATCTTCCTCCCACAATCCAACAGCATGCTGCTAATACTGACTGGCTATTCTAATAAAATTTCCCCGGTCATTTTGGAGCTTCCTCTGTCTGCATAGGTTCATAGGTTCATAGGTTTATACTAGGCTATCTGCCCTAAGGCATTTATAAGCCTAGCCCAGAGTTTTGTGGCTTACGCCACCCCTTATGTTAAAAAATACTGTGCCCATTAGTTTGTTGTGCCTCTGTCCAGCAGTGACACAGAGATGATTCCCGGGGTAAACCTACGATCTCCCATCCACCGGTCAAGATTTCTCTTGAACAGAGCCAGCGAGGTGCTCTGCCTCACATGGACCGGGATTTTATTCCACAACATAGGGAGTCTCTAGGTGACAAATCTATCCCTCCAGCATGTCCTATTTATATCCGTGCTAAGGTTTAAGTTGCTTGCTCTAGTGGATCTGGTAGATTTGGATTTTTGAGGTGGAGCATGTCCATTAATTCGGGTTGGACATGGCCTTGTATGTCAGGCACAGGTCACCTCTGAGCAGACGGTATGCGACTGAATAGAGCTGGAGTTTCTTCAGTCTGGCAGCATATGACAGATTTTGGAGTCCCTTTATCCTTTTGGTGAGGAACTTTTGGGGTCTCTCCAATTGCTGCAGGTGTCGGGTGAGATACATCCCGAATGGGGCATTATACTCGATCATTGGTCTGATAAGTGAAGAGTACAGGGGAACAATGACCTCACTTGATCTGGATGTGAATCCCTTCATGATCAGATGGGCAATGTAGAAGGTTTTTCTAACCACTTTAGCAATGTGAGTGTCAAAAGAAAGGCCACTGTCAACCTGGGTCCCCAGGTCCCTGATAACCTCTTCTGTGCTTAGTGGATTGCCACCTATATGGTAGCTTGGGGTTACCTTGTTTTTCCCGAAGGGTATGACTATACATTTTTTGGCATTTAACTTCAGGCCATGGCTCTGGCACCAGCTATCAGTTTCCGTGAGACCCCTCTGAAGGATATCTGTGTCCGATGTACTTTCCACTATGGCTCCCAGTTTGCAGTCATCTGCAAACTTTGTCAGCCATAGTCCTCCTATGTTTGCCTGTATTTCTGAGAAGTAGATGCCGAACAGGGGACCAAGGACTGAGCCCTGTGGGACACCACTTGTGACCGGCTTGGAGTCTGACATGGCGCCAGCTACTCTAACCCTGTGGGTTCTGTCCTTTAGCCAGTTTGCAACCCATCTTATGACATATGGGTTTACATTTAAGCTGGTAAGTTTCTCTATAATACCCGAGTGGGCTATTGTGTCGAAAGCTTTTGCTAGGTCAAGGTAGGCTGTATGGACTGCCTTTCCCTCATCAATGGCCTTGGTGACTGTTTCGAAGAAGTCGACCAAGTTCAAAAGGCATGATCTGCCCTTGACAAAGCCAAACTGGGTTGGGTCCAATGTCTGCAAGTCCCCTATGTCTTTGTTTATGAGTTCCATTATGATCCTCTCCATAGCTTTGCAGACCAGGCTTGTTAAGCTTATGGGGCGGTAATTACCAGGGTCCGTAGAGGCACCGCCTTTGTGGAGTGGGACCACAGTTGCCGTACGCCACTCCTTGGGTATCCTGTGGTAAGGCTAAGATTAAACAGCTGCCTTATGTGCGGGTTTAGTTCCTCATTGAGTTCGTGTAGCACACAGCCGGGGACACCATCCAGTCCCATTGATGCTGTGTTTTTAGCTTTAGAGAGAGCAGCTTTCACCTGTGCATTGGAGATGTCTGGGAGGCTGCACTCCGCTGGGATAGTTATCTCTCCTTTTGGGGGGGGGGGGTGAAGTTTGCACTGAACCTGTCTGCCAGTATGTTGGCAATGTCTGTGAGTTCAGTGATTTTTGTATCATTTTGGACTAATTCTGAGCATATCTGGGAGTTTCCACCCAGGTTTCTAACATAGCTGAAGAAGGCCTTATGATTGTCTTTTGAATCTATGGCAATTTTTCTCTCAAAGTTGGCCTTGGATGATTTTATGAGTGCTTGTATTTTTTTACTAATAATGATCAAAGGTGTCTTCTCTTTTATGGATTTTGCTCTATCATGTAACAGCTTTCTCCTCTTATTGTAAAGTTTGTTTATGGCTGGGGTCCACCAGACTGGACATTTGCCCTTGGTGGAAAGAGTCTTGGTTTTATTAGGGATTGCCTGATCCATGCAGTCCTGGAGGTGTTCATAGAAGGCATTTGTAAGGGCTTCCGCAGCTTGGGTTGTGGTTTCCACTGGCTCGGGGGCCTTGAAGGATACCACACCAGTCTTGAGTAGTGTGAAGTTTGCTTTAGAGAAGTTCTTCACTGTGGTCTTTTTTGTTTGGGGTGGGGGAGGGATGTGGCTATCCAGTGAGATTAGTTTATGATCTGATCTCACCAATGAGGGATATACTTCCGGTGTGGAGCATTTTGTCCCCATGTTTGTGATGATGAGATCTAGTATATTTTCTCCTCTTGTGGGAACAGTGACTAGTTGTTCCATGGCATTTGAATTTATGAACTCCAGGAACCTTTGGGCTAGAAAGTTTGGGCTTGAGTAATGTTCCCAGTCTATATTCGGGTAGTTGAAGTCACCCAATATAATGGTGTTTGGAGATACATTTATACCTTCCTTCCTTGTAAATGACCCTTTGGCTGAGTAGAACTAACCTGGCTAAAATTAAGTTAGTTAATAAACACACATATACAAATGATCACGTATAAGAACTCTGAACATCCCAGTACCTCCCCAAGCCATACAGAGATGCAACATATAATCAAGTCTCTTCAGAGAATGAGAGAGTAATTATAGAAAATCATCATCTGACAAGAGTAAAAGTACACTTACTGAAGTAATGGTCTAGAGCACTGTCCTATTTTTATTGTTAAATTATTCATAGCACATTATACTCTATGGTTGTGTCCTAATACCATTTCATGGCCGATGATGACCAATATCAATGGTTCATAGGTTCAGAGGATGATACTAGGCTATTGGCCCAGAGGCCCTTATAAGCCTAGCCAAGAATGTCACACATCTTCCCACAAAGTCAGCACCTGTTTTCCCTCTCTAGCAGGGACACAGGTGGGATCCCAGGGGTATATTTTCTGTTTCCCATTCAGTTGTCCAGGGAAACAGTTCTTCAACTCTAGTCTTTAATGCATTCTTTATTAATATGGTAGATGTGTTTATATTTTCAGGCTTAATTCAGCCATGAACCAGACATAAGGCCATCACCAGTATATATACTGCAAATCATCAATGAGACAAATCTAAGCAACTGTTCAGTACATTAACAAAAGATTACACAAACAATGAAGGAAAAACTAAACTACATATAAAAATTAAGTAACAACTATAACGAAATATTACATGTAAGACTATACAGAGAATATTTTATGATGCACTAAAGAACAACAACAATAAAATGCAAGATGCATAACGGAAATAAGACAAAGCAATACAATAGGGCAGAGCAGAGTAGAGCACAGTAGTGCTGCACACCATCTAGTATAAAACCTTACACTAAAATTGTATAACATACAACGATGGGTTATGGATAAAAAATATATACCGATGACTGCAAACTAAGTAACTTACTACTTCAGTAAAACATGCTGAAATTTTCCAAGATAATCTACAAACATATACAGCTTCTGTAGTAGTAATAACCCAGCATTTAACATATTGCTTGCTATACCAGCATACTCTGCAAAAAAATCGGAGTTATTGTGTAATCTGGAAGAGTACAATCAGCAAAGGAGAGTTCTCTCTACTCCTAAGACAGATATGATAGGCCACAACTTCTTTGCTACAGTAAAGCTTTACATGCTGCATCTACAGATGACATAGTAAGTTACAACTGTAGCTTAGTATGACATTTATAAGTTCTGGAAAAAAAAAAGTTTACATTAAAAATTAAAAAAATGGCATTAAATGGCCTTGCCACCCATGCTGTTCCTGTGCGTCTCTTGCATCCACAGTCAGCAGCATCCCATATTTAACCAGTGACCAAAAACTCCTGTCTGGCTAAAAACCTAGCAAATCTGCTGGGCACTGTCTATACTCATACAAGGTTGCTAAGGCCTGGAACTTCTGTGCTGTATCCATCAGGTCTATACCCACCCTCCCATCTTTCAAAACCACTCTGAAAGACTTGCTAGCTAAAAGCTGGCTCTGTTCTTGCTCAAAACCAGGATAAACTGTGTCCCTAAACGTGAACAAGTACCTTTCCGTTCCTCATACCTCCTTACTTTCCTTTCTTCACTTACTTTCTTACTGCTATCTAATTCTCTTCTCTGACTCTTTCTCTAAATATACCATAAGCCTGTTTTCCCTCACTTCATAGTGCAATTCCTACTTGTATTAGACTATTTACCTTTAATTTCTCTACAAACTTTCTAAAAGGTCTTTAAATATTAAATGATTGTCCATATATCTTGTATCGATTCTTAACCAATGTTTTTATATTATGTCTAATTTGTTATAATTATCTAAACTACAGATGATGTTTTACTTCTGAAGATTGTAAAATTATTGCTCTTAAAATGTTTTGTAATAATTTGGAGATTTTCTCCCTGGGCTTCTGCTGAAAATGGTCTTCTTCCCAGACGGAATTTCCCAGTAAACAAATGTCAATAAATAAACAAACATTGTCCCTTACTTAAATTATGTGTAACAATTTATTACATTTGTGGAATTATAGTTCATATTTCTGAACACAAAACCATTTTTTCTCCTTTGATTTGTCATACTCTTCATAACCACGGTATCTGATATGTCCTCCAGCCTACATTTAAATGTTTAAACTGAAATGTTGCACATGCCTGTAGTCAATTGCCTCTCTGCTTTCTAACCCTTTATGCAAATCCTGCTGTGCAGGTACAGCATAGCTACATTTCCAACTGTCCCCAACAAGATCAACATGGATCACTGATCCATGGGATGCTTGTTCTCTATATTGAACAAGCACATCAACAGGGCTACTTCAAGTGTAGTTAAAATAGCTGGTCAACAATGGAGAAAGGAAAAAAAGAAAAACTTGCTGGAGATATCACTGTACTCAGTGCTGAGAGTAGCATTTCTGTACATAGTCTGGTTGTTGAACATATGTATGTAGAATGAAAAAAATAATTTAAGAGATATAGATTATCTGCTGTGAGGGGAAACAGAATGATGAACTGGATGAAAGTCTATGCATATAAATGTGTATGTGTGTGTGTTGTGTGTGACAGAGAAAAAGATATAGAGGTTTGCTGCATGACAAATCTCTGTGTGTAATGTCTCCAATTCTGCCTTACACTTTTACTCTCATCATAAAAATTGTGGCTTTCTGGCAAATTATTTTGGATTGCAGTCATTAAATAATGGTAAATAGCTGAGTTTCGTGCATCATATCCTTCAGAAAATGCATGTTTTTTTTTTACTTTGTCTTGGATTATTGAGCTAAGAAAATGACAGCTGTGAGAAAGAGATGTCAGTGGACAAAAGTCTGGGTGTGTGCATTTAAGAGATGAGCAAGAAAAGGACAAAAACATTGGGTCTGAGGGTCGAGAACAAGACAGAGCTATAGACTGTGGGAGTACAACCTTTCTCCCAGATACAATTAGCTCTCAGCCACACCTTTTACCTGTTCATGATTTTCCCTCATATTTTTGTGTTCCTCATAAAACCTGAGGGTTTGAGGCAAATAACTGAGGGCTGCAGTCATTAAATACTTACAGATATTTGACTTTCAAACTTTATAAACTTTACTCTACTCATCATTATTTTAGCCTTGTTCCTAATTCTTACAGTAGAAGTTTAAGAGTATGTTTTTGAAAGCAGTGAGCTGGTATGTGTATTCATTCATTTGACTGCAATCAAACATCTGAGATGTACCAAGTCAGTAGAGTAAATGTAACTGGTGGCCATGTGTGTATTGAGGGGTTGAAAAAAGAAGTTATGTCTTACCATAATGTTCCATCTGTATTGTTGATCCTCGTTCAGTCATTACGTCTGGGTAGTCGGTTCTGACCTCAGAACGGAGCTGGCCATCTTCCAAGCTCGCACCAGCCACAAACTCTCGAGCTAAACTCTTACCCAGAATTCCCCTCTCCCTGTTACCTCAGATTGAGTTTGCAAGTCAAAAGAAGGTAGAGGCTGCCTCTGGTCAAATGACCTAATGGAACTGGATGATGTGATCCACTATAAGCCTCAGGAGGGGGAAGGAGGGAGGGTCGTAATGACTGAACAAGGATCAACAATACAGATGAAACGTTATGGTAAGACATAACTTCTTTATCTGATGTTGTTAATCCTCATTCATTCCTTACGTCTGGGACAGAGTCACCAGCTACCTTTATTCCTGGGAGGCTCTCATGGAAGGACATTCCTGAGCACCATTAAACCAAAAGATGCTCTTCCCCTGGAGGCCAAATCCAATTTTTTAATGGTTGATTAAGGTATGAGGTCTAGCCCAAGTTGCAGCTGCACAAATGTCATGTAAGGAAGCTCTAGCATGGAAGGCAGCAGAAGTTGCTACTGACCTTGTAGAATGAGCCCTTATGGCTGTAGTTAGAGGGATATTGTGCTCTTTGTAAATAAATGTTACACAGTCTTTTAACCATTTAGCCAATGTGACCTTAGAAACAGCACATCCTAATCTAGGTCCAGAATAGGCCAAGAATAACTGATCTGATTTGCGAGAGGCTTTAGTTCTGTCCTGGTAGAAACAAATTTGCCTGTGAATGTCTAGGGTATGTAGGCAATACTCTCCCCTGTTAGAATGATTGGGAAAGAAAACTGGCAATTCAATGGTTTGGTTAATCGACATTTCGGAGATTACTTTTGGCAGAAAGGAATGATTAGTTCTCAATGACACTCTATCTTTATGAAAGGTCAAGTAGGGCCGTTTGATGCACAGAGCTTGAAGTTCAGAAATACGTCTGGCAGAAGTAATGGCAACCAAGAACAAAGTTTTCCATGAAAGAAACTTGAGGTTACATGAAGAAGCTAGTTCAAAAGGTGACATTGTCAGAGCTTGCAGGACTAATGACAGCTCCCATGGCTGGGTAGGCTCTCTAAATGGGGGGTTCAAATGATTTACACCTTTTAGAAAGGTCTTGCATAATTTGTGTGACATAAGGGAAGACTCTTGGACACCATTGTGAAAATTAGATATTGCGGCCAAATGAACCCGAATGGTAGAAGCAGAAAGGCCAGATTGGAATAACCTTGACAGGTATTCCAGTACCATCAGCACCGGTGTTGAAAAGGGATCTATCTGCTTTTCCTTCAGCCAAATTGTAAACCTTTTCCACTTGCTGAGATATGTATTTCTGGTGGAAGACTTATGAGATGCAATAAGAATGTCACGTAATGGGGAAGAAAGATCATTCTGCCTGGCAATCACAGGGAGTGGAGAAGCCAAGCTGTGAGCTTCAGGCTGTTCAAGTTGGGGTGAATCAAGTTCTGCGGATGGGAGATCAAGTCCGGAGTTGGATCGAGAATTCATGGTTGATCTAGCAGGTGAGGCCATAGAAAGGGGAACCAAATTTGACGAGGCCAAAATGGCGCTATGAGGATTACTTTGCTCTTCAATCAGCGGGCTTTCTTCAGGAACTGGGGAAGAGGGGGAAAAACATAAAGTAGACCGGAGGGCCAATTGTGAACTAGAGCATCCCTGGGTGACTGTCCCTGAGGGGCAATCAGGGTGAAGTAATTGCTGCATTTGTAATTGATCGGAGATGCAAAGAGGTAGCAGCAAGGGAGACCCCTGTGGTTGAAAATCTCCGCCGCTACTAAAGGATTCAGGGACCACTTGTGAGGTTGTAGAATGCACCTGCCAAGTATGTCAGCTATCACGTTGGAACTCCAGGGAATGTGCGTTGCGATGAGAAAGCGGTTGGTAGCCATCGCCCATTGCCATATTCTCATGGCCTCCCAACAAAGTGGGTAAGATTTGGTTCTGCCTTGTTTGTTTGTTGATGTACCAGACTACCGCCATGTTGTCTGATTGTATTGCAATATTCCCTGACGGCAGTAGGGAACTGAATGCTTGCAACACTAGAAGCACCGACCCACAGCTCTAGGACATTTATATGCAGATGGGCCTCCATTTCAGACCACGTGCCCTGGACTGTCTTTCCCTGGAATAGCCCCCCCACCCCATCAGGGAGGCGTCCGTGGTCACTCTAGCCTTGGGCTGTTGGGAGGTAAAGGGGAGAGACCATTGTGACGGGTTCTGTGACATCCACCAAATTAAGTCTTGTCTGCACCTCTGGATTACCCGAATCTTGGATGATAGAGGGTACTGAAAGGGATACCACTGGGCGAGTGGTAGCCATTGTAGAAGCCTCATGTGGAACCTCGCAAGGGGGACAATAGTGATGGAGGCTGCCATGGAATCCAGCAGCTGGAGAACATAATGTGCCGTGGATTTTTCTCTTGAAAGGATCGGTATGAGTTGTTGTTTTATCCTTAGGATTCTGTGCTCTGGAATGAATGCTCTGCTGTTTTTTGTATTCAACAGGACCCCAATGAATTACATGGGCTGAGATGGCGTCAGGTTGGATTTTTGACAGTTTATAGTTATGCCTAGCCTTCCTGCAGTGTGAAGAGAGTATGCCAAGGCTGCTTCCAATAGATGTCTGGTGGGGGTGGTAATGAGCCAGTCATCTAGGTATGGAAACACCTGGAATCCCTGTAGTCGCAAGTGATCTGTGATGACTGCCATGCACTTTGTAAACACTCTGGGGGCTGTAGAGAGTCCAAAGGGCAGTACTCAGAACTGGTAATGACTGGCTCCCGCACGGAAGTGAAAGAATCTTCTTGATGGTCTGTCCACCTTTATGTGGTAGTACGTATCTTGAAGATCTATAGAGCACATCCAATCATCTTTTTCCAAGTGTGGAAGGATAGACTGAATTGTGACCATCCGGAATTTCTGTACCTTTACAAACTTGTTTAATACGCTGAGATCCAAAATTGGTCTCCAGTCCCCAATCTTTATTGGCACCAAAATAGTCTTGAGTAGAATCCGGATCCTATCTGGTCTGGGGGGAGTACTTGGATGACTCTTTTTTTCTGGCAGCTTTGAGATCTCTAATGCTGCTTCTTCCCTTTGACTGAGTGGAACGTTGGGAAGGTTTCTTAGGAGGACGGGACAAAGATCGAATGGGATATGATAACCTCTGGTTATTATCTTTTGTACCCAAGAGTCAGTGGTAATGGTTAGCCAGGTAGAAGGGTACAAAGAGAAACGACCCCCAACCGCTTCCAGAGGAAAGCAGTTGGGCCACTCTTCAGGAGTGCTGGTAGGATTGAACAGATAAGGAGTCGCTGGAACTCTGATTTTGCGGACCTACTCTGCCCCAAAAGGAGCGTCTTCCATACGAGTTTCCTCCTCTGCCTCTAGGGGAGAAATTGGCTTGTGTGTCATGGAAAGAACCTTGAGACTTTTTGTGCCACATCTTCCCACTCTTCTGGTTTCTGGAGAAAGCCCGTTAGAGTAACGGATGCCCACGGCAGCAAGGGTCTTACCGTCCTGTTCACATCTAGCCAGTGTGTCTTTCACCTTGGGTCCAAATAACAAAGAGGCTTCAATGGGAGCGTTCAGAAAGGAAGCCTTGAAGGGTTCTGTGAGGTCACACAGGCGCATCCAGGCATGCCATCTCGTGACTATGCCTACACCCACTGCTCTTGCTGCTCCTTCTGATGCATGAGAAATCAGACGCATGTAGGAATTAGATACTGATTCAAGGGTGGCTAACTGTGAGGCCACTTTGTCACGGACCTCACCATACACACCTCCGGCCAAAGTTACAGAGAGTTCAGAAATTAAGTCTCTTTGAAGCCTGGTAAAATGTGCCATATAATTCAGGGACCTAACGGCAAAGGTAGCTGATGTAAAGGTACGCTTCCCTAATCTGTCCAGTGCCCGGGACTACTTGTTGGGTGGATGGACAGTCTGACTCTCTTCTGCCAGATCTTTTTTAGTTGCGGCCGCCACCACCATGGCATCTACTGGAAGACCTTTGGACCAGTGGGGGTCAGTATCTGGAGTGGACAAGATTTTATCTGGCCTACGGGGAATGGCCTCAACGGTGTCAGGAGCCTTCCATGCATGCTGTACGACGAGCCGGACAAGATCATTGGCAGGTAGAGTAACCCAGGAGGTAGGGGATGGGCACAAAAGGCCTGCAGGAATACAGACTCTTCAGAGGTCGGGTTAGAGGGTAGGCAATCACCTCTCTGTTTAACAATTTCAAGGATATCCCCAAAGGATACCTCAGAAGGTGATCGAGGGGACCCTTCCCCATCATCAAAATCTGTGTCCTCAGTGAGGGACTCTTCTTGGGAGTCCACGTGCTTCCTCTTACACGAAACTCTTGTGATGAACATCCTCAGAGAGAGATGCTGGGGAAATCAGCGCAAGAGGGGCCTCCTGTGGGAGTGTATCCTGAGGCCCTTGTGCCCAGTGTCTGCTAGGGGTGGCTTGTGTGAGTTGCGGGCCAGAGGAGGACGGAAAACCTGGTGGCACAGGATCACCTACAGTGGCAAGAGCCTTCTCCATAAGTTGAAAAGCTGGTCCACCTAAGGAGGGGTGGGAGCCTACAGTCACCCCTCACTCAAGCAAGTCAGCCTGCTGACTAGGAGTCTCCAGATGGCCATGGGATGCAGGGGAAACCGTGCCACAGCTAGCATCCTGAGAAGTGACAGGAGTAAAGTGTCTGTCCTGTCAAAAAGGCAGCTGCGGTTCCTTAGTAAGGTTTACAAAAGGAGCCACAGCAGGGGAAGTTTGTGCTCTAGGAAGGGGCTTAAAGGCTGAAGATGACGGAGGAGAACAAGTAGGGATCTCTGAGGAAAAATGTTCCCCTCCAAGGGACGAATAGGTCTTGGAAGCTGGGATTCCTCTAGCCGAAAGCAACTGGTCCACAATGCGCGCCACATCATGTTCAGAGAAGCTTCTAGTGGATCTCATGGACATAGCTGATGGGGAGTCAGGACTAACTAGAGATGGAGTAAATTGAGAGCCTGCAAAGGGGTCTTTAAAAGGAGAATAAGTTGTAACAGCAGGTAGGATAGGTGTCTGCACCGAAGGCAATGGTGCTATAATGGCTTGTACTATCGATGTCTGCACCAAGACAGTTGTCGGTGCTGAGAGCAGAGTTTGCACAGACAAGGTCGGTGCCGTAGAGGTAGTTGGCACCGTAATCGGTGCTGAGAGAGTCTGCGCCTCCAAGGAGTACTTGGAACCGACTGGAAAGTCGGTGCTGAGAGCACTGTCGGTGCCAAAGAAGGTACAGGCAACAGAAAATCCCTCGACGTCATAGCAGTCTGCATCGACTTTATGGTCGGTGCCAGTGAAAGGGTCTGAGCCGAGGAGCTCCTTGGTTCCAATGCTGTCTGAAGCACACTTGGTGCCATAGTAGGAGTCGGTGCCAATGGCTTCGGAGCTGTAGGTCTCGACTCCAAAAGCCTCGGAGCCGAAGAAGTCCGCTCAGAAGACAACAATTTAACTTTCTTTGGTCTCGGTTCCTGGGGGTCCCCAGCAGGGGACGAAGGAAGAGATTTAGTCTTCTTTAGATTGTCTTTCTTTTTATGGGAGCTAGGAGTATGGCAGCTCGGAGGGGAATGAAGCCTCCGACCCAGAAATAGCCTCTGTAAAGGGAGTTTTCATAATACCCTTTAGAATAAGTTTGTTTTTCCTCTCTAAAAGGGTCCGGGAAGAAACATTTTTACAAATCCCACAAGGTGGGTTGACAGTTAAGTGAGGTTCACCCAAGCAGTACACACAAGGCATGTGCGTCTGAAGTAGGTAACCTGTGACCACAACTAATACACCCCTTAAAGCCCGGACATCCTTTCTTTTCTGCCATGATAGGTGAGAGAAAAAACAGATAGAAGGGAAAGAAACAGGGAACGTAGAGTACCAGCTATGGTACAAAGAATACCCGAAGGTACGAGGGGAAAGATTACCAACGATGGTAAAAGAGATACCAACAAGGTAAGAAAGAGAGTAAACACGTAAATAAACAGAGTCGCTAGATGTGATAGGGTAAAAGACAACTATACAAATAAATTTCCTTGAAGAAAGGTAAATTTACAAGGTAATAAATCAAGAAAAGTAACTTAGCTCAAGAGCAATGGCTTGACACAACTGAATGGTGATGCAGCAAACAAAATCGGAGGTAACAGGGAGAGGGGAATTTTGGGTAAGAGTTTAGCTTGAGAGTTTGTGGCTGGAGCAAGCTTGGAAGATGGCCGGCACAGTTCCGAGGTCAGAACTGACTACCTAGACGTAAGGAATGAACGAGGATTAACAACATCGGATTATATATTTTTTAATTTGTTACAGTTGGATATTTAAGGCACACTGTCAACAACATAAACTGCTGGGTATAGGAGGTCTGGGTTGATAAAAGTGACTGACCTTGTGGTCATCTCAATCTAAAAGAATAAAGTGCATTTGTATGAGGTTAAACAACCTGGAAACCTGCATTTTGGCTGCTACTTGTGTGAAACAAAGCCTAAATGTATTACTATCGTCATTAGATTACCTCAGATGTCTTAGGTGTACACACTCAACAAAATAGTGTTAATTGTTTTGTACCTGGGCTATCTGTGGATGAATGATTTTGTTGTCATTATTAGGTTTCTGCAAAACTGGTGTCATTTTGTGTAAAGCAAGATGGAACTTTACTGTTGGTATTGTGTAAACACTTTTAGGCATATGAGGTGTGTATATTAAATAAACTGGTTGTCGCTGATGGATAGAGTGGTTGTCTCTAGATTTAAATGACTTACATGTTAGAAGGGTATTATATTTCATCTAAAAGTAAAAGTTGGACACCATTTCTTCACCTTCCATCACATTCAAACACCAGCACTGTATACAAGAATTGGTTATGTTTGGTAGTCTGAGCAGGACGAATGCGAAAACAACTGATCTCTGGACAGAGCACAGCAAGTAGCACTGCCATCTCACAACACCTGTTTCCCTAGTTCCACCAGTCTGCCTGTAGCTAAGTGTGCAGTATTTAAAAGTGTATGTATGGGGTTCTAAATGGTTGCACTGTATGTGTCTGACAGCAATGAACAGAAATATTACTATGGCTGTTATATATTTATTTATTTACTTGTTTACAGTTAAACATTTGAGGTGTACACAGTCAATAATGTGGATGTAATGGATGCGTACATCTGTGTGGGGGGGTAATGGTTGCACTATATGCCTCTGATAGCAATTACTTGAAATATATTACTGACTGCTTCCATTAAGGTTGCTGTGTACAAATTATGGTCTGTACCTAAAAAATAATAATGGCCTTGAATGTTTCTTTAATGAATTGCCATTATATCAGAAGTAAGAACATTTTGTATGTGATGGCATGACATATAAATCTCTTAGTTTTGCTGAATGCTTTATTTAGCTATAAGTAATTGTTATGATAATTTTTTTAGTTTGTTTTTGTTTTTCACCTTAGTAGAAGCAGCATTCTTGCTTACAATTGCATTTACTGAGTCACTGAGCAGAAGTTATGATCTGTATGCAAAGCGCAGTAATGGCACTGACCACTTTCTCTACTGAGTAGCCATTGCTTTAAAAATAGAAAGCATATATAGATTTTTGTTGAATATACAACTATTTCACAAATGCAGTTCGTCCCCCACACAGTTTTGAGTGATACGCAGTCAAGTGTACTACATAACAGCAAAGATGTCATAGCTGTTAACATTGACTAGACAACAAATAAATATTTTTAGTACATGACGGCATTATGTATAACTCTGGTACTGTTGCCATAATATTTATGTTTGCAACTTTTGGTGGTACAGGGCTTGAGTTACTGAAGTGTGTTGAAACAGTTAATGAAAAATATTAAATATGTTACATATATACATTAATAAAGTAAAACATGGTATGTGATACTGTCAGGTTACAGGAGCATAGGGAATAAGTGTGTGTGGAAAAAATGATACTAAACAGTCCTCCTTAAAAGAAACAGTGAGATATACAAGTGTTTATTTG